>NC_056564.1:12821651-13052442 GCF_013358625.1 Macadamia integrifolia | reverse complement strand
ACGGGG
This sequence comes from Macadamia integrifolia, assembly GCF_013358625.1. Taxonomy (NCBI): domain Eukaryota; kingdom Viridiplantae; phylum Streptophyta; class Magnoliopsida; order Proteales; family Proteaceae; genus Macadamia; species Macadamia integrifolia. The sequence continues at coordinate 13,052,436 of NC_056564.1, read as the reverse complement.
GACGGGGGGGGCGGGGAGAAGGATGAGGATGACAATGGAGAATTGAGAGAGGTCTCACTGTCATCACATTCTGAACTTCTTCATCATCTTTGTTACATCAGCAGCTCAAGGCCTCATGCATGACCAGAATCGAGGTAAAGAGCTTGAAGAAGAGGCGACGATTGTTCATAATTTGCAATTGGGGTTTCTTAGTTTTAGTTTTCATATTTCAAGGTTCTTTTTTGTTGTGGTTTTAGGGAAGAGTCGCGAGGGTGAAGACAATGGCCTGGTCGCCGTGATATTTTTCTGGTCGCTATGAGGCGTTGTGGGTCGCCATCCGTCGTTGATGCTGCTGCCGCTACCGCTGCTATGAACGATCGCTAGTGATTCAACAGTGACAATTTGGGAGAAAGGTAAATTCGGTCTTGGAATGGGTTCAAAATCCATCAATTTGGGTAAATAAATATTAACTTATTAAAAGAGTATTTTTGATACTTTATAGTTAATAAGGGTATTTTGGTATTTAAAATAAAATATAGTTGTTAACATCAGCAAATAAAATATATTCCTTAACAATGACTGATGGTAAGGGGTTTGAGTATAATTTGATAAAAAAGAGAGGGTGATCATACAATTGTGGCATTCTCCAAGAGGTGGCGTGGTAAATTTCCCATAAAATAAAGAGAAAGAATTATGAACCTAGGATAGCCTAGTGGTAGTAGCTTCAGCTTATGGAGTTAGCACCCAGGGGAGGAGGTCGTGGGATCACATTGTGTGTATGTTTTATTTATTTATTTTGTACTCACTTGTAAATTATCCAGATGGTTAGGATGAATTGAGAATTATGTAAATTAGATGCATGACGTAGACTGATCTAAAAAAAAAAATACCATATACATCTAAATATTGGCCTTGGCCCGTGTTTGATGACCTCCTTCTTTTTATCTTTTTTTTTTTTTTTCCTTGAAAATGACCTCCTATTTTGTTTGATATTTGAAAAGAAAGGGTGGGGTCTCGTCTCATTAAAAAAAGGGAATGGGAAAGGAATTTTGTCTGTTTGTGTCTTTCTTGGTCGAACATATAGAGCGTGTTATGAAAAGAAAATTTGGATCAGTTCCTCTCCCGCATCTGCGTCAATGCGCATTGAACGGCTAACAATGTGGGCACATACACTGGACGTTGGATGCATGCGCACTAGATACATTGGGGTACTTGACGGGTTCTGAAAGCCCGGGGGTCCTGGAGTCCCGAGTTGGAGAGGGACCAATGGGACTTTTGCCTCTCTCTCCAGCACCCCCGGTTAGAGATTATCCAAATTCGACAAAAGACACCACTGCTTTGGCATCCACCCCTCTTTACCTCATCAGTTCTCATACAGGGTTTTTTCCGTACAATCACATTTGAACCATCTCATCATTATGAACGAAAACTTGTCTTTCAAAAGTAAGGTTGGTAATATTTCTCATTCGTTCAATTATTTTCTCATCTTTTCAATCTTTATTGAGATGCACGTTCAATCCTTTTCTCGTCTTTCTATTATCGTTTGCCTTTCCACGGCCTCCCGTGGTCTATGACTGACACAATGGCTTATGCAAGAAAATAGCACTCTTTTGCCCAAATAACTATGGGAAAAAAGAAAATTGCTGCCTAGTCATTTGGCTAATGCATCTAGACTGAGAAGTGCACGAAATTATCTTCCCACCCCCTATGAAGTTTAAAATCTCATTCTTGTTGATGTTCCTACTTACGTTCATTGCCCCCTACACCCTAGTGCATGGGTCACATGACTAAACAATGATCTCTCAAAGGATGAAAATGATTTTTGTGAAGAGAGTGACACCTAAGTCCATATAGAAGAGGAGACGAAATGATTACCCTCCTCCCATATAAGGTGGAAATACCACCCCTGTATGTTTTCATGTATGCTCTCATTGGTTCAAGTGCATGCATAGAAATCCTAATTTTCAAATTTTGTTCTAAGGGACAATCTTGCAAGGGATAAATTATACAAAAAAAATTTCACTTTACACCGTTAGATGATTAATTAACTCATTAATACCACCCCAGTATATTATCATTACGCTTATGACATAGATGTTCCATTATCTTAAAGTAAAAAATCATTGCACTCTCTCAACAAATCAACATGTAAAAAAGACAAAGTATTACATTTGTGGAGTCCACTTTATCTTCCTATAATTTATTTTAGGAATAATGCTTTATGCACTTGCATGCTTTTAGGTAAAAGTCCTTTCCCATAGGGCCTACAATTAATCTTAGGGTACATGCATCGCTCATGTTGTTGTTTTTACCATTGGATTAGTTATGTGTTAAATTTTAGATTTTCATTCAATTGAATATCCCTTCGCATGTTATTTTATATTTTTGTGATGGCTCGTTTGTTTAAATGGGAGTTAGGAGTGGGAATATTGTCAGTATATGACCCATTTGTTTAAATGGGAGTTAGGAGTGGGAATATTGTCAGTATAAGACCCACATTAAGGGTGTTAATTGGTTCGGTTTCGATTTAAACGGTGCAGATCGGTTTGATTCACATTTATTTGACTAAAATCATAACCGCACCATTTACTAAATGGTTCCACTTTCTGAAACCATGACCGTTTAGTAAACGGTTTCGGTTTCCACGGTTTCTAAACGGTGTCGGTTTCACAGTTTTAAACGGTTTCTGTTTCGATTTATTCCATACGGTTTGTAAAATGATTCACAATCGATTTGATATAACTTGCAACCATCTCTAAACTGAAGATCATAAGCTTATCAAAAAATAATTGGCAACCACAAATAAGAGATTCTATATTAACGATGATATATCTTAATTTGATAATCTAGTATTATTTCTTTGCATGGTCATTTTCAAACATTTAAAACTAATATCATACAACATCCAAATCCAGCCTTCTACCGCATAAAATATTAAAATGACAGGTGGTTTAGCCAAAATAACCCATCTATGATAACATAATAACATAGTAACATATATGGATTACAAGTTCATGATCTAAAGCCTAAACTTGAACTGAATTGTAATAAATCATACAAAAACAGGATGGACACTTAATTTAATTGTTAATAGATATACGGATTACTATCCCTTCTTTATTTAATTGTTATACGGATTAATCAGATCGATTTAAACGGTTTAAATGGTTTTAAACGGTTCGATTTAAACCGTTTCAATTAGGTTTGAAACCAATAGGTTCTACGGTTAAAACCGACCTTACCTGTTTAGCTAATCGGCCTGAAACTTGAAACCATAATCGCACCTTTTACTAAACGATTTTGCAGTTTCGATGTAAATGGATCGATTTGATTTTGGTAAATGATTTCAATTACAAATTCACATCCTTAACCCACATAATAATGACCCACATGTTAATGAGGTGAGGGACAGGAAAGTAAAGATATGGTAAAGTGAAGAAGTCCCACCCGGCAGCGTTTGGTTGGGGGGGGGGGATAGGGAGAAGGAAAAAACAGAGGGAAAGAGCATGACGGATATGATCGGAGTTCGTTTTGCGCAGGTGTTTCAGAGCCATGGGCTGGGAATGATCGGTTTTCAGGGCCTGTTAATTTCTTAGTTCGGAGCCGATTGCGTTCCTTTCTTTGTTCGGTTGCAGACGATCGGAGTGTAGGGTTTCATAAATTTCGATTTTAGAGTCGAATGGGGGTAGCCAATGAGCAATAGGGGCTCGATCAGGGTTATTAGAGGGTAGATGAGGACGATTGATAGAAAGTTCTCTTCCATTCGTGGAGAACGAAGAATTGGTAAAAGAAAATTGAAAGAAATTGAAATCCGGTTGGCCGAATCCTATATTTGAAAGAGGAACTTTAACGAGAGAGAGAGAGAGAGAGAGAGTATTAATCTTGTTTCTGTAGCGAAAGGGGAGGGAGGAAGAGATGGAAGGAATTGAGCACGGAATGGTGAGTGTGAATGGAATAAACATGCACATAGCGGAGAAAGGGGAAGGTCCTGTGGTGCTGCTTCTTCACGGGTTTCCCGAGCTCTGGTACTCATGGAGGCACCAGATTTCTGCATTGGCCTCCCACAGCTACAGAGCTGTGGCTCCTGACCTCCGTGGCTTTGGTGATACCGATACTCCTCCTTCAACCACCAGCTATACCGCTTTTCACGTTGTTGGGGATCTTATTGCCCTCATCGATCTCCTCGGCCAAGATCAGGTGACTGTGTGTGATCCTCGATCTCAATCGATCGAAATTCTTAATTTTTTTTTTTTTAATTCTTTTCTGGGTTCTTCATTTCCTCTTCTAAGAATAGAGTATGCTTCGTGGTCATAGATTCATGGGCGAGAGGGGTTTCATGTGTTTGTGGAGATGATCGGAGTTCGGTTTGCGGCTTCGTACCCCAACAGCGGTGGTGGGATGATGGAGGACCTCGGTTGGTGAACAACACGATGAATGTTGCAGCGGTGGTGGGACGATGCAGGCTTGCCTAAGTCCCCATCAAAGTCCCACCAATTTGTTGGTGGGACTTTGGTGAGGGTTAGGGTCAGGGTTAGGGTTGGGGTAGGAGAAAATAGCGTCCACGTGGGTCGATAGAAAATGACACCATGTTTCCACATAATCCCACCCAAGTTAAGCAAACAGATCAAATCTTGTTGGGTAGGATACTCCGTACAATTACGTCACCCCTCAAATCATACTCCAACAGAACCCTTCTAAACAAACGGGCCTTAAATGTTTACCAAAACTTACGGTACTTTGATCAAAACTATACATCTCCTATAGCTTAGATATCAAAGCTCTATGTTTTTCGTGGAGCAAGTTTTGTAGAGTTGAAATTCGATATGTAAATTGGGAATTTAGGGTCTATTTGTACATAAAATTTATGTCTTATCCAATTTATCACTTGATAGTCATTTGTATGTACGAGCCAATGAGAGGATGCATTGGGTAACACGATCTTTCAGCACTCATTGTTTCTAATCGTATACTTACACCAATGGATCGTGTTTTTTCTTCTTTTATTTATTGGGAAGAAAAACATCATTTATTCATGTGGCTCATGCACTAGCATGAAAGCCGATGAAGTATTTTGTATTTCACAAGGGCGGGGTCATCATTTTGTCCTTCTGACCCTGTGTCTAGTGCGTTCTTCCCACATATTATTTTATAGTTTATTAACATCGTGCGGTTACCATAATCTTATGTGGTTTCTAGACCAAACCTTTTATTTTAAAATAAAGGGCTTCTACTTCGTCACTGCTTAAATCATTCAAGATAGACTATAGATTTTCAAAATCAAACTTCCAAATGGGTTATCTGTACGAGTGCAGAAAATTTGGGTATTTTTCGATATCTGTCTCACTCAAACAGCAACAGAGATGGAGCAGGATAAGGAACTGAAGAAGCAGAAGCTGGTGTTTTTCTGTTCATGGTGAAAGCTTTGAGCTAACCAAGGTTGATCCTTCTGCACTCATTGTTTCTAATCGTATACATACACCAACGGATCGTGTTTTTTATTCTTCTATTTATTGGGAAGAAGAACGTCATCTATTCACGTGGTTCTACACTAGCATGAAAGCCGATGAGGTATTTCGTATTTCATATTTCACAATGGTGGGATCATCATTTTGTCCTCTCTGACTCTGTGTCTAGCTTGTTCTTTTCACATATTATTTTATAGTTTATTAACAACGTGTGGTTACCGTAATCTTAAACTGTTTCTAGACCAAACCTTTTATTTTAGGGTAATTTACAATGCGACCCCCTGGAGAATGCCAATATTAGAGGGACACCCCCTCTCTTTCACCAAATTAAACTCGGACCCCCTACCGTCAGTCACGGTTAAGGAATATGCCTTTTATGCTGATGTCAGCAATAATATTTTATTTAAAATACCAAAATGCCCTTATTAAATATGAAATACCTAAATTACCCTTATAATAAGTTACTATTTCTTTCCCATTTCACTGAGGATCGTTCAAAGCTGCGACGACGGACGGTGATCCGTACACTTCTCGCTTCCACCGATCGCCCTCTCACCAAGCTCGATCATCCCGGCGTTCTCCTCATCTCTTCCGATGGGTTCCTGCTTCCCAATCTTCAACTCCAGCAGAAACAGAAACCACCGATCGCCCTCTCACCAAGCTCGATCATCCCGTCGTTCTCCTCATCTCTTCCGATGGGTTCCTGCTTCCCAATCTTCAACTCCAGCAGAAATAGAAACCACCGATCGCCCTCTCACCAAGCTCGATCATCCCGTCGTTCTCCTCATCTCTTCCGATGGGTTCCGATTCGGCGGAGCAACATTTCCTTCAGTTCATGGGAACCAGAAACAGATTGTTGCTCATGGGATGGCGTCACTTGCAACGTCACCACTGGTTACGTGATTGGTCTCGACTTGAGCTCTGATCCCTACTCGTTCAGTTACAAGCTTTCAGGACCTATCTATTCCAACAGCAGCCTCTTTGGCCTCCATCATCTCCAAAGGCTCAACCTTGCTTACAATGACTTCAAGTTGGCTCCTATCCCATCTGAGTTTGATCGTCTTCCAAGCTTGACACATCTCGACCTCTCCCATTCCAATTTCTACGGCCAGATACCCTGGGAATTCTCACGCCTAACAAGGTTGGTTTCTCTTGATCTCTCCTACTTCTCTGATTATGCAAAACTGGAAAGACCAAACCTTAAGGAGTTGATCCAGAATCTGACATCTCTTGTGGAACTATACCTTGATGGTGTAGACCTCTCTAGTCCTAGTCCTACACAGGGAAGCAGCGATCATTGGTCTCAGGTCTTGCCGCAGTCTCTTCCCAACCTCCGTGCATTGAGTTTGATTAACTGTGATCTTTCAAGTCCCATTCACCCTTCTTTCTCGCAGCTTGTCTTCCTCGAGGAGCTCCGATTTGATGAAAACTATAATCTTTCTCTTGAAGTACCCAACTTCTTACCCGCCAATTTCTCTCATTTGAAGACTCTTAGTCTAAGAGATTGTGGATTGTATGGAGAGTTCCCCAACAGTCTTTTTCGGCTACCCAATCTTCAGATCCTTGATGTGTCAATGAATCTTCTCCTAAATGGTCAATTGCCAGATTTTCCACTTAACAATGCCTTTCAGTACATATCGCTCTATCGGACAAACTTTTCAGGAGCGATTCCAGATTCTATTCGAAATCTTAGGTTTTTGACAACATTACGACTTGGGGATTTACAACTTGGTGGTTGTCATTTCTCCGGATCGGTTTCACCTTTTTTAACCAATCTCACCCAACTAACTGAGCTAGACCTTTCCCACAATAGTTTTACCGGTTTGAATCAGACAGCGGTAGGTACGTCGGCGGAGCAGAAGAGATCCAACAACTTCACGAGACCTGAGAGTTGAAGAGGTTTGTCGAAGGTTTTCCGGCGGCGGAGACAGGTGTTTGCGACGAATGCAGAGGGCATCGGCCACCACCAACTTCGGCGCCACCGCCATCGGCAAGCCTACCTACTCTCTGGAAGAGAGAAACAAAATAGAAGAAGGGTTAAAACGTGTTTCAATGAGAAGGGTATAACGGTCATTTTATCTCTTGACTCACCAGTGACTGACGGTAGGGGGTCTGAGTCTAATTTGGTGAAAGAGAGGGGGTGTCCCTCTAATATTGGCATTCTCCAGGGGGTGGCATTGTAAATTACCCTAAAAGAAATAAATTGAAATTTTGAAATTGGAATAAGAGGATGTTGATAGGGACAAATAGGAGGAAAACAATATACATAATATTAGAAAAGAAAACAACAACTAGAGTGGAAGAGTCAGATTCAAAAAGAGAATTTCTCGATCTAAACAAGAAATCAAATTAGGCGGCCATGCATGTCTCATAATTGAGGCTTACCTACCAACCTCAGCTAACTAATTAAGGCTGAAGCTTCGTACTTTGTCCATCTTTTCCATAAATGAACTTCCTAAAACGAAATAGGCACAAGAAATTGTTAAAATTTGGCACATTCTTTAACTAAATCAATATCATACATATAGACTATGAAAGGGGTGATTGGAACAAGCATCCAAAAGTTCCTTGGTTCAGTAACATCTAGAAAATAAAAATTCTCCTTAAACAAGCTATTTTTTGGTGGAGATTTATTGAAAACCGCCTCCCATCCGATGACAAAATTCACAGAAGAGGTATTTCTCTCCCATCTAGGTGTGATCTATGTGGAAATGCAGAAGAATCATTCGATCATTTATTCTTTCAGTGCCCCTTCTCCACCTCCTTATGGCATGCCTTCTGCGATTTATTTAACTCTCACTAGCGGGGATATTCTAATATTGATGGCCTATGCTTGTGGTGGAAAAGCCATTCTAAATCAATTGCCTTCAAGGAAGTTTGGAGCAAAGGCCTTGTCCTGATTCCTTATTTTCTTTGGAAAGAAAGAAACTCAAGGCGTCATGAAGAACCCTCCTCCCCTCCCAGGAAAATCTTTGCAACAGTGAAAAATGAACTTCGTGCCCAGTCCTTATTTCTCTCTGGGCGTGCGCTCACGGTTTCAGATCTGCTTTGTGCCCGTCGGATTGGCATCCCTCGTGTTCTCAGTAGAGGCATTCCAGACGAAGTTTTTTGGTGCTCTCCTCCTTCGTGCTGGATCAAATTAAATACAGACGGTTGTTCCTTAGGGAATCCAGGGAAAGTTGGCGTTGGAGGAGTATTCAGAAATGAGGCTGCTTAGACCATCTTCAACTTTAGAGAACCCATTGGCTATCAAACAAATTTTGAGGCTGAGTTCTGTGCGATCATCTCTGGTATGGAACACGCTCGATCTTTGCAAGTGCAGAACCTGTGGATTGAATGTGATTCTGTGGCAGTGGTGAATCTAATTATCAGAAATGCAGTCCCATGGATCGTCTTCCAAAGATGGAGAAACCTGGCACCGTTCCTTCTCTCTGTGAACTGGAAGATTACTCACTGCTATTGCGAGGCCAACCCGATCGCAGATTTTTTAGCAAAATCAGTAGCAAAATTCGACCTCTCTAATCCAATAGTGACCTGGCCAGCATTAATTCAGATGGAATTGGAAAAGGATGCCCTTAGTCGGCCCTGTTTTAGATTTTTCTAGTTTCCCAGGTTGAGCCCCCTTTCTCTTCCTTACTGATGGCAATGCCGAAGGTGGAGTTAGATCTAAGAGGCGCTCTCCTGTTCTTTATGGCCTACGGGCATTGTATCAGTCTTTTCCTACCATTTTTTTAGTTCTTAATACAATTCTGATTTCTTGTGAAAAAAAAAAGGGGGGGGGGGTGATTGGAAATTAGGAATTGCTTAAGCACCCAAAACCTATACAGAGCTGGGTTTGAGCCAACCCAAACTTCCACAGGTCAATTCAAAATTTGATTTTCGTTAGTGCCATACTCCAATTCAATTCCACACAAGAAGGTATGGCAACATATACGTGGTTTTTCGAGTTAAAGCCATTTGGCACCTTATTGCCAACTCTTTCACCACCAACACTAGGACCAGCCGCTTCTGTGTTCTCACCAAACTATAGGGATAACCTAATAACAACAAATTTCGACAATGATAAGATAAGAAGATGATGAAGATGGATGCCCCAAACTATATTCAGAGGCATATACAACAAGGTAATAAGTGGTCATATGGAAAATAACATGCATATTGTTTTAAAGAAATTAATATGGTGGCGGGTATACTGATTAAAATAGGTGCAAGATCATTGTCCAAATTTTGTATCTTCTGACATCAGCTCGGAGGCCAGCAAAGGCCTCGATTCAGATTTAAATAATTTAGCTTCTTCTATCTTATTGGGTTTGAATGTTTGCTGATGGCAATGTCGAAGTTGGAACTCTTTCTAATTTGCAGTTTTTATTTTTCCTTTTGTTGGCAATGCCGAAGGTAGGGTTGATGAAATCGTGATTTTTTTTTTTTGTCTTCCTTTGTCTGGGTATTCGAGGACGTTTAATCTTTATTTATACATAAACTTTTTTTTTCTTTTACATATATTGCTGACTTCTAGCAAAATAAATAAATAAATAAAGGTTATAATGCTAGCTAGGGTATGGATGATACTTAGAATTTTTTTTCTTTCTTTTACATATATTGCTGATTTTTAAAAAAAACAAAAGTTTTGTTCCAAAAACGATGTTTAGTGTCAAAAACGGAAATTTCAGTTTCTATGTCAAAATGCCCTCTTTTTTTTTTTTTTTTTTTTTAACAAAACTGGAACGACGGAACTGCCTTTTGTCGTTCTGTCAATTCTCGTTTCTACCCTTTTTTTTTTCTTTCACTTTTTATTAAAAGAAAAAACGAAACACACCATAAATGCACCAAACTCTTTATTTTGCTTTTTCGTTCCCATAGAATGAGAAAATTCCAGATATGTTTTTCTAGAATGATATAAAACGCAGCCTTAGATCTACACCTGGGTTTTCGAGCATGTGACCAGCAACCATAATATAAAAGACTCATGTGAAATGTTTTGGTTTCAAATATTGTTGAAACGAAAAATCCTACTATATTCACTTTTGTCAAAGGTTGGTCAAAATTTCGGACTTATGAATAATTTTGCCAATATTTTGGTCAAAACTATTCCACCCCGTCTATAAAATATCATCTTCCACACAAAATTTTGATCCATTTTGTGCTTTATTAGGATTTAACTCTTGAACTAGGAAATTTACTTGTTATTTTTAACAGATCACTGACATATAAGCTTGGGACCAATGCTTGGACAACAGAGGAACACAGTGGAAGAAATGATTCATTGCATTGTTGGAAGGTTTGTGTAAGATCCAAAGGTTGGAAATATATAACTTTTTCCAAAAACTAATAATTTTTCTTAAAAAAAAAAAAAAAATGGAGATAAATAATTGGTGGTTAGAATTCAATTTTTTATATGTTATTCACCATAGCTCGTTTTATGATTTAATGTAGCCAGATTTCATTTTCTATTTTTAAAATTTTCTGAAAAAAAAAAAAACTGATTTTCTTGCAATTAAACTATGAAAAAAAAAAAATAATAAGGTTCATACTTAATGTTTGAATGTCAATTTGTTTAGATGTTGGATACCTTGGGATGTATACGGCCTCACAAAGTCGGGTTTTTTTGTCCGAAAATTAATTATTTTAATTTTTTGGATTTCAAAAAATTATTAAAATTTTCAAAAAAATAGGACCCTATGATAGGAATAAGGGTGACTAATTGCTTGTATTGTACTATTTGTAACTCTAATATATGTGATTTTTTGTAATAAATCATGTATGATGTATGATTTATGAAATGATTCATAATTTATGTCAATTCATTCTTAATATTTAAGTTGTTTTACTTGAATTATATGGGTTCTAGTACCAAACATTGTGTGGAATGGCCATATTAAAGAATCAACCAACCTTGGTCTTGGGCCAATCTACTCATTTAACCCTAAGCATATGGTAATAATCCTTGGAACACATGCATGTTATTTTGGGTATAAAAAAAATTTTTGAATATCATTTTAGTTTATAAATCCTAAGATAAATTGAACAACATACCTTAGTAGTGGTTTTCAGCCTCTAAATGTTGAATATGGTGTTTTTTTTTTTGGTAGAAGTTGAATAGTGTGTTTTTAGAGGAATATTGATGGGAGCTTTAAAGTTTATAACAATGACTCCTACCTTGTCCCTTTATATGCCTACAAATTGAAAATTTGCCCCTGACATACTCATCATCACCGCTTTCTCTTCCGACCACTATGATTGATGTTGAATGGAAAATGATTAGCTTAAACCTATACTACATAACCATCCGAGTCTCTCTCTCTCTCTCTCTCTCTCTCTCTCTCTCTCTCTCTCTCTCTCTCTCTCTTTGTGTGTGTGTGTGTGTGTGTTCCGCATTTGCGTGGGATTTTGATGGAGACAGATTCATTGTTGCTTGAATTCCAACTTCCACCTCTCTCCTATTGGGGTTCCACATGGATGATGGAATTAATAATCTCACATCGGATGAGAGTAGCCTGATGTGGAGACTTATAGGTACTTCGGCACCCTCTTGTTAACAGCTAGCTCTTGAGGATGAGTTCTACCCAAGTGAGTTACAAATTGGTATCAGAGCCAAGGGTAGGGCCAAGATTCTAACAAGTACCGTGTGGAAACATAGTGTGCCTTCAAATATGAAATCGGAGAAGATCTCAGTTGCTCCAGCTTAGAGGAGGAGATGAAAAGATCTTGATGTCTCCCATATGGGGGGGAGGAAAGGATTATCTAGGCTCCACGCAGAAAATTAATAATCCCACATCGGATGTGAGTGGCCCAATGGAGACTTATTCTTACTTAAGCACTCCCTCCTTAATGGCTAGGTCTTGAAGACGAGTTCTACTGAAGCCCCTAACATCTTCCTCATCAGTAGTGGCCAATGTGTGTGTGTGTGTGTGTGTGTGTGTGTGTGTGAATGAAAGACTGGAAGACAATTTGGTTGATTGAAACACATTTTTGAGGTGGGCGGGGGCAGGGAAGAATTGCTCATGAGTTTGGGAAATTTGTTGTATGATTGTAAACTTTGTTCAGTTAAACTATTTGTTGGATACTATTAGAAGTGAAAGTGTTCATCGTCTTCCATCCTATGCTTATCATTTTTTTTTTTTAATAGAAATTATTTTCAACAAAGCACAAGGACTACAAATAGCCCATCCAAAGGAAAGGGAGGATGTGGGGGTGGGGGTGGGGGGGGGCGGAGAAGAGGAGAGAGGTGCAACCCAAAATGAGGACCAATGCTTTGAGGGTGGGTGGGGGATTACATACAAGAATGAAAGCCGAAGGTTGCAAAACGAAGCCATATGCCATTTAACAATGGAGTTAGGAACTTCAATCACACGAAAATGAAGTTTACCACAAACTCATAATCAATAGCATCCCATATCTACTGAGAGGTCCTAGACTTGTTTGTTCATTTTTGAAGGTTTTCCCCCATATCAGATATGGTACACTGATGCACAGAAAGCTCGCTTTCCCACACTATCACAGAAAGACGGCCCAGAGAAGGAGGACTTGATCCAGCTTATTCTTAGTTAAAATCAAGAATGGATCTATGATGCAACAAGGCAGAGAATTTCAGACCAAAGGGAGCGGGAAAATAGGCACTTGAATAACAGGTGCTCCACCGATTCTTCCCCATTACAATAAAGGATGCAAGAGGCGGGGGAGATGATTGATCTAGCATGAATTGAAGAACCACAAGGGGTTGGAAGAGATTGAGAAAGAGCATGCCAAGTAATAAACTGTGCTTACACAACCGGGCCCCAAGGGACTAAGGGATGGTGAAAGCGAATCAATTCCCTTGCTGAAGCATAAGAGAAGAGCCAAGAGGTAACAACATCCTATCACAGGGACTAATGTCCACAAGGTCTTTCGCTTACATGTTAGATTTCAGCTGAAACAAAGTTTGGCAAGTAGCAATATAAAGCTCTGAAAAATCCAGAAAAACAAAGACTGCAAAGTAATTGGCAGAGTAGTAATAGGCATGGACCCATATACATGGGGATGCATTCTAATACACGAGGGTATTTGATTGAATTAAGTTCTCACCTGGCTAATCCATCATGTCCTCCATATCCGACGGTCAAAATAACCATATCATATGTACATATGACACAATGAGAGATGCAAACAAAGGAAGCCCTTCCTCGGAGGACCATGCAAAAGCATATTTGGCATAAATAAATAGTTATCATTTGGCATCAATTGTGAAAGTCGGCTCCAAGAGGTGCAAATTGAGCCTGTTCCATTGTGCTAAGAGTCATCGACCGTGCCTGAAGAAGTGTCTAGTTCCAACTTACCTACTTGAACTGTCCTTGAGCTTGTTCAAAAGCAAAATGGTTGAAAGTGAGAATTGCATCATTTCAATCTCTGTCCAGTGCCTGAAGATTTAATCATAAACTGGTTTGAACCTGAGCCCAAAATCTGTTTTCTTGGTCCAGTTCCATTTCAAGCCATTCATTATCATTAAAATTGGTCCAAAACCTTAGAGAACTCAAATACTGTCTTCATACTTCTTCGAGCAAATGCTATATAACTCTGAAAACCATAAGGGGAAAGGGAATCATCATTTGATACATTGAAGAGCATAGAAGTAATGTGATATGTACAAGCAAGGGATGTAAATCAAAACCTTCAAAGTTATACCAAAGAACTTATAATACTGTCATTCACCTACAAACATTACTGAGGATATAATTTTGTGTCAGATGCTTCATTCATTGTAGATTGACCTGACTCAGATGCTTTTGAATCATCCTCCAAGGAAGGTATATCTTGGTCGATTTGACAATGAATGAAGAAGGGAGGAGATGAAGGCAATGGAAAAGTTGCAGAGTAACTACCAAGCATGATAACAACAGATGCCATTGTGGGTCTACTAGAATCATTTTCTTGAACACATAATAATCGAATGTGGAAGCATCTAATCACATCAGTTGTATCATAATTTTCTCCCAAATATGAATCTATCAACTCTAAAGCTGTACCTTCCCTCCAATATCTCCATGCCTACAAATATTTCAGCCAACATATGCATATTATGAACTAAAAAACTAAATGGTCCAATTTGTGTATTTGGAAGTCAAGGATGATGATACAGAATAATTTACTCATTAGTACATGAGTGTATGGTAGTCTTAATAACAGAAATGACTGGTCAATTGGGTTAAACCAGAACCAGAATCATCCAACCTTCGGGTTTTATCTTTTTATGATTTAATTCCCCTGTTTTCGGCTAATAAATCAGAAAAATTGGGAACTAGAATCATCTTAAAAAAGTGTGTGTGTGTGTGATGGGATGGGTATCGGGAATATTGGGAAGGGTCTTTCGACGTCCATGGATTGGTGGATGAACCCTACTCCATGGGTAAAGGAAAACTTTTGCCTATTAAATTAAATCAGTGCAGTGGTAGTTCTTTTTTTGGTGGAAACAAGTAGTGTCCATTGAAATGGAAATATGGTAAGATGTATTCAGGTTTAGTTTAGATTCAGTTTTTGATGCAAAGACTTTCCATCTCAAAACCCAAACCCAAAAAAAATTTAAAAGAAGTAGAAATTAGTGGACCTTAAACTTTTGGTCTACTTTTTGTCTGTTTAGGCTCCATTTCTTTCAGAATAAATCATTATATGTTCCTTCTTGTAAGTTCTGCAAACTTTACACTAAAACAAATGGAGTCCACCCAAACTAGAGGGGCAGCTTACCTCAAGAATGTTGTTCCTATTTATAGAACCAAATATATTTATTACTCATACTTACTTCAGTAAGAAGATTAAGATAATTAAGATACTCAGTCCGCCCTGATCGATGGAAACAGTTGTTCTTCTGGCCTCTCACAATCTCTAGAAGTAAAATGCCAAAACTGAATACATCTGTCTTAACTGAGAATTTCCCATGCATTACATACTCTGGTGCCATATAACCACTGCATTTCATCTCTATAGTTAGTTTCATCTTGGAGAGAATACTAGTACTTTAAAATTGTAAAAAATAAAATAAAATAAAATAAAATTCTTTTTTCATGAGAATATTATTTTTTCTTCTATTTCATTGGTAAAGAAATCCACTTACTAGCAAAGAAAACATATAATCAAACAACCAAAATCCAATGCTCAAGAACTAATGTCACTTGTGAAAGATAAAAGAAAAACAATCCCATTCAAAATATGATTCTATCAACAAGAGTTATAATCTTGTTTTTCAAAAGCAAATTGCTTTATTAGTCAAAGAAGGAAGAGGAGGAAAAATAGGTTCAAAGCTTGAACTTACCATGTCCCAACAACCCTACTGGTATTGTCTTGAGTTTGGTCGACTACAAACTTCCTTGCCATGCCAAAATTAGCAATTTTTGGATTCATCTCCTCATCTAACAAAATATTGTTAGGTTTGAGATCTCGATGTATAATTCTATATTGAGAATCTTCATGAAGATATAGAAGTCCTCAAGCAGTTCCTACTATGATTTTTTTTCGCCTTTCCCAATCTAATTTTGCACGTCTACTTGGATCTAGATGTTCATCTATAAAAGACCTAGTTAGAAGAAATTGTTTATATGGCATGTGCAAATCAACAATCCAATTTATACTTATCGAAACGGAAGGACTAATTAAAATTTACAAGAATCACATAAATAACCTTTACATATGATAGAATAGATTCATAAGTGTACTTGCAAGGGGGATTCATTAGGTTTGCTCGTCTTTTTCAGGTTCTGTTTTTACATTGTTTCCAAGTAAAATCAAGACAAACAGAACTAGAGAAAGTGAAGATAGTTTCTTGTAGGTCCCTACTAAATTGATCTGAAATCACTATAACAGCCTCATAACTCCTTGAATCAATGATTCAATGAAAATTCAATACAACATGGAATTAGACAGATTTTTTCAAGCCTAAAGGAGTTCCCATGACACATGACCAAATTTATTGGATTAAATTTGACTCCACTTAGGTTACTCTCCTAAAAAAAACCTGTTTTTCTAGTTAAAGTTTTATCTAGAAACAGAAGAAGCATAAGGAAGAAGGTTGCTTTTGGCCCTTTCTCTTGTTCACTGCCTAATAAATTTACAAAAAATTGAATATAATTTTCTATAGAACTAAGCATTCTAGAAGGTAAGAAATGCAGAAGAAGAAAAAATGTAGAAAAGATTCAAACCAAATATAAAGTGATCAAGGGTTCTGTTTGGCATAAACTCATAGATGAGCAGCTTTTCTTCCCCTTCTAAGCAAAATCCGAGGAGCCTGACAAGATTCCATGTTGCAGGTTGGCCACTAATATGACCTCATTCTTAAACTCAATGTCACCTTATCCAGAATTTCTTGAAAGCCTCTTCACAGCCACTACTTGTTCATTAGAAAGCTTACCCTCTATAAAAGAAATTATAGGATGCTGAGAAAAACACATGATTCCACCTAAAGAAATTTCAAACAAAGTTCTAGTAACTCCAACACCCACCCCCACCACAATATTCAAGATGGTATTGTAACTTGCAATTTACAGATATTGCCATAAGTACCTTGTAAACAGCACCAAATCCACCTTGTCCAAGCTTATTTGCATCAGAGAAGTTGTTTGTGGCTGCTTTTATTGTATCAAAGTTGAATTACAAGGAGTCTGTTTCTGTGCTTGTAATCTCATCCTCTCCTTAACGAGAAACATTTTATTTAATGGAATACAAATAAATTTCCATAAAATAAAGTAAATTAAGGAAATGAGGTACCTTTGGGGATTATTAGTTACCGAGCTGGGTTTAGAATTTGGTGTGGCTTTTGGAGGTTCAGCTAATATGGCTTTCAGCTGACCCGTTTATATACATATGACGAAAGAACCCTGTTGGTCTGGCATTAGGAATATCGGTCTTTCCTGCCCACCTCTGTCTGGTCGTTTCTTGCACCAGACCGGCAGGGTTCCTTTTTCCACTCACACGTCTGTATATATATAAATATATATATATATATATATATATATATCAAATGGGTTGGAACTAAGCATGCCAAACAGCAACAAACCCGTAGACTATTCGTTGAATGTGCTTAGAGCTAAAAACATTGAATAAGGGAAAGACTACTAGCACAATACCTCTCAACAGGATCATAACATTATATTTGTTAAGTTTGTCTCGAATTCTTGACCCATTTTAAAATTGATCAGCTCCGACATATTTTGGTGGCTACCCGAATGGAAAGTTTTCTGAGATTTGTGATGGAAGCAGAGGGGTATGGTTTAACCAGATCGACAGTGACCCAATGGATCGACCCGCAACTTGGAGTATATTATGTGCTGTTGTCTTGTTGAAAATGTCATTATATTTTGGGGGGTTTTTTGAGTAAGGGTTTCAGGGCGAGTTTTCTCGCCGCAGCTTGGGTGTAATCTCTCTTTTGCATAGTGAAACATCTTCTTCTTCACCTGAGGACATAGCACACCACACTGGTGTGTGAACTTAATTAAATCTCTTTGTTATGCATATCTTTTATCTATTTATTTTCATATTTCTTCGTGTTTGATCTAACAATATTTCATATGGAAGAAGTAAACTAAACTGAAAATTTCCCAACTGAGATTAGCACGTTGGGTCCAGGGCCCTATAACTAAGCTGGCCCCATTTAATAATGGAGCTAATGAACCAAACCCAGTTACAGCCTGCATGGTTGATAGGTTGTGGATGAGAATGTATTCACATTACAGCCTTTATAGTTGATATGTAGTAGATAAGAATGAATTTAATTAATAACAAAGATGAATTTAAGAAGAACCAGAGGATTATAAACCATACTTTCCTACCTTTAACTTTGAGCTTCTGATTCCTCCTTTGAACACGCAGATAGAGCATTGAGATTATCATGATTATAATAATTGTCACAACATTAACAACAACAAGGATAATGGTAATTAGAGTTGAATTTCTTCCTTTCCCTGCATAAATAAAAATAAAATAAAATAAATATTAATTTAATCCATTCTTAAAATTTTTCGTTTAGGATGTGAAGTTGATTAATTCAGACAGTGGAAACTGGAAATATGAATTATCATGGTCTCCTAGTAAGATTCATTTCTTGTAGGTGAGGGTTTGGTTTGAACATTCCAATTTGAGGGAACAATTGAAATTTAGAATAAATTTCCATTATTACCAAATCAAGAGTTATACCTTCTTTTGTGCTTGTTGAGTTGGTTGATGGAGGTATTAGCTGGAAAATAACTTATTGCTATAGGGAAGCCAACCCCATAGTGAATTTTCTTGCTAATGCTGCAGCGAAGAAGGAAGAGGAGATTATTGCTATTGATTGGCCATTGAGTGTGAAGAATTACTTCTTAGAAGATGCTTTATCTAGACCTAGGTTTAGGTTTAGATAGTCTTTAGTCATTTGTTGGTTCTTTCTTCTTGCTCCTTTTCCTCTTCTCCTGCTAATGGCAATGCTGAAGGTGGGAGGAGGAGTTAAGTTTTGAGGCTTGTTGGTCGTGACTGATATTTCCAGGTTATACATTCTTTTTTTATATTATTAATACAAATGATCTTTAGTGAAAAAAAAAAAAAGTTGGTTGATGGAGGAGTTGCAGGAGGTGATGAAGCTTGTTGATAGAAAGGACTATTGAACACATACCTTAGATTACAACTTGGTTTAAGAACTCTCCCACCTTGTTTAGGATATAGCTTCTTTGGAATATCAGTAATACTCCCAACCAAACATCTATTGCACTCATCCTGAGTTATATCAGGTGTGCACTGCACTAACCCATGCACTTTATCAAAGCTTGTAAAGTTCTCTTCACCTGCTGCATAGTATTTTGGAGTAGAAGAACCAAAGGCAGCTTCTCTCACTAGCCTATACATCAAATCTCCTACTGTCGGATTATAGAGATCCAAGTTGGAGATGTCATTTGGAGCTTTAGGATAAAGGATTGGTTCTTGTTGCAAAATTGAGAAGGATTGGTTTGAGTACCTTATCAAACAATCATCAAACCAAGCTATCGCTATGATCATGTTGGGGCAACATGGTTTGATCTCTTCACTGGCTTTCTTTACACAATTTTGATAATCTTGGTGTGTGATTTCGCTTTTGCGTAGGAAGAGACCATAGACCTTATCTAAACCATCACCAATGGTTGCATTATAGAATTTGGTATCAGAGGAAGCATTAGCATTAGAGGATAGAGAAGGGAGGAGGAGATTGAGATTGGCTAGATATGTGGTGCCATTTGTCGTGTAATTAACTCCTGAAGGACCCGTACAAGCAAAGCCCACAGGTTGGGCAGTGATGGTTCTCAAAAGGAGAAAGAGAATGCAACAGAGAAGCATGAGTGGTGATCCTAAAGATAGAAGACGTCAAAAGGAGAAAAAGAAAACAAAGGAATGGCAGAGGAGCAGAGGGAAGCATCCACTTTATTCACTTGCTCTATTATACAAATTTGCTATAGGGTCAATTCGATTCCTCATGGCTAGGAATTCTTCTAAATTGGGTCCCGTGAAATATAAAGGGATTAAATCTAACATTTTCCCATCATTGAAGAGCCCAAAAGTCTACATTTGCAAGGTGGGTTTGCCCAAGTTTGGATTCCTTGGGTGATCCTGCCATCAATGGGAGGGTCTGACCAGCTGGATTACCCAAGGGGATGTCCCCGCGGGGGGGGGGGGGTGGTGTGGAGCTGATTTAAACTCGGCTCTTCTTGATGGTTTATATTTCTCGTCTATTGAGACACCATTTGACAACGTTTCGTTTTTGTCGCTTTTACGTTTTCTTGTTCCCAGAACAGAGAAACATTCTAAAAAACATCTGATAAAGTTGTTCCGTTTCACCAGTTTCTAGAAATATAAATCAAAATTTATGCCTATTTGCAATTCTAGAAATGACTTGGACAAAATAACTCCGACTTGTTTCGCCTTTTCTAGAAACGAATTTGAGAAGAAAAAAAAAGTTGTTGTGCCTAATAAATCTCTCAACTATTTAAACCTAAAAAGAAGAAACCGAACCCTCTCTCCCTTTTGGGCATCCGATGATACTATTAAGTTTTTTAGTGGCATTGTGTCTGCAAAAAATGTTTCGAGAAACAGGTTTATCAAACACCAAAAAATTCATTTTTGTTTCAGAAAACGTGAAAAGTCGTTTCTACTGTTTCTATACATAGAGACAATAGAAACGTTATCAAATAGTGCCTGAGTGTTTGGGACTTGGTCATTGGATTGATAAAGTCTCCCGAACTACATCTTGTCACAGAATTATTAGTATTTTTCTTACCATTCAAGAAAGTTGTGGCCCTCTTGACCCCATTTTAACTCTTATAAGTTCTGTGAATCAAACAAAAAATTGAACAAGAGATCGCTATTAAGTTGCATGGCTCTTGTATTGTTGTGCCTAGGTGTACGTACTACACGACCAGGTAGCAATCCTTAAAAATAAATAAATAAATAAAATATACCGTCAACAACGAAAACGGTTTCCCTTGAAAAACAATACCACATTATTTTAAACAAAACAAAGAAGAATGCAACTTGGTCCTAAAAGCGTTGACTATTTACCTTTGCATGTTCTTTTGGGGCTAGCGGTGTCAAGCCTTTGGTTTTGTTGATTTAAAGTTTCTTTTTTTCTTTAAAGGAGCCAGGCTGCATGGTCCTTGCATTAATCTGGGTTCATGAGCATGGTTAGCGATTTGTATTAATATTGATCGACATCGATCCCAATACCTAGTCAGTCCTATATCAATGGAATGGTACAGATCAACTAGGTGTAAAACAGTAAAAAATCTAAGTTATATGAAAATTATGATATGGGCACGGATTAAATCCATGCCAATGATTGTGCACACATGGCCATCAAACAGGGGATGAATCTTTCATTTCACGAAGAAGGGGTGGTCATTTCACCCTTCTTGTGTCTAGGTGTAGGCACCACATTGCCTGACAACCTTTTTTTATTTTTATTTTTATTTTTATTATTTTTTTTAACTTATAATATTACCTAAAAATAGGTTTCAGTTTAATTAAGTTATACATCCAATCTCTTGTTTAACCAAGTTGTCCAAAACAAAGATAATTATTACGAGGGATGCAAGATTGGTTCGATGAGCCCGAGCCCAATCTAAGCCCGATAAGGCCTTTGTTTTTTCAGCACATGGGCTACGCTAAGATTCAAATTTCTAGACCCGATGTAAGATCTGACCGGGCCTGAGTTGAGGCCTCGTGTTGAGCCCAGTCTGGCCTGATTTTTTATATGGAAATTAAAATATATAATTATACATAATAATATCATACATACGGTAAAAAAATATGGCTAGCAAAACTTTGCCAAGCGTTAAAATGTCAAAATAGGGGTTGCCTGGATCAATTAGGGTGAAACCCATTTCAATTAGGGTCAATTAAGGGTGGACTAGGTTGGGTTGAGCCCAATAGGACTGGGCCTGGGTTGATCCAATAGAAACCAAGGTTGGCTGGGTTTTAAGAAACTCCGGATCAACCTCGTCGGATTGCAACCCGTACGTATTACATAACTAATCAAATCAGTACTCCTCTCTCTCTTTTTTTTAAATTAATTAAAAATCAAGAAGAAACAAAAATAACACACAAACACCCAAATCACAAAGCGAGTGGGGCCTCCACCTTCGACATTGCCATTAGCGGGGAGCCAAGCTACACGCTAAAGGAATCTGTAGTAAGGTCTAGTTGCTTCATCTCTTGCCATCATCTCTGAAATATAACTCAGGAAAACAACATTGAAAGAATAGTCTTCGACTTTGCTGCTTTTTTGGCCATATGGTCAGCTACTGAGTTCGCTTTCCTAAAATTATGAGAAATCTTCCAACATTCTTCAAATAAGATCTAACATGAAACCATCTCTGGAGTGCGAACCATGGAGTTTTATTCATTTGCACCACCATTACCACTAGTGCTCCTCCCTCACCCATCTACATATTCTGACATTTTAACCCCATCTTCCCCTCTTCCTCCCCTCTCCAATCCTCCTGATTGGCTACCAAAGTCCTCCCTTTCTGGCTACTCTTTGGATCTTTGGGGGCTCCTATTGCTCAAATGAAAAGAGAAATGATGGTTTTGAGAGATAACAAACTACAATTATGGTTACCACAGTCCTCCCTTTCTCCTTTGTATTTAGG
Organism: Macadamia integrifolia; assembly: GCF_013358625.1. NCBI lineage: Eukaryota > Viridiplantae > Streptophyta > Magnoliopsida > Proteales > Proteaceae > Macadamia > Macadamia integrifolia. The sequence goes on along the minus strand of NC_056564.1, from coordinate 13,029,884 downwards.
GTTTGGAGGGTTTTAGGATTGGTTTCTTTGAAGTGAAAATTCAGCTTCTCATTAAGGAAGAAGAAAGAAGGCTTGAGTATATAATGAGCATTACACAGCAGAGGGCAATTAGCTTCCTCTTCTCAGACAAGTAACTCTTAAGTCTTGTAAAACAAAACATCCAAGTGATACCAGACAATCTTGAAATAATATTCTTCCTTCACAAACACTACCGAGCAGAAAACTCAGTAACAGACATTTCATTGACCGAGTTTGTTGATAACTTACTAGGGGATCGACCTGATCTTGTTTTCTTTGAATCATCATCCATGGAAATTTCACCGAAGTCGATTTCACTTCCTATTACAAAGGCTGATGATGAAGGCAATGGGAGAGAGGAAGAGTAACTATCGAGCATGAGAAGAACAGTGGCCATGGTGGGTCTCTTTGAGACATTTTCTTGAACACATAATAGTCCAATGTGAATGCACCTAATCACTTCAGACATATCATAATTTTTTCTTAAACTTGGATCTATCAATGCTGAAGCTGCACCATCCGTCCATTTCCTCCATGCCTACAACATTATATCAACACATACACAATTTAAAATTAATTGATTTTTTTTTTGGGGGGGGGGGGGTGGGGGAGATGGGGGAGAGCATGAGATCACTTTTCGGTTTGGGGTCTAATTTAGAATTTTAAACTATGCTCAATGTTTGATAAAAAAATGTCCCTACTTACATAGTTGAGAAAGCCGCCCTCGATGCTCCCTGATTGGTCGAAATTGTTGTTTCTTTGACCAGTTACAATCTCTAGAAGTAAGACTCCAAAACTAAACACATCTGTCTTGATTGAGAATTGCCCGTGCAGTACGTACTCTGGCGCCATATATCCACTGCATTTCGTCTCAGTATAATTAATTAGTTTACTCTTGGCTTTTTCAATCAATGGACTTCTAATTTCTAACCAGATAGATTCATAGAGCTTGAACTTACTATGTTCCAACAACCCTACTAGTATTGCCGTGAGTTTGGTCAACCCCAAAGAGCCTTGCCATGCCAAAATCTGCAATTTTTGGATTCATCTCCTCATCTAATAAAATATTGCTAGATTTTAGATCTCGATGAATAATCTTTAGTCGAGAATCTTCATGAAGATAAAGAAGCCCTCGAGCAATCCCTTCAATGATTTTGTAACGTTCTTCCCAATCTAATTGTGAACGTTTGATTGGATCTACACATACATGATCCAAAAGAATGATCAAGTTAAGACTCAAATCATGTTTTTTTTTTTTTTTCTTTGCTAAGAGTACTCAAATCATGTAGTATTTGCTCATCAAAGTAAAAAATTTAAATACAATTACTAAGAAAGCATTATAAGGATCACATAATATTACTTCAAGGTTAATAGATAGTTGGATGTTTGTATTTGAAAAGCAAATTTTTGCAACACTAAGGTTTTATTTTTAGTAAAATGGAAATTATATCTTTCCTTTCACATAAAATTCAAGGTATTTTTCTCCAATAAAAAAATCAGAATTTCTAGGTATTTGGATTTCACTCTAAATATGAAAATAATTTAGTTTGGATAGGTACCCAAAAAGATTTAAGGTCAACGAAAGCAAGAAGAGAGTCAAACCAAAAATATAGCGATCAAGACTTGTATTTGGCAGGAATTCATAGATCAGCAGCTTTTCCTCTCCTTTAAAGCAAAAGCCGAGAAGCCTAACAAGATTCCTGTGCTGTAACTTGGCAACTAATATAACCTCATTTTTAAATTCTATTTCACCCTGTCCTGAATTTTTTGCGAGCCTCTTCACAGCGACTACTTGTCCATCCAGAAGCTCACCCTGAATATACAATATAAATTAGAATATACAAAAAAAAAAAAAAAAAAAAAAAAAAATGTAATTTCATCTATGTTAGTTTTAAAACACTTTCTAGTATTCGAAATGTAACAATATTATATATATATATATATATATATATATATATATAATGGTAATGCAAAAACTTGTTACCTTGTAAACAGCTCCAAATCCTCCTTGTCCGAGTTTATTTGTATCAGAGAAGTTGTCTGTAGCAACTCTTATTATATCAAATTTGAATTGTAAGAAGTCGATACTTGTAATCTCATTCTGATTATCTTCATCTAAACAAAATATGTAAATCTAATAAATAAATATTTCCTAAACAATAATAATTCATTAAATATAGATGCATCCTTGGGTTTTATGAATTTCATTTACATTTTCAATACAATTTTTTATTGTCATGGATATCTTATTGAAATTTAGAAGGAACAGATTATGAACCGTTTATGATTTCTTACCATCAACATTATGCATTATCTTCCTCCTTCTAGATTTAAAATATAGGATGGATACAAGTATGACTAAAATATATAATACTATAACAACAACAATGACAATAAGAGATTAATTACTCTTTGTTTGCATTAGCCAAATTGTCAAAACCTAACGCAGCAAGCAAATTAAAAAGTTGCATTTAGAATCAATATGCTGCATGATCATGCTAATTAATTACTATTCTCATGCATCAAAGTTTTAGGTTCATCTCCCTACATGTTAGGACATTTGTTCATGTATTTTGACGATCAAAATGAAGTTGCACAAAATCAGCCAAAGTTGAAATGTCGAACAATTCTATATCTTACATCCTATTTTTTTTAGCTTAATATATTCTTTGTTGACTTATAAAATAAATAAATAAATATATATATATATATATATCTATATATATTGTTAAGTTTGTTTGAATTCTTGACCTGTTTTGAAGAATGATCCGCTCTGACATATTTTGATGGTGATCCGAATGTGATTTTTTTTAAGATTTGTGATGGAAGCAGAGGGGTTGGGCCAATAGGCCCAAGCCTGGAGCCCAGCACTGATGGATTGACCCGTGACTTGGAGGAGTATATAATGTACTATTGTCTTGTTGAAAAAGCAGTTGTAATATGGGGTTTTTCGAGCTAGGGTTTCAGGGCAAGTTTTCTTGCTGCTGTTTGGGTGTAATTTTTCTTCTACATAGTAAAACTTCTTCTTCTTTGCCCAAAACGTAGTACACTACATCGGTGTGTGAATTTCATTAAATTAGAACTACAATGCACACTAGCTTATTGAATCCAAGCAGATTTAATGATGAAGCAAATGGGGCCAATCCCGTTACATCTCCTTGTATTAAGAAGGTTAGGAATTGATGATATATAGAAAATTTCCCATCATTGTACCTCAATAAATATTGAAATAACAAGAAAATTATAAACTATACTTTCTTACCTTCAACTTTGAGCTTTTGTTTCCTTCTTCTGAAACGAAGATAGAGGATGGAGATTATTATAATTGTAACAGTATTTGCAACAATAACAACAATCACAATTAGAGTTGAATTGCCCCCTTTGTTTGAATTACTCCCTTTACCTGTAGAAGTTGAAAAATAAAAATTTCTGTTAATTTAATTCTTTTTTTAATACTGTTTTTTTTTTTTTTCTTTAAAATTTTTCTATACTATAAATTTTAAGCTTAAGACGAGAAACTGATTATTTATTTTTGTGAAAAGAGAAATTGATTAATTGAAGCAGCGGAAAGTTGATTTATCATGGTCTCCTTTGGCCCCATCTGTTTTGCAAGAAAAAATGGTGGGAAAAGAAAAGTTATGGGGCCATATGTATAGAGTCGAGATGCAGCAAAGGTTAGAAAAGAAAGAATAGTAAAAAATATGATGAAATAATAAAATAATAATATAAAACATATCCTCATTTTTCTTACAAAATGCTACTAAATATGATAGGACTTTGACGAAAGGTGATGTGGAAATCGTGGGATAATTCCTTTTTCACAAAAGTAGACAAAGCATTTAATATAAGTTGTTTGCAAAGGCAAGAAAAGAAAGAATAACAAAAATATGATGAAATAATAAAATAATAATATAAAGCATATCCTCATTTTTCTTAAAAATGCTACCAAATATGATAGGACTTTGATATCACTAATTCAAACAAATAACCTAAAGTTTTGAAATTATATGAAAAACCTTCAAAGTATCTCAAGCCATTATTCTTGCCCACTTTTTTCCATAAAAGAGATATGACCATAATGATTCAATCTTATGGGTAAGAGTTTGGCTTCAACATTCCAATTTGTGGGAATACTGAAATCTAGAATAAAATTTCACTACTACCAAATCAAGAGTCATACCAGTTGTTACTGTTGAGTTGGTGGAAGGAGGAGCAGCTGCAGGAGTTGAAGAAGCTTGTTGATAGAAAGCACTATTGAACTCATACCTTAGATTACAACTTGGTTTAAGAATTCTCCCACCTATTTTTGGATAGAGTATATTTGGAATATCCAAATTAATACCCCCATTTAAACATGTATAGCAATCATCTGGAGTTATATCAGGGGTGCACTGCACTAACCCATACACAGTATCAAACCCTGTATAGGCTTCATTTGCTGCATAGTACTTGGGAGTAGTAGAACCATAAGCAGCTTCTTTAGCAAGTCTAAGCATCAAAGGTCCCACTGTTTGATTATACTGATCCAAGTGGGTAGTAACATTTGTATTGAAAACATAAAAGACAGGATCTTGTTCCATAGTTGAGAAGATGTATAGGTTTGAGTACCTCATCATACAAGTATCATACCAAACTATTGCCATGGTCTTGTTGAGACAACAAGATTGTGTGAGATTTGAATAGGCAATCTCCACACAAGTTTGACAATCTTTGGCTGTGATATCTCCTCTACATAGGAAGAGACCATTCACCTTGGCTGAACCAGTACCGACGGTGGCGTTACCGAATCCGGTACCGGAGGTGGAATTAGCATTAGAGGATAGAGAAAGGAGGAGGAGGTCTCGATTGGTAAGAAATGAGGGGTTATTTGTGGTGAAACCTACTCCTGAAGCACCTGTACAGTTGCAGAACAAGCGTTGGGAATTGACATGGAGCATACAAGAGAGAAGTGTGATCAGTGGTAATCCTAACCCTCCATAAGCCATCATTTGCAGAGGTCTTGAAGACAAGGTAAACTGCTTTGGAGCTGGTGGAGATCCTTGGAAGTTTATATAAGTTGAGTTTGGTCCTTTCAAACTGGGAACCACAAGGGCTTGATAGTTAGCTTGGCAAGCATCTCCCCTCCCAACAAAGGGGGGATGGTCAACTCTTTTTGAGGTGTACTTGGTCAAAAAATTTAAAATAAATAAAAAGAAAGAAAGCTACCAAAGTCGGGTTGTCATTATCCCAAGACCTTTTTTTAGCAAAATGAGTCCTGCACAAGTTTCCAATTGAAGGACATGTGTATCTTTCTATGACATCGTGTGTTGTGTCTAGGTGTGGAGATCGCAATGGTTATTTTCTTTAATTTATATAAATAAATTGATGATACGTAAGAGAAGAAAATTTCAAAGTCAAGTCGTTGACTGTGATCAAGGTTGCTTTTCTGGATTTACTACCAATAGCCCTAGAGATGTGGGCCACAAATATGTATAATTTTTTCTTTGCTAGTACGAAGTAGATGGGTAATCAATTCCCTCTTCTAGTATTACTAGTCATATTTCTTATTATATTTTCTATCGAGAAAAAAAAAAAGTGTTGTATAAAAAATAAAAATAAAATAGGTAAAGATGGAGTGCAGGTTAGTACTTAGTCAATTTCCTCTTTTCTATCAAAGAAATAAAAGAAAAAAAATTCCTCTTTTAATAATACCAAGTTTGGATCTTTTATGCATTTTGTGTCTAATCTTATCTTTGCAGAGTGGATTAAGTTATGGTTTTAGGTTTAGTAAGCATGATTGCATAAAATTAGCACACATGAAATAGAATTTTTTTTTACATTATTTTCAATTAACCAAATGAAATTTTATTTTTGGAAAATAGGATAGTGCAAGGTATGACAACTAAGCTAAATTTTTATGTTGCATTCATCGAGATTAGAATCTATTAAGTATGAGAATAACAAAGGCCATGGTAGGTATATTGGATACAGATTCCTGAACATGTAATAGTCCAATGTGGATGCATCTAATCACTTTAATTCTTTCTCAATTTTCCTACAGAGTTTGATACATCATTTCAATAGTTGTACCTTCGTTGGAATTAACCAAGAAAACTGAAAGGACTAATTTTTTGGGAGACAAGAGAACCTTTGTCCGTTTACGTAATTACTGTGTCAGCACATAGTTTAGTGGAAGGTCATGCAAGGGCATATAAGTAGGGAACAATGCCATCTTCTTCGTCTGCTTATGTCTGACATACGTACATGCAAGCGGAGAAGGTTTTAAATTCTTTAAGTTTTTTTCAGCATATCATGGTCTATTGATCTTTTTTATTTCTTTCTTAATTTTCCAACGGAGCATGATTTGCTTCTCCTCTTAGTTATCTAGCTTCAGTTATGTATGAATTAGGTGAGCCCACCGGATCCTTATGTCCTTAACTCCTAGAGATCAATCTCTATGTTTCTCCTTGGAGTATGGTATTCCTCCTTAGTTTTTAATTTGTTTTTGGAGGTTGTAATGTGTCCTTCATTTTAGTTATATTTTGCTTCACCTATAAAGAAAAACCCTTCACTTTCAAACTTTTAGGTGAAAATTTCATAATTGATAGACCAAGCAATGATGTCCTTAGTCATGCATTTAATTCCTTCATGTGAAAGGATCAAAAGGTAGCTCTAACTAATGGATATCTAAATGATAGTTTGGACAGGTCAAATGTCTTTACTATTACACCATGTAATGTCACAACCTCCCATGTACGCCATGCACCATAATAGTTTGCTGAATGTTAATTTCAATTTCATGAATTTTTCAATAATCTATTTTTTCACAACTTGACATGTGATCAAGAGATCCAAACTATATCATAAAACTTTAGGCCAATAAAATTTGCCATGTGGTAGAAGCAGGTGTTTGACCATGACACTTGATTATGTTGACCTTTAGAGCAAAAAACCTCGTCTCAAAATTTTATGTTCCTTTTGATTACGTCCTGTCTTTTCACATTTAAATAAATAGAGACAACCCAAACTATAGGGATCTATAGAGATACATGGTAGACAATTGGGTCAAGAGTTACTTAGTTATTTCTTCCCCATATAGAATAATATATATATATATATATATATATATATATTATAGTTTGATATGATATTTGATCTTTTATAATAAATTTAACATTTTAATAACTTTCTTTTAAGTCTTTAGGCTCCATTTTTTCAAGATAGAATATGTCAAAGTAAAATATAATAGTGAGATCTTAAAAGAAATTTTATCTAATTTTTAAATCTATCTTACATCAAAACAGATGGAACCAACAGAAATGAAAAAGATACAATGTTGACCTATTGGGTCAAGAATAGCCTTCCTTAGTTTTTGTTTCCCCGGTAAATGGCCCTCCTCAGTTGCATTGTTCTTTATTATATATATATATATATATATATATATATAGAGGGGGGAATACATTTATTATTAATATTACTTGGCTTAGAAGGTAGTCAACTAGCGGTGACCATTGACTGAAGCAGTTATTCCTTTGAACCCTCATACTTTTTAGAAGTAAAACTTTGATCAAGTTTTTCTTCATCCACGGTCATAGATGGTATCCACTGGGCATGCAGAAACAGTGGTAGTTATTATTAACCATTTTTTATTATTTTTCTGCTAAGAGATCAGATTTGAATTAGAAGGAAAAGAAAATGAATTAAAAAAGAATCATAGGATTCTCATGCAATGCAACTCAAAGCAAGCAAAGGATCCCCACCTTTGGCATTGCCATAATTAGGGGCCTTTAGAGCTATCAATGAAATCGATATTAGGCAAAAAGACATATATTTGTGGCCATTGATGACTATAAAGTTCCCTGACTACACGTGGTTAAGAAAATATTTCAGCCCAAAACAATATATATATATATATATATATATTTTTTTTTTTTTTGCTAACGACGGTTATCCAGGCCTTCGGCCTAACTAGTCCTACGGACCCATAGTGACCCCACAACTGTATGGACTGGGTCATACCGGTGTTGAATGAAAACCATTCAACTTTCACTGAAAATAGTAAAGAACACTAAGCACCTCGTGTGAATGGTCCAAGGTGTGCCTAGCCCAAAACAATATACATGTCTTAACGATAATTTCCTATTCATAACACTGCATTCTTAATGGTTAGATTCAAAATTAACTAAAGTTGTCGATTAATAATTCATCTCCTTGAAATATGAATTTTTTTTTTTTTCCTTTTTTTGGGGGTGGGGTGGGGGTGGGGGTGGGGGTGGGGGTGGGGTGGTGGGGGGTGGTTAGAACTCCTTGAAATATGATTTGTATTTAAAGTTCATTGCCAAGAAATGCAAGAATAAATCAGACAACCAAAACCAAATGCTTACAAATTAACTATAGTCTGTTTGGGGCAAGATAAAGGGTGGAACACCTATGGTTCCTTGAACCTGGAAAGATTATCTCTTTATCATTGACTTGAAAGAATCAAGAGGAATTGCATATAGGTTCAAAGCCTGAACTTACCATATTCCAACAACTTTACTGATACTACATTGAGTTTGGTCAACTGCAATAAGCCGATTTATAAGTTCGGATTCATCTCCTCCTCAAACAAAATATTGGCATTTTTTTGAGGATGGGTAAGCTAGCAAGTTATCGAGGAATAAAGTGTGTAAGCATTTATTGATAGTTAAATTAGATAGATTAGATCTATGCCATTGATTAAGTATAATATGTAGGAATGTATATCCAACTTAAATTCCATATACCATTTTGAAGATTTGTACAAAATACAAAAATGTTACCCACTTTCTTCTTACTCCTCTTCTTTATCTTCTTCCTCCGCAAGTGAAGCAGTCCCAGCCAACCTGTTAGATCAAACACCAAGAAACACGAATAAAGAGAGACAATAGATCCGTACGACACAGAGATTTAACGAGGTTCACACACCAGGGTGGTGTGCTACGTCCTCGGGCGAAGAAGAAGATGATTCACTATGCAGAAGAAGGATTACACCCTAGCAGCGGCGAGGATGAACTCGCCCTGAAACCCTAGCTTCGTGAAAACCCTAGAATACAATGACTCTCAACAAGCAACAGTACATCATATATATATACTCCAAATAGCGGTTCGACCCATCGGGTCACGGTCGATCCGGTCGAACCATACCGCGGGGGCTACGCCCCCGCACCCCCATACGAGATCAGTGATGGCCTGGCCCAAGCCCTCTGCTTCCATCACAGATCTCAGAAAATTTCCCATTCGGGTCGCCACCAAAATATGTCGGATCGGGTCAATCTTCAAAACGGGTCAAGAATTCGAGACAAACTTAACAAATCTCCACCTTGCCTTGAATTCTCCTCCAACAGATAAACAAATAGCTAATATCTTCTTCTCCAATAGCCCTCCAAAGGGCTGAACTCAAACATGACAAACACCAAGTAAGTTCAAGCAATGCTCGAACTTACCAACACATAAAGGCTTAGTCAACATATCAGCTGGATTGTCTTCAGTACCAATCTTCAACACTTGAATATTACCTTGAGCAATTATCTCTTTTATGAAATGATACCGAACATCAATGTGCTTTGTCCTCTCATGATACATTGAATCTTTAGTCAAGTGAATAGCACTCTGGCTATCACAATGGACAACAGTCACCCCATGATCCATGCTGAGTTCTCCCAACAAACCTCTGAGCCAAATAGCTTCTTTAATTGCCTCAGTCACTGCCATATACTCTGCTTCAGTGGTAGATAATGCAACTGTAGCTTGTAAAGTAGCTTTCCAACTAACCGTACTTCCTCCAAGAGTAAATACATAGCCTGTGAGTGACCTTCTCTTGTCAAGATCACCTGCATAATCTGAATCAACATAACCAGATAAACTATCACCATTTCTCCCAAACTCCAAACAAACACCAGAGGTCCCTTTCAAGTACCTAAGTATCCACTTCACTGCTTCCCAATGAGCTTTACCTGGACATGACAAATATCTGCTCACCACACTGACAGCTTGTGAAATGTCAGGACGAGTGCAAACCATAGCATACATAATGGAGCCAACTGCACTAGAGTATGGAACACGTGACATGTACTCCACCTCTTCATCTGTCTTAGGTGATAGAGCAGTTGAAAGTCTAAAATGAGATGCAAGAGGAGTAGTTACAAGTTTGGCATCTTTCATGCCAAAACGACTCAATACCTTCTCAGTGTACTTTTGTTGAGATAGCCACAGCTTCCCTGCTTTTCTATCCCTCTTGATCTCCATACCAAGGATCTTCCTTGCTGCCCCCAAATCTTTCATCTCAAATTCAGAACTTAATTGTTCCTTCAACCTATTGACCTCATTCCTATCTTTTGCTGCAATCAACATATCATCAACATAAAGCAACAAATATATGAATGACCCATCAGAGAGGTTTCTGAAATAAATGAGCACCACCACCTGCCTTCTGCTTATTTAAAAGCTTATAGCATTCAGATTTAATATGCCCCTTCTTCTTACAGTAATTGCAGGTTAAATTCTTATACTTAGATTTTGATCTAGCCTTCTTTTTGTCACCATATGAGCCTCTTTCATTCGTTCTCCCTCTAGCTACCAAACCAACACCATCAGATTTATTGGTAGTTGTCAACTCATCATCAATCTTCTGCTTGCTTTGCAGATTCGTTTTGACATCCTCAATAGAGATTGTCTCTCTACCATAAATCATGGTATCCCTAAAGTGCTTATAAGATGGAGGCAGAGAACATAACAATAATAGGGCCAAATCTTCATCGTCTATTTTAACATCTATCCTTTTCAAATCAGTAACAATAGAATTGAACTCAGATATATGGGATTTAATAGAAGTACCTTCGCCCATATGAAGGGTATACAGTTGTTGCTTTAATCTCAACCTATTGGTGAGGGATTTGGTGAGGTAGAGGTTCTCTAACTTCACCCATAACTCTGCAGCCGTTTTCTCTGAGAGAACTTCCTGTAGAACATCATTCGAAAGACACAACTGAATAGCTGAAAGGGATTTATCATCCAAATCACTCCAATCATCATCGGACATAGTTGCAGGTTTCTTCGCCTTCCCAAATAGGGTTTTCTTCAAACCCTGCTGCGTGAGAACAGCCATCATTCGAACCTGCCATAAACTGAAACTGATGTTGCCGTCAAACCTATCAATATCGTATTTCGTTGAAGCCATGGATCGAAGTAACCAAGAGCTTTGATACCAGTTTGTTAGATCAAACACCAAGAAACACGAATAAAGAGAGACAATAGATCCGTACGACACAGAGATTTAACGAGGTTCACACACCAGGGTGGTGTGCTACGTCCTCGGACGAAGAAGAAGATGATTCACTATGCAGAAGAAGGATTACACCCTAGCAGCGGCGAGGAAGAACTCGCCCTGAAACCCTAGCTTCGTGAAAACCCTAGAATACAATGACTCTCAACAAGCAACAGTACATCATATATATATACTCCAAATAGCGGTTCGACCCATCGGGTCACGGTCGATCCGGTCGAACCATACCGCGGGGGCTACGCCCCCGCACCCCCATACGAGATCAGTGATGGCCTGGCCCAAGCCCTCTGCTTCCATCACAGATCTCAGAAAAATTCCCATTCGGGTCGCCACCAAAATATGTCGGATCGGTCAATCTTCAAAACGGGTCAAGAATTCGAGACAAACTTAACACAACCCCTATTCTTTTTTTTGGCTAACAATGGATAATATTAAAAAGGAAGAAGAGAAAAATAAAACAGCATTACAAGGAAAGAAAACAGACAAAGAAAATCGCTTTCCTGCCCCCCACCTTCGGCATTGCCATCAACAGGGGGAGGGAAAGCGCACTAATCAAATCTGAAATTGGGTCTTCCCTCAGCGTCTCTTCTAATCATCTCTTTGACGTGGTCAGGGAACTCGATGTTTGGACCCGAAGTTCCCGTCTTAGCGGCATTTCTGGCCAAAAATTCAGCAATTGAGTTCCCCTCCTTGAAGTTGTGGGTAATTTTCCATAAGATTCCCTCCAAATAAGGCTGAAGGAAATCCATCTCTGAAGGGCGAACCAAGGGATCTTCTTTTACTGAAAGGAGGTCGCGACCGCACTGGAGTCAGTGTTCAGAATCGCCTCCCCAGAGTTCCTCTCCTTCCATTTTTCCAAAAACCCTCCACCAGCCTTCCCGGTAAATCGGCTGCTAGTTCTTTTCTCTCTCCTTCAAAAACAGCAATTTTTTTCTTTTGTAAAGATGAAGAAAGATATTCTATTTTCTGTCCTATTTAGTACAGCCCACCAACGTCCTATTCTCCTCTCCATCGCTCGCCCCATCATTCTTACCCACCCTAATTAGTCTATTTGATCGTATTTGTTCAGTCTGCTAGATCAACTTGATGGTCATTCTAACGGATCAACTCCTTAATACAAGGTCTTTATTTTTTGGTCAACTTGATTACCAGTCAGCTTAATTGGTCAGCTCATTAACACATTCGGTCAATAGATCGACATCAGATCTATCACTCCCTCAGTACATGTCATTAGGCCAAATTTGCTAAATAGTTGCAGACACTTGGTAGTAAGATATTGAACCCAGATACTCTCTTGGACCATGATCTCCTACAACAATCTCACACCATCCAAAGGGTGTGGGGCCAGCTTTGGTCTAGAGAGGATCTGGCCTCTTAGACATTGAGGCTAGGACCATATACCATAGCTGGAGATTTCGTTTAGATTTTACAAAAGCTCATGGATATGAGTGCTACTGAAGAAAGATGGCAATAAAAGTGCTACCTTAGATACCCGGACCTTTTTTTCATCCTCTCATTGTTTCATACATAAGCCTCACAATAAGGCCCAGCAACATGGGTTGGAGTAGGGATGTCAACGGGTCAGCCTCAATCAGGCTCGATCGGGCCTAGCCGGGCCTCGTGGGCCTCATGGCTTGCACAGTGAGCTGCCTATTTAAGAAATTAATTGGGCTAGGGTCTTGATCAGGTACTAGGCTTTAACGGGACTCACGAATCGAGCTAATCAGGTCTTAATTGGACCTTAAATGGGTTAATGCACCATTAAAAGCTTTAAATAGGTTGTAATTGTCTTAGATTTTGGAAAAATTAATTATGTCCTAAATCATCAACAATTTAGAAAATAATTTAGACTTTACGTTAAATAATTGATAAAATATTAATATATATCTTATATTATAAAGGAAAAAATCAGAATATACCATATAAACAGTTAGGCCGGTAGATCATGTCGAGTCGGGCTTGTTTGTTGGGCTGGTTGGGTGTATGTTATGCTTACACCTTGCATTATGAATTGCCTATTTATAAACATGTCAGGCTCAAATGCAATATGATTATTAATCATGCCAGCCCAGATTGGGCCATAAACTTTTTGAGCTCGGTCGGGGTTGTTGGGTCGGGTCTGGAATTCATGGTGCAAGGTGTAAGCCAACATTCAATAATTGATATACCTTATTCTATAAGGAAAAAAAAAATCAAAATATACCATATAAATAGTTAGGCTAATAGATCGTGCCGAGTTGGGTTTGTAAACGTGCTGGGCTGATCGGGCACTCTTCAGGCTTACACCTTGCATCATGAATTGTCTATTTATAAACGTGTCAGGCTCAACCCCAATACGATTATTAATCGTGCCAGTCTAGATTGGACCATGAACATGTCGAGCTTGGTCGAGCTTGTTGGTTTGGGTATGGAATTGACATTCCTAGGCTCGAGGTTGCGTTCAAGATCATGCCAACGTATAGACTTGTTGGTTTACCAACCCGTAACCCATATATCTCAGAGCGTCCACAAAACCAATGTGCAACTAGATGAAAATGTGGTTTTTCCTTAATTATTAATTTCATTTTGCTTCACAAAATATTTTTGGCCAATTTTGTTTCGGCTGATTGATTGCAATTTTATATATTTTCTTTTTCTTTTTATTTTTTATTTTTTCATTTTGGGAAGAGGTATTTCATTTCATTTCCGAAAACTGAAAACCTTGCAATATTTTGGTATAATGTGATGATTAAATTTTTTTTTCTGAAATGCATAATAATCCAATTTTGTTTTGTGCAATTCAGCCAAATGCTTTATTTCGTTTTTTCGTTCCCATATAACAAAAAAACTCCAAAAACTTTTTTCTGGAACATTACCAAATGCAGCCTAATTATTATTTTGCTTTGTTATTATTATTAGCATACATATTCTCTCCATATTATCACTACAACAAATATCGCAAGCATGTTGGCATAGGGTTATGTCAATTTCTTGTGAGAGAAAACTCGAAATCAAGCATCCAAGCATCTAGTAGAAAAATCGATTTTTTCAGGTGAGGTGGGTGCCTAATATCTTTCCACTCTCGTAATTTGACACGCACCCAAATATCTGGAACATACCAAATATGAAATCAACTTCGGGGATTTGATATCTTTATAAGTATTAAGTCCCCACACCGAGCTTGATTCATCGATTAGTATTGGGCTTACAATAGGGTTTTAGGTCCTTAATCCTAAGACAACTCCAAACATCATGTTTTCCTTATTCCCTTTATGTCGTCCACTAAGAAGTGGAATGAGGAAAGATAAAGTAGAAACGATTTCTACCGCTATAATGGAGAGAGGGATAGAAACCCGAGAGAGATGAGATCATCTTTGAGGGGAGAGAGGAAATCAATAGAATAATTTTCCAATCTTTGTCCTCATAGGAACAAACACTACAGGTTTCTAAATTTCCTGAAAAATAAATGGAAAATATCTCTAAAAGTTGAAGAAAGGAAATAGAGTAGAACAAAAAGCAATGGCTCCATTGAAACCTTATTGAATTTAATTAAGTCTTATTGGAAACAATAGATTGCATTTCTGAAACAATAATCTATTGTTTAGAACAACTCTCCCAAGACTTCAATACGTAGTCACAATGAAATTTTAGTTTCCAATTTTCAAACAACTATCCCAAGAATTTGATACCCAGTCAGGATTATCAAATTTTCCTCTACAATACGTAAACCAACAATCTTTACCGTTATCTCTGATCTCCTTACAGCACACAGGAGATGCAACTGGATAGTGGCCATAGAAGGCTTTGACAAAAACACCACTCTCACAGTTTTGATCGTAGCCTTTGCATTGGCCAGCCACATTCTCTATCAACGCTGAGAACATGCCAGACAATATCAGCAACAAAAGCAAAGCTCTAGGGAATGACAAGGCCATTTCACCACCTCCTCTTTTCTTCTCCTTTCTATGTATTGTTTTAAGGAGAGTTAGAAAGGGTTTAATTTATAGAGAAACAGAAATCACATTTACTAAATTTTCGAATTTTTAGAGAATCTTTTTGAGAATCTTTTTTGTTAGAAAGGATTTTCGAGAATCTTTTTTGTTAAAATTTTCTAGAATCAAAACATGGTAAAACGCCTTGTAGCAGCTGGATCTTGTATATCATAGCTGGATTCTACATAAAGAACAAAATATATTTGGAAAATCCAAGGATTGACCCATGCAAAATATTTTGTGGAAAGATTGGATATATTTCAACCAAAAAAAATAATGGCATGCATCCACCCTAAATGTCTTATTAAGGTACTTAACATTGTCAAGGACCAAGGTATCAGCATAAGTGAACTGGACTCCCATTTTATTTACGTGAAGCTTCATTGGACTTCTCACTAGTTAGCTGGCCATCACTTCTCCACTCTTCCAACACATGTGAGGCTTTGCCTGTCTTTGATAGTCATGTAGTTTCAGAAACGATGTTTCGTATGAAAAAAAATACTTTCAATTTCTGTGTCAAAATATTATTTTAAAACAAAAAATGGTCTTTGGTGAACATGTTTCAAGAAAGATTACCTTAGTTGTTTACTTTTTTGTATTTGGAACAAATCGAAATAACAGAACAAAGTTTCTTCATTTCATCATTTTGCGTTTCTAGTATATATATATTTTTTTCTTTTCGTTTCAAAAAAATAAAAAAAAATACTAAGTTGACATCAAACGTTTTATTCTGTTTTTTTTTTTTTTTTTTCCTGTATTATAGAAAAACGTCAAAAATGTTTCTTCTGACTAACTACCAAACGCAGCCTCTGTATTTATAAATTTAGGAAGGACCACGATGTCCACTATTCCAAAACATGGAAGGCTTTGTATTTATAATTGACTTGTCAACATTGATGTCTTGTGGATGAATAGACTTAGATTGACACCAATAAAGGGTGGACTGATGTCGAGGCGTCCTTTGATGTTGGCTCGGGGGTTTTTAAAGTCAATGACACTTGTAGTGTCAAATGTGCAAGTATTGATTCTTTGATTGGTTCACTTTTTGATTGGGCGAATTCCAAATGGAACTAGGTTGGGTCTGTTCTCTGGTCCATCCAGAATGGGTTTGGAATATTTAGATGTCCATAACTTGTGATCTGGAGGTTGAAATTAGATGATTCAAAGACTATCATTTTTCCTATCTCACCCACTCTGATTTCGTATAGAACTCGTGGATAGTTCTAGTAAGCATGAACTACCTCCAATGTGGATTTCACTTGTCAAAAATGAAAATCTTCTCCCTATAAAGGAGTATGTGAACACTCTATTGGGTTTTGGGTCAAATTAATATGGGTGATAATTGGGTCTATGGTGATTCAGTCCACTTAAGGGGATACACCCAGCTCACCTATTGTAGGAGTGGTTAGAACTGGTTGGACTACTATAAGTAGTCTCTTTGGTCTTTGCAGTCACCAATACGTGATAACATAGTTCACTCACAGTACTGTGGGAGAGATCCACTACTAATCTCTATTTCAATTTGAGGTGAAACAAAGAATTGATAACAAGCAACCTGTCACGCCCCATTCACATAGAAGCGGACCGGTGACAGGGTTCTCTCCTTGTAACCCAAAACCTCCAGGATCATCTGATACAGTAACCATAGCACAGCAAGCCACAAGAAATCATGGGATATAATAATGTAATTCAGCGGCAGTCTTGTCATGTATAAATACCTATGAATCCTTGATACTCAAATTATTATACATAGTCTAATTACATGTGGGCCCATAGGCATAATATTTACATAAGAAATAGCAATTTAACTATCGAGAGCACAAAAGTAAAAATATACTAAAAGAATCAAAAAGAGTACAACAAGTAGAATCTGTTACTATTGCCTTGCAACACAACTCTCACATGGGCAAACGTCAATATGATCGAATCCTTTAGGGACCCACCAATCCCCCACTGGGGTTTTGATAAATGGGACAAAAGGTGATTGAAAGCAATAGGGGAGGGACTAACCAATAAGAGGGGGATATCACCACAACATTACACCAGGTTATCGCCACTAGAAGTTTCTTAATTGTAAACTAGAAATGGTGAATCGACAATCAAATAATTGATTGATTGATTGAGGGATAGAATCAAGTGAATCGAGTCTGTTGATGGGACTCGGCACGGGTTCCTCACCATATAGCCTGCAAGATTATCTAAAAAGATGTATATAAAGGGGTGAGCTCACTAGCTCAGTAAATGGAAAGAAAGATGCACGCAGGGAATTGCAATTCAAATGATACTATATACATGAGATTCATTTTTATTTTATTCTACCTATGCAATCATTATTTGGTCATAGGTTACATGCTACTCACAACCACAGTGTATGTATACCCCGGGTACAAGACGTGTTCCCTATCCCACGATACTTCCATAGGGTTGTCGGAGAAGGCCAGTTATGAGCACTCGAAAAAGTAAATCATGGTCGAACTATAGCAGAAATGTAAATCGTGACTGAACCACAGTAGAAAATAAAAGCAGTACAATTAACCTTTTGAATATATCACTAAAGTTTTCAACTGTCCTAATGATCAGTCAGGCATATTTCTAACCACCATAGCAATCCGAGACCGAAGCTTTCCCCCAGTGACAACCCAACACGTAAACCCCTGTTGGGAAGGGTCGTAGCATGAGGGAATGTAAAATCCTAACCACATACTCCTACATGAGATAATACAACTGTATAGTACTTTCGTGTCTCATTCCACGGTATACCAATGCATTTTTTTTCAAGTTGACTACAGCATCTATTCTAGAAATTCCACATATGTCTGACAAATCATCACCATAATCCAACATATGATAAGTCCATTCTCAAGATTCAAGCATGTAACAAGTATTTAGAAAATTTAAGAATGCAACATGTTCAGTTCTAAATGCATTAACATCAATCAAGCATATGCATGAGAATGACATTCGTAATGTCAAGATAATATATGGATGCATAGGATGCCAAAAACACTCCCAAAATAAGATCAAAGTCCTCTCCCCTCTTACCTATTTTTGTACAATAGTATGCGCGCATGGTATGGGTAAGATCCGACGTGGGAATTTGAGTTGTTTGAAATCTAGCACAGATAAGGAGTTTAGAAATACGTCCAATTCGAGACTATAAATGTAATACCCTACTTCTTAAACCCGGTCTGATTACACGGTTGACCCGGTTTAACTATGCAAGACCTGAACCGGAGAGAGTTAGAGCGGGTTCTTTATGGACTATGATGGCAAGGGTGACCTTAAACACCGGCTGGCCCGACAAGTCCGAGCCAGTGCCAGAAGAGACGGGAATACCCAAGCCGTGTACATGCACCTATCATAAGGCCATGTACGGATAAAATAGGTATATAGCCATATATTAAGGTGCATACGTATATGACATCGTATGCCAAGAGTGAGATTCGCACCGAGGGCCGAATTCTGTCAAAATCCCAAGTTTTGGTCCTTAGGTGGGCAGACAGGTGGGCGCATCCATCCACCTGAGTGACCCACCCATGTGAATTACTTAGTTAATTAAGAAGTATATATATAGCATTTATACTTTTCTTTTCTTTTCTCATTTATGACACTCGTACGTTGGTGAGAAGAGTAAAGAGGAGAGAGAGAAGAGAAGGAAGAGGAAGAAGAGAGTGATTTCAGTGGCGCCGAGGCTTGATCTTCCCATTTCGACGCCGGAAGGGTGATCTTCAACACTAAATCTACATTTAGAGGTGAGCAAAGTTTGGGTTCCTTAAACCTTCACCATAACCAAGTAAAACCCTTGATTCGGGTAGGGTTTCTTGAGATCTTGTAAATCCCCCTTGAAATGATGAATCTAAGGTTTAATAGATGATTTATGTGTTGATCTTGAAGGATTTGAAGAAGTATTTACAAGGTTGGAGAAGAATTGTGGATTTGAAGTGATTTTTGGGGTTTAAAGGTGTTCTTGAGCAAAGAAGGTAAGATGGCTTCCCATTCCTTAAATCTAACCTAGATCTAGGTTAGAACCGTCTTATAAGACCTTGAATGTGTGAAGAATGGGTTTGAAAAAACCCCATTTGAATCCCCAAAGATTGGGGGAGGATGGGAAGAAACAACAGGTTTCCCGCCAAGACCGGTGGGCCATCTGGCCCGCCTGTGGGCACCCGCCTGAGAGGGCAGGGCCCTCGGGCACAACTGTCGAGCCAGACCGGCGGGCCACCCTGCCCGTCGGTCTTAGCAGACCCTCTGGCCCAAGAGACGGGCCAGATCGATGGGCCAACCGGTGGGCCGACCTACCTACCGGTCCAGACCGGTGGGTCTGACTGGTGGGTCAGACAGGTGGGCTGTCCGACCCACCCGAGAGGCTCCGAATGTGATTTTTACGTCCGATTGGACCCAAATCGGACGTGTGACATTCTTTTAGGATTCTAAACATGATCGTGTCATTGGATCGTGTTAATCTTGATTCCAAGATGGTGAAATACTAACCCCGCTCACTCACGTTAGGTTCACCAAATCTCACGCTTCTCGCACCGGATCACACCTGTACCGAACGGGAATCCTTGTACACTACAGGTAAGTGGGGAGATGACATTTAGCCTTGTTTCAAGGCATTGTTTGGCATTCATATAATTGTATCTAGTCTAGTCATGCCATCATGAAAATGCTATGTAGATTAGTCATCCTCACATGGTTATGCATGGGTGTTGTGTTTACTTTTCTAAATGCCAAGTGATAATATACTTATGTGATGAATGTTGACATCATTGTGCATGATGTATTAATAGACTAGATGCCGTAGTCGGCTTGAAAACGAGTGCATTGGTGGCCCGTGGTATGGGACACGATGGCATTATGCAATCGTATTATTGTCATATAGGAGCATGCGGTTTATGATTTTCACCTTCCCGTGCTACGACCCTTCCCAACAGGGGTTAAGGTGTTGGGTTACTATTTAGGGAGAAGCAGTGGTGGCGGTTGTCGGGTCACTGTGGCGGTTAGACATTATGCCTGACTGGTCATTAGGACAGTCGGCAACCCCGGTGGTATATTCAAGAGGGCCAATCGTACTGCTTTTAAATTGCTGGAGTCAGCACCTTTAATTTCAATCATTTACTTTTCTGTTGAGAGCCGGTGGTCGGCATGTTTTTACTTTTCTGAGTACTCACGGTGGGCCTTCTCCGACAGCCCTATGGGCGTATTGCGGGATGGAGTTCACGGCTCGTACCTGGAGTATATACGCACTGTGGCTGTAGTAGTACTAAACTAAAGACTTAGTAATGTTGCTTAGGTGGATGTGATTTAAAATGTATTGCATAGCATGTAGTGCATATGATTGTGTTTGTTGTGTGGACTGCTGTGTAGTCCATCTTTCCACTTACTGAGCTAGTGAGCTCATCCCACGTGTGCACCTCTTTTTAGATGATTTTACAAGTCATCCATCTGAAGAGCACTGATCGGGTCCCACGGTTGAGTTCCCTGAAGAGGACTGGTGGGCCCCTGAGGAGTTAGAGCACAGCACTGATTGCTCGTGCGAGAGTTGTGCTGCGGGACCGCAGTTCTGATGCCGAGCTGAGCTCTACCATGTGATGCCGAGCTGGGCTCAACCCTTGATGCCGAGCTAAGCTCTAGCCTTTGATACCGAGCCTAGCTGTATACTCTGATTTTTTATGGTTTCCTTTATGTACTTGATATGTGAATTGTACTTTTATTGTGTAAATATCATGCTTTTGGGCCCACATGTATATAACTATTGTATCACAATTCGGGTATCAAGTATTATGGGAATATTCACAGGTAAACCAAGTCTTCTGCTGATCTGATAAGCTTTTATTAGTTGTATGTATGCTATGGTAGAATACTGTATCTGTTGATCCTGACAGGTTTGGATTAACCGGTGTTAACCCGGTCACTGGCCCGATTCGGTGTGAACGGGGTGTGACAATAAATGACGTAAGATATGGTCACGACATATTTAATAGCGTGATGGGTCATACAGGTGGGTAGGCGGATCCACCAGTGCAAACTGCCCAGACCGACCGGTCATACTAGTGGGTTTGGCACCCGTCGGTGGGTCCAGAGGCACTGGCGAGACTGGTGGGTCACACTGATGGGTCAAGCACCCGTCGGTCTTACTCACAGGTTGACCTAGAGAAGGTTGGTGGGTCACACTGATAGGTGTGGCACCCATCGGTCCTACCCATCGGTTGGGCCAGAAGCCTAGGCAAGACTAGGGGGTCACATTGGTAAGTGTGACCATCCCCCAGTGCTACCCATCGGTATTCTGCGGATTTTATTATTCTTCCTCCTTTCTTCATTTCTGCTCAAAGGGATCCAAGGTGGTTGATCCCACCTCATTTCCACACATTCTAAACTTTATTTACTTGATTACTCCATGAATCTAAGTCATCATCAAGATTTTGGGGATGAAATCATACTTTGGCTCAAGAAAACCCCAAACTTGAGATCCTCTTTCCAAAACTCAAAATGTCACTTTAATTACTCCCAAATCTTTGTTTCTCTTCCAAGATCCTTCAAGGAAATCACATAAGTGTTCCATTATTACTTTGATTTGACCATACACATGACGGTTTCATCACAATCCATCGGGTTAGGGCGTTACTTACCTCAAAACATAAATCCCAAGACACTGGACACTATTCCGACGATGAAAAGGTAAGTCGCGGCTTCGGAAACCAAGGGAAGATCTTCTTCCCCCTCCCTTCTCTTCTTCTTCCTGTTTTCTCCCTCTTCTTTACTCCTCTCACCAACTTTGGCTAAAATCATAAATCGGAGAGAGAGAGAGAGTGTAAATGCTATTTATACCATGACCAATAAATATCTTCTAAGGCCCATTTGGTTTTGCCCCCTTTTGGACTAAAACGCATTAAATCGTGATACCGACCAAAATAATCGACATTATCGGGCATACGAGACATCATTACGATGAGAAGGTCAAAATACATGTACTCACCCAAGCTGGGCATGCTGGGGTCCATGTTACCCATACAGGTGGGTCACATTGGTGGGTCTCTCACCTACCAGTGACACCGACCAGTTAGCCAAAATGAAGCTAATCTTGCTATTTGGAGAAAGTGTAATCCTACGCGTATTTCGCCCTCACCTCGTGTTGTGGATTATGTTCTTAACATTCAAGTATGATAACGTACCTTTCTTATTCATAACGGCCTTGTGATATGTGCAAGGCACGGCTTAGGCATGCAAATCACTTCGAGTACTGGTCCAATCTTGTCTGGCCACCCCGCATTTGACGTCACCCTTGCTGTCATGTACCATAGGGTGCCAGCATCAACCCTTTCCGGTTTGAACCTTGCAAGACCAAACCGAACCGACCGATCAATAAATAGGGTTCAAAGAGCAGGGCTCTACACAACCACCCCTGGTTTAGTGCCTGTGATTCCTCCGTCCTATTCTCACTAGGACTGTTGATTTGAGGATGATCCATATTGCTGATTCAAATTTTGTTTTCAGAAACCGACATTGCACTCTTTTCTCTGAGGTAAATTTACTTTTCTTATAAGAAGAGTAAACTAGTCAATTGTAGTCTTCCTCATAATCGTGAAGCCTGCAGAAAAACAAGAAAGTGAAAAACGAAACAATTGTAAAGTCTTTGTGAATACCCATGTGAATGAAGTCTTCATCAATGAAATAGATATCGAGAGAGGTTCTGTATACCCTATTTTGATTACATGCTTGAAGATGCATGTCTTTCTCTTCCGCTTTTACACAAACCTATCTGGATATTCTTTCTTTAAATTAGATTTATTTACAAGGTAAATGAAATTTGATGGTCTGAAGAGGAAACTTAGAAAATATAATATGGAGATGTGCTTATTTCCCCCCTTGGGCTATAGGTAGGGTTATCAGAAATTCTACTACAATATACAGAAAAAAGTGTTGATTGAATTAGATATTTCATAATGAAGCTTGGTCGATTTTAACATGATTTCCTTTTCTCTTTTATTTATGGAGATATTGCTTATACTTTTTATGGTGCATTGGGTTGGGTCTATGGTTCCTCTTGAAACATGAAGTAAGTTTGGCAGTGATTGACCCTCAACCAGTTCAGTATGCCACGAAATTTTTTCCTTTCCTTCTCAACCATGGATCAAGTTGCATGGAGGTTGTTTTGGAAAGAGGAGCTGATGGCGTGATGGTTGTACGTGATAAGGATGAGGTGGATGTGGACTTTGACTCTAATATCCACTCTATAGTTGGCAATGCCGTAGAGGATGGTGTGCTGGCTGTAGAAGGAGAAATTATAGGGATTGATTAATTGGGGTATAATTCAGCTACCGTTTTAGAGGGGATTGTTTTTGAGGAATTTATTAGTGCTCCCTTTTTTGCTAATAAAAATGAGGAGGTGGTGCTGATTGATAATCAATCTGCTTATGTGGACAATGTGAATGAAGATTTTTCTCCCAATTTGGTGGGCTTAATTGAATGAGATGAAGAGGAAAGGGATAATGTCAATGACTTGGCTGATCAATTAGAAGAAGATATTAAGAACGTAGATGATATGGTGGAAAATCTATTAGGGGCATATTTTGAAGAAGGAAAATATTCTACCTTCTATATTTGATGCTCTTCCATAAGGAAGAAGAAAAAGAAGAAGTCAGTCTCTAGAACCCTTGAGTGTAACTTGAATCCTGATCCTGACACTGATAGTTCTTCAGTTACTTCCTTAGAGGTGCTTTCGGGACCTATGAAAGGAAAGTTCAGTAATGAAGCTGGGTTGACTCTTATTTCAGCATTGCCTTTGGGATTGAAAGTATGAAACTGGGAATGCTTACAATCAAGTCTGAACTTAAAAATGCGAAGACACCAGACAATTCTTTTGCACATGGAAGCTAGAAATTTTCACTAATATTTTTGACACATGGAGAATCGAAACCTGAAATCACTATGATGCTCAAATAATCGGCTAGACTATAATACATTTATCTGTTGTTGTATGGAATGTTATGCTATGCTTTGTAGTTGTTATTCTTTGAGGCTTAGTTTTTGTCGTTATCCAAAATTCGAGCATGGTAGGTTCATACATAAATTGTGAAAATAAAGGAATCGAAACACTAAAATTAGGGGTGAAAGTTTGGCCATGATAAGTTGAACCCGCCCTAGCCTACCCTGAACCAGAATAGGGTTTGAGCCAAGTTTTTTGACCCTAAGGGTGGGTTAGGATTGAAAAAAACTCAACCCTGAGTTAGGGTTAAGGCCTCAACCCAGCCCAACTCGACCCAACCTGGCCCAAAATTTATCCTGCATCTTTATAATAGGAATTAGGGCTCCAATAGGTATTTTATTTTTCTATATTTTTTTAATATATAAGACATGAATGGAAAAACATGTCAATCAAAGGTTGGTATGAACCCGGCAGGGTTGGGCCTAAACATAAACCCGACAGGGTTGAGTTGGGCCTGAATTGAATTTTGAGGACCTAGGGTTGGGTTAGGGTTTTAAGAAACCCAGCCCAACCTGGCCTGTTTCACCCCTAATTAAAATACTTTGGGATAGTCATTGAAGAATTGAAAGATCATCTTTTCTTGACTGGAAGTAAAGCAATCAGATTCTTCAAATTATATGGGTAGATGATTGAGCTCTCTTCTCAGTTTGAGGTGGTTTCAGCTCATGTTTTCTAGTCTTTTGTTTGTTTGTTTTTTTTTTTTTTTGGTTTAATGGGGATCTTGTTTGTGGGAATCATTGAAAGGCTACCTCCCCTTCCTTCACCACTGAATTAATTTCCTTCCTTCAATTTTTTTTTTTTTTTTTGGGTTACCATGACCACCATTGCCTTAGTAATTGTTGTAAGATATGATAGTCAAGTAGGATTTGAGAAACTAGTTAATGATAAAACTGAATTAATTTCTTTTCTTCATGTATTGCTTTATGTTTTAGCAGAGGATTTATGGCTCATTTCTTCAGAACCATTCATATCTTAGGGTGTTCAAGTGGGAGTTGTGATCCTCTTTTCATTCTCTTGTTCATTTTCTTCTTCCCTGTGACACCAGCTTAGTATAGTCATTGTCCGTACTACTTTGACTTTTTTAGTGAGATTAATCAAACATATATGGTAATTATTGCATTAATCAACATGGGGATTAACGTACAAGGTCTATTATTTTACTAGTTTCTATTTTGCTTGCCACTTGCTTATTTCTCATCATTACTTTCTAATTACACAATAGAAAGGGAATGTTTATTTTCCTTAATATATTTTCCTATTGATTTCCTTTTTCCTCACATCCAAATCACGTTGATGACAATGAAAAGAGAGAACCTTAGTCAGAAAGGGAATGTTTATTTTCCTGTGTTTGGATATGATGGATTTATTTGGAAACTAGATCAGGATTTTGTATCCTTCATTCTTATCCTTTTGAGTTCTAAGCACCCAAAGAAAACAAAATCGAATCTGCAATTGGTTTACAAGTCACCTAATGCAAGAAATCTCATTTTTCAGTTTTTTTGGGATTGGTATTGAAAAAAACCCTTACAAGATTCATGTAGGTGACCACAAGTCATATATAGCCTTTTAATCAAAACACTAGGTATATATGACTTTCCACAATTTTGTCCAGAAAAAAAAAAAAATTTAGCATTAATGGTTGAACAACAGGGAAAAATTTGGAGCTGGGGGATGTTTTTGGTCATTCTTACACTGTAACAGATTTTATTTTTGTTAGAATATGATTAAAGAAGCAGATTTTGAAGATTGCTTAAACATGATGGAACAGAGATAATTTAAATTACCTGTTCTGAGCTTGAGGTCCAATCATGTTCTGTAGAAATCACAGTGAAATGAACAGGCCCTTAATTTTTTCTTTTTGACTCATTGAACATAGATAGCCAAGATTATTTTGGTGATTGAATATGTTTCTAGAAACCAAAGAAGACAGAGAAGAAGAACAGAGCAGATCTGTTTCTGGGTTTTGAGTTTTCTAGCTCTCTCTGTTTTTTTTTTTTTTTTTGGGGGGGGGGGGGGTTTGAGTTTTCCAGCTCCAGAATTGGGTGTTGCAGCAGAGCCTGGCAGGCTGTTGTAAATTCATAAATATTTGTGATGGCTACTCTATGGCTGTAGCCTGTGAAGAATGCTTAATTTCATATGTTGTAGAGTGCAGAGTCTGATTCTTAAAACTGCACTGTTCAAGTAGTGCTTTGCTTGGTGATTGGGTGCAATGGAGCTGAGCTTAAGATATGTAACAGTCTGGGTGCTTGCCGAACACCGGCACTGGTCTGTTCATGTCGAAGTGTTCTGGGAAAATTGGTTGGCATTGTTCATTTATTGTTAGGATTTGGAAGTGCACATTGTGGTAAGGCCTGTTTTAACAGGATGTACTACTCAGAGATAAGGAACCTGCAGAACTTAAGGGGAGTGAAGAATTTGGATTGGATTGGATTGGATTATAATTGAACATATTGTTCATATGACTTCTATACTTGGTCTTTTTTTCTTTTCTCCTGATGGAAACATACAATTTTTGCCTTTGAATACCTTCTAAGATGTTCTTATCAATCAGTTTTTAACTTTCCAAAAACTAGAATGAAGAATTACCAGCATAAATGCTACTCTCAAGCTATTGTACAAAAAATTAAGACAGAGAGAAAAAAGTGGTAGGTAAACGTGTTTGTTGACATAAAATTTGCTACATTGTGTAGGTTGACATAATTGGGGTGAGTTGTTCTTCTTCTAAGGGTTTATGACGAAGAAAATGAGGGCATCATGCTAGCAGGAGAAGAGAATGAGATCCAAGACCTTTACAAATCAAATTTGATTTACATTTCACATGATAAGAAATATGTATCTTGCCACTTTGAGTACAATGGTTTCACTATTTTTGTAATGTTTTCAATTTTATTTGCTTAGGCTTAGAGAACTGAGTCTGTAGAACAATAATTTGAAATGATCCACAATTATTTTCTCTTTTGTCAAGACTTGTTTAATCATTTCAATATTTCCTCTTTTGTCAAGACTTCTTGTTTAATCCTCTTTGTTTTTGTGGTTGGGTGAGTGTGGGGGGTCTATAATTGTATAAATCTATGCAATGAGGGAGCAGCCTAAAGGGTCTTAAGGTGGCAAATATTGGTGCATTCATGCATAAATTTGTGCAAAAAAAAAAAAAAAAAACCTATAGGGTCAATAATAAAAACTGCTACTAAAAACTAGTGAATATATCTTTAGTGGTGGTATATGATCCACCCCAATATATGCCTTTAGTGGCGATATAAGTGCTGCCCCAAATGACATTGTTATTAGCGGTGGAACAAATCCTCTCCATAAGATATAGTTGTACACACTTTCAATACGGTTGTTATATATTAGTGAGGGTAATTATTCATCCCCCGGACAAAAAACCTCCCCTAAGCAATAGCGGCACCACATTTAGCGAAGGGTATCCAGCGGTTTTGGTTATAAAAACCGCCCCTAAAGTTTTAGCGGCAAAAAAAAATTGCCCCTAAAGACCATTTGTTCGTCGTGATCCAAGTGGGAGACTATAGATGACCTTAGAAGACCGATTTTGTTTGTGGGACTAAATTCATGTGCTCGGGACAAAGGTTCGTCAAGCTCATGGAAGCTTCTCAAACACCATCACAGGTATTGTTCACTACCATTTATATGGTTCTGACGTGAGTAAGTCCCATTAATTACCCTAGATATGACTAATCTATATTTGTGTTTTAATCATCGTGAGGAGAGGATTCTTTGGTGTCTTTCTCCAACACACTCTTTTTTGTACCAAATTTGGGTATGATGAGAATTTATTATTGAGATGAGATGGAAGGTATGGAGACATGGAGAGTTGTGAGGATGGTGTCATATCTTGTAGTGGTAGAGTGGAATTGTATAGGCCTAAATCATTTTTCCCATTTATAGGTGTTCAGAACAACTTGCATTGGATTTGGTTTACAGTTATAGAAACGAAAATTATTTCTTTCAATTTAAGGAAAGAAAGTTTTGAAGCCAAAAATCCGGAGGAAAAATTTATAGGTCCTCTTATGGCAAAAATATACAACCATTGAGGGCATACCAAGTGAACCGAGTGGGTAGTAGACCCAAAACTTAGAAGGCTCTATTGCAGGCCTTGGCGAATGGCCTGAGCCCAGCCAGATCGTTCACCCGGTCTGAAGTGGACGCCTGTATCAGAAACAACACGATCGACCTACTTTACCAAAGGGACATTGATAGCCAAATGATTAAGTAAGCACCAGTGTGAGGAGAGCATTGCATGGATGTCCTACTACACGGTTATCTGAATCACTCAGTAAGCCCAACTATATTGGCTCCTTCATCGAACGATAGGTCCAAGACCTTCACTAGCAGAACAGAAGGTGGCGCTTACAACCCTTCGCTCGAGATAAGTGACTTGGCAATCAGACTTCTTCACCAAGATACGCCTAAAAGGCTTACCAAGTCCAATACGTGAGTTACAAGATGTGAACTGATTCTGGTACAGAAATGACTCTCAATGGTATATCGAATCTTCCCTAGAGGAAAGGATATCTCACCATATCCCTCGATATATGGCCAATACGTGGAGTTCCCATAATCGGGACGTCCTCCGTATTCACTTGCCCATTATAACTCTTGCTATAAATATTCAGACTCATACCAACATAAGGAAGCTACCAAAGTGGGACTCTCCTTTGATGGCCACCATCTTCAGCAATAAATATTTAGGTAAACCCCTTTTCAAATGATCAAACTTTTTCCATTCTTACTGGAATTATCTGTTTACAGAGAGATCTGGCTAAGGCATTAGAGAGTCCGCCACTATATCAACTCATCACTTACTCTCTTGTGTTTTCCTCTCTATGCAGGTTCCACGACAGTCTAGGACGATTTCTTGCCACAATAGGTCCTAATTAAGCAAATAAGGATGAGTCTTGGAAAACAGAACTCAAGTAATTAATGTGTGCACAACTAAGTTTACAATCCATAAACTCCTAAGTGGCCATACCATCCTTAAAACCGCTACCATCAATTTTTAAATCCTCGATTGACTGATTTTAGTTCTTAAAATCATATATGCAAGCATTTCTTGAGAAGATTGGTGCTACATAGCTTTTGGTAAGGGCTTGATAACATTGTTTTTAGGAATCAGTATTTTTTTTTTTCCTTTTAACAATCAAAAGCATGTGTGATAACCACCTAAGATAAAAGAAAATGTTTCCAAGATTTAGAGGTTATAGTACAAGAAATTTATCAAATTATCCTTAGTCCAAGTTAATCCTTAAACTAGAGTTTATAGTATAGGAAATTGACCGTGGTTTGACATTAATGTCTATATTTATCTAAGAGAATTAAAGAATTTTTATTAATCAAAAGAGCACAAGAACCTTGACGGTTTGATATAGGAAACATCAAACATGCGAGTCAATGGGAGGACACACAAGAACAATAGGGTGTTTTCTACACTAGATTGGTTAGGTTCTTTTCTTAAAAAAAAAAAAAAAAAACAAATAAACGATAGATAATTCAGAAACATGACTTCTGGGAATTAAAAATTTTTCCCTCTACATAGAACAGATTATAATCCCGCCCAATAAAACTTATTCAAGACCAATAATAACTACGTGGAACCTACGGGATACAACCAACTGGATCGAAATCGTCTACGGCGCCATTTCTTGGCGGAGGCTGGCGGAGGCTCCCTGTGATGCCGACATGTGGCCAATACCATGTGTACGGTGGATCGTCACTTATATCGGTCTAAAAGTTTGGTTTTGAAAACTCGGGGTCGACCAAAACCCAAAAGCGGTAGAGTTGTGCGATCCTTCACCTCTTCTTCTTCTTCTTCTCCTTCTCCTTCTCCTTCCTTTCTCTCTTCTGTGTTCATACGAAGCAAACTCTCGCATCTTCTGCTGAGCGATCTTCTCTTTTGATTCTTCATTTTCTGTTGTTTCCCATTTGTTTGAAGCTTTCCAGGAACTTTGATCTTAACAATTAGGGTTTTTTCTTTTTGTTCCTTTTTAATTATTTTCTTGAGTGATTTGTTTCATTTACTGAGGGGAAAAACAAAGGTTTCAATGATGATAACAAGCTCCCTCTTCTATAATCAAGTTGAGGACAAATGATGGTGGAATCGAACCAAATTCTCAAAATCGCCATTACTGAGTAATCTGATTTTCCCCTACATTTCCAAATAAAAATTTCTTAGTTTTAGCTTCATATTAGATTACAATGGTCTATGATAGATGAGGATGTGGCAATATTAGCATTATATCCAACACTTGATATGAGGGATTTGTTTCCAAGTGACTGCTACTTTTTTTTTTCTTCTGAATCTATCTTTCGTTTTTATTTTATTTATTTAATTTTTTTTTTTTTTGAAATCCCTTCTTTATCTTTTGGGATTGGTCGTGTGCTTTTAAAGATTAAATTAGAAGAGAAGAGGTGTTCATATTAGGATATCAGCAGAAGATGTGAGAGTTTGCCTGGTACGAACAGAAAAGAGAAAGGAGGGAGGAAGAGGAAGAAGAAGAAGAAAGGCAAAGAATCGAAAACCTCTACCGTTTGGGTTTTGGTCGACCCGGTCAAGTTTTAAAAACCAAGCTCAGTTTTCAAAACCAAGCTTTTAGACCGGTATAAGTGACGATCCACTGTACACATGGTATTGGCCACATGTCGGCATCACAGGGAGCCTCCGCCAGCCTCCGCCAAGAAATGCCGCCGTAGACGATTTCGATCCCAACTGACAAACCCAATATTATGTTCAATCATCAAAGGAGGTATGAATCTGACTCGATTTTTGGGTTAATACATTAATTTCAATTTTCTACGCTTATCCCCACTACCTACTCCATTATCTTCGTGTATCTTACAAAGGTTTTGACTGGGATTATATATATATATATATATATATTATTCAGTTCTTTATGTCGAAAACAGTATAAAGCAAGCAGTTATTGGATTAGGTTCTCATGCTTCCAAATCGCCCTTATCAGAATCATGGTTGGCTCATGGTTGGCGTTCCCTGTCCAAATTTTCTTCCTAATTCTTTAATATTTCATAAAGCTTCATGGTTTGATTAGCTTTTGTCATCCTAAGCTATTAAAAACCCATGTGAATATGACGGATTAGTAATATGATTGGCATAGAGGGTCATGGGTCATGGGTCATGGGTCATGGGTCAAATTTAGTTTAATGTTTGAAATTTTAAACCTTATTTCCTTCACTGTTTTATTGATGGCTTTTGTTCAAAATTCTTTATCCAAAAAGGGAGAAAAAAAAAAAGCTTTTATTTACAAAGAGGTCAAGAGTGTTGGGGCTATAAAAACACGTTAGATCAAACACCAAGAAGTATGAAAATAAATAGATAAAAGATCCGCAAGACACAGAGATTTAACGAGGTTTACACACCAGTGTGGTGTGCTACGTTCTTAGGCGAAAAAGAAGATCTGTGATGGTAGCAGAGGGTATGGTTCGATTGGATTGACTGCGACCCGATGGGTCGACCCGTGACTTGGAGTATATATAATGTACTATTATCTTATTGAGAAAGTCATTATATTTTGGGGGTCTATTGACCCAACCTCCCTACTTCCATCACAGATCTCAGAAAACTTTCCATTCAGATCATCACCAAAATATATTAGAGTGGGTCAATTTTCAAAATGGATAAAAAATTCGAGACAAACTTAACAGAACAGTGCGCAAATAATATGCTAACCCCATGGATGATGTTGTTCAATCACATATTTTTGGGTGAGAGTTTTCCACATGATAGTCCAAAAAGTAATTTGCATGACAAACCAATGAGGATTTGAAGAATGATATCATTCACATGGGTCCACATATGATCCAAATGGTAAGAATAAGAGAGAGAATTTTAGTGTGGACCCACAGCTCATTATGTAAGAGGGTTTATATTGAAATGTGCATTCTAGCCATGCTTCGTTTTTCTTTATATTTTTTCAGGAGAAAAAAAACACCAGGTCACCACCCTGACACTGATGCTGACAACCAGGTAGTGCTCTTCATCCTTATTTTTTAATCCCTTATTTTATGGTGAATGGATTACCAAGATTTTTTCCATCCACTTTGTTTTATAGGGGAAAGGGATGTTTTGTTTGTTTCAAATGGCCATTGATGCCCATCTCACCATACTTAATGCAGGCTGTGCACATTCACAGCCACACATGAAACTTTTTGCCAATAAATAACGGAAAGTTTTTTCTTTATCAGCACAGTATTAAGTGGTATATCTGTAAAGTTTTGGTCAAATGAATTTATAATATTATTATTTTTTTATTAAAAGATCATTTGTATTGAAATAAGAATAAAGAAAACAAAAAAGTACTATACAGGAAACAACCCATACCGTCATTTAATTGATTTTGGAATTTGACATGTAGTACATATCATTGAGCGCATGTAGAATTAAAATTCTACATTACCTTTCCATGTGGCATCATTAAGTACACCTCCTAATAAAAAAAATCATTTACAATAGAATTGTGTGACCTAGACACTTTTGGCCATAGAAAATAAGACAGATGGACGATCGCCATGAGTGACTTTTTTTCGATCGTCATGAGTGACCGCACAAGATTTGTAATGAAAACTTAAAAAAAAAAAAAAAAATCCCATAATTGGTCATAGCTAATGTTTTAAAATGATGCAATTGGGGATGGAATCGGTCCCAAGAACACTAGAATCAATCCTCAAGATTCTAAAACACAGCAATTCTATGGTTTACCGATCTGATTCCCGATCTTTAAAACCATGGTCATGGCTTGACTGCTCTGACCGCAGCCACCAAGACAACAGTTGTTATCCAGACAATTGGGGTGACTTCATGGCTTCCATTTGAATCTACCACTATATATATAGAGGTATCAAAGCAGACCTTGTTACAATACTCAGGTTTTCCCAATCAAAATAAGAGTTGAGAATATAGAAAGGAAGAGAGACCCTTCTCCATCATTTTGAGCCTTTGAAGATCGAGGGCTTAGTTTTTCTTTGGAGAAATTTGATATGGCCAAAGGAGAAGAAGTTAGTAACAAGCAGGTTCTCTTGAGAGACTATGTATATGGGCCTCTCAAAGAGACAGACATGGTTTTAAGCACGGGCACTGTCCATCTTAAAGCTCCTCAAGGTTCCAAAGCCATTTTGGTGAAGAATATCTACTTAGCTTGTGAACCCTATTCAAGAAAAATGATGATGAAGGGAGATAATGCAATTGAGCCTGGCTCGGTGAGTCTCTAAACTTATTGTTTCAACTCACACCATTTGTTTAATTTAGAGTTTGGTGATCAAATCTAAAGATCTTATCTCCTTAAGAGTAATTTAAGTTGAGTTTTCTTTTATACTGCAGGCTATAACTGGGTTTGGAGTAGCTAAAGTCTTGGATTCTGATCATCCAGACTTCAAAGAAGGTGACTTTGTGTGGGGAATAACCAGATGGGAAGAGTACAGCCTCATTAAGAACCCGGAGTCCATGTTTAAGATTCACAATACTGATGTACCTCTCTCCTACTATACAGGAATTTTGGGTAAGTACATATGGTCTACTACAATCTCAAAGCAAATTGCCTGGTTCGACCTGAATTCTGGTATTACCAATACAAATATATAATTTTGTCCTTTTAAGCAAGGATTCTTAAGGTTGCGTGGTACTTTTATGGTAATTTGTAGGAGAAATTTTTCATTCACCACATGATTAGGGTTCATGAAACCCTATTGGATTTTAGTATGTTCCTTAAAATAGCCTTGTGATACCCTCTCCAGCCCATCCAAACCCCTCCGTCATAGATACTCCATTGATCGCATTTTTAGGTAAATTTGAACCCATTTTCTATATCTCATAACTGATGTTTTCTGTCCAGGAGTGGCTTACGCCAACGCTCCCTGGGTCTAAATATCTCTCTCCTCCATCAGGGGGCAAAGATGTTATTTCAAAGGGGAAGGAATGAGATAGACAAGAGGGAGGAGGGGGGATTGTTGTAGGGTAGGCCAGGCTCCCGAGCAGAAAATATTTTTCCATCTCATAACTGTCTTTTGTCTAACGAATAAAATTACAATTTTCTTGGTGAAAAAGGAAAAAATTAATTACAATTTCTCCCTTTTTTTTTTCTGGATTTTCAAGTGATCTGCTTATTTCTTAAGTAAGGATTACTATGACTGCATGACATTGTCATGCTTCTCCTCTCTCTCTCTCTCTTTTAATTATTATTATTATTATTATTATTATTATTATTATTATTATTTGAGTCCAGGTACATACGGTTTTTGATCTAGAGATACTTTTGCAGAGAGGGAGAGAGACAGAGGTGTTGGTTAATTTTTTCACAATACCCATCTAATGCTGCGTGTTGGTTATATTGTAGGTATGCCAGGTCTGACTGCTTATGCTGGTTTCTTTGAGGTTTGCTCACCTAAGAAGGGAGAATATGTCTTTGTCTCATCAGCGTTTGGTGCAGTTGGACAGATTGTGGGACAGTTCGCAAAGTTGATGGGTTGCTATGTAGTTGGAAGTGCTGGGTCAGACGACAAGGTAAGACAGCCACTAAAATAATTCAGCGACTATTGTGTCTAATTTATCTATAGTAGGGATTTCCATTAGAAGGAAAAACAGTAATTTATATTTTTAGAAATTAATTTACGGGGTTTTCAAGCTGGACTAATTAAGGTTGACATATCCAATTTCTCTTTGTTTGGCTTTGGGTGGAGGTGTAAGATAATCTCGAGCCCAACCCACCAAAACCACGTCCAGATTATGTTTAGGATACTATGGATATAGAGAACATTTTTAGGGTACAAAACAAATTGTTGGGTTTTCACGCGAAAACAATTGTTTCATATCGAATGTGAGTAATTCGATGTGAAGACTTAAAAGGATTTCGATATATTTTTTTAAAGGTTAATTATTAAGAATGAGTTCTACACAAGTCCTAATACAAAGTAGATTCCTCCCTCTTCATATTCTAAAAATATGATCATTGACCATTTTTCCATTTTTGTTGTCTTTTGATGAAGGTCGATCTGTTGAAGAAGAAGTTTGGGTTTGATGAGGCTTTCAACTATAAAAAAGAGCATGATTTGGATGCTGCTTTGAAAAGGTTAATTGAAATTAAAGACCATAGTA
The DNA here is from genome assembly GCF_013358625.1 of Macadamia integrifolia. Taxonomy (NCBI): domain Eukaryota; kingdom Viridiplantae; phylum Streptophyta; class Magnoliopsida; order Proteales; family Proteaceae; genus Macadamia; species Macadamia integrifolia. Next base: position 12,994,509 of record NC_056564.1, on the reverse strand, counting down.
CTGTTCTCTCTTTCTAGATTGCCATCATATTGAGATTTTGCTTATTTATCTGTGAATTTGCAGGTACTTCCCGAATGGAACTGACATTTACTTTGAGAACGTAGGAGGTATAATGCTTGATGCAGTTCTCCTAAACATGAGACAACACGGCCGCATTGCTGTATGTGGAATGATCTCCCAGCACAACCTTGAGCATTCTGAGGGAGTTCACAATTTGACTTACTTTACCTCTAAGAGGATTCGAATGGAGGGGTTCATGGTTTTTGATTATTATCACCTCTATCCAAAGTTTGTGGATTTAACTCTTCAATTCATCAAAGAAGGGAAGATGGTTGTTATGGAAAATATTATAGAAGGCCTGGAGAGTGGGCCTTCTGCCCTAGTAAGCCTCTATGATGGCAATGTAGTTGGAAAAGAGGTTCTTTGTATCTCTCATGAATGAGTAATGCCCTACTTAAATCAATAGTTTGCCACCTTATGTCCAAGATTAGATAGAGTATAGAGGAATAAATTCTAGCACCACTATTATTTGGATAAGGTGTTTGTCTACTGAGATCTAATGGTGTTGATCTATGATTTGAGGCCTAGAAATCAAAATTTGGATTGGCAAGTTAGAGATACTAATATTTTCAGTCTTTTTTTTTTTTTAATTAAATTTTTAAATCTTTATGTCACTCTTTTGGTCAATTTCATTTGGGATGAAACTTGATAAATGAGTTGGAGACCTTGAGGTTTTCCACAACGTCCACCAAAACTGTTCTAAAAATTTAGTTGTTTTTAAGAAATGTTTCTTATAGTTCGTCATTCATCCATAGATGCTTTCATGTACCCAACCAACTAATATAACACATTGAACGATGATTTGAAAGATCCCACCGCTTTCTAAAATCCAACCGTTGAATAGGAAGATCATAGTTGATTATATGTCAATTTTTTATTGCAAAGCTAAAAAATTATGTGTGTAACGGACAACAGAGGGGCTTGAGAATTGATGTGTAATTGAATCATAGGAGTCAATAATCATCGATATGCTCGTATTGATGACGTTATTATTGTTGTAATCAAAGAAGCAATGCTTGTGCAATACCCCCCGTGCTCACTTAAGGTCGAGTTGATATCTTCATCTTTTTCCATTTTTTTCTTAAAAAAAAAAAAAAAAAAAAAAAAAAGATCAATAAGGCCAACCTTAGCCCGGCTTGATTAGGGTCAAATAGAGCTGCACTCGGCTAGGGCTGAAATATCTCAATCTGATCTCAGGGCTAGATTGGGGTTGGATTGAGTTGCTATGAGGACTCAGAGATGGACTTTATTTTTAAAAACTCCAGCACACCCGGCTTTGTTTCACTTCTACTTAAAATCCTAGTTGTGCACCTGTGAATTTCATTAGGGAGGACCCATATGACTAAAAGGAAGTTCAAGCAAACAGTATCTAGACCATTGGATTGGAATCTCCCACAAATTGTAATTGGGCTAATCACCTGTCCCCACCCCAATGGAGGGAGAAGGAAATGAATGACAGGTTCACATAAATGCTCCAAACTCATATTTTTTCCGGTTGTTTGGTTTGAATACTACTATTGTTTCAGATATCATTATATTTTATTAAAAATAATAGGTTGAGCCACGCAAAGGAAGAAAGTGAGATATTGTAGTAGACTAACGAAATTAGAATTAAAGGTTAGCCGTGATAACACTTAAGTGGGTTGATTTAGTAATGAATAAAGGGTAGTTTCCATGTAATGGTGCACCAAAGAGTTGCTTTTAGGGACGTAATCATCGGTTCGAATTCGAATTTTAATGCAATAGAAGAATTGTGCATTCTATTTTGTTAAGAAAAATTATATCCGAATTCGATCCGTTTATCTGGCTGATATGAAAAAAAAAAAACATCTTATTGAATTCGAATTCAAGTCTGTGATGGATATTTGGTATATATGGTATCCAAATTAAAATGTACAAATAATAGCTATATCCGATAGCAGGAGAGAAGGAGAGAAGGAGAGAGCTCATAAACGTAGCAACAGAGCTTCAGAACTACCTCAGAAGTTGTTTTAACAGAAGAAAGCGATTAACAAATTCTGGGCACCACCTTTAGCACCTGAGAAGTTACTAATGACATCCAGCCAAGCCCAACTCCTAATACCTCCCCAGAAAAGAATGGTGAATGGGAGCCAAGAAGATAACCTTGAAGACAACAACCTGGACTAACAACAATGACATCATAACTCACCAGAGAATAACATATTTTCGAAGCATAGATCGAACAACCGATGCGAAGAAAAGAACTCAAATCAACAATCCTGATCACAGATCCCACTCTTCTGAAACCAATGGAAGCACATATTTCAATATTTCAAAAAAAAAAAAAGGGGGGGGGGTATTGCGTGGACACTTTTTTTTTTTTTTTCTAAAAGATTAAAAATTTCATTAAAAATTAAAAATAAAAGATTACACAATAATCTCAATACCTGATTTTAAAACCCCCACTTTTGGCAATGCCATTAGCAGGGGAAATAAAATCAGCATTAACAGAATTGGTACCTAGGCAAGCATCATGAATAATCTCTTCCTCTATGATTCGGAAAAATTATATATATATATATATATATATATTCCGAAATTCCTATCTTAGAAGCATCCATAGCTAAGTAATCAACCATACAATTTGCCTCATGAAAGCAATGCGTGACTTTCCAACATATAAGAGTTCATAAATGTTTGCAGAGAGGTTCATTCCTGATCAGCATACCTGTGGGTATATCTAGCATGGATAGCAGTCACCACGGCTGTAGAATCATATTCGATCCATAGGGAAACCACTTCCAATTCTTTTGCCTTTTGAATACCTTCAATAAAGTTCAAAATTCTGCAACATAATTTGTCTGAATTCCAATACTTTGAATAATACCATCACAGCTCCATTATTGTATCGTATAAAACCGCTTGCCCCTGCCCTTCCGGGATTACCAATAGAGCTACCATCCACATTGAGTTTTGCCCACCATGTCATTGGCTTGCACCAAAAAATTTCCAAGATCTTTGAAGGTCGACTGGGAGTAGCATGCAGACCAAGATGCCAACAACAAAGGAGATCGATTGGCTACTTTACTACACCTTGCAAGTTGATATTGGCATCATAAAAACCATGCCTGATCTTCTCAAAGATGAGAATACTAGTTGGCTTCTTATCTTCATAACGATGAGCATTACTTTCTTTCCAGAATTGCTTGGACGCAAGGCCAAATTGCTTGACACCCCAAACTATTGACAAGTTTACTTAAAGCCCTTAGAAACTTGATGGTACTAGTATGTTGTTAGTGGTTTACTCTTATGGCCAAATCAACCCAAGTAGTGGGTGGAAGGAATCTCTGTTCATCCATTTTCCATCTTCGGCTCATTTGATTTCATTTTTCTTTTCTTTTCTTGGTATCAAAACACTGCCAAGAAATCGATGTATTGATGGAAAAGAGGTTCCATCAGACAACAAAACAAAATCCTTATATAAATTCCAAAGAAGAAAGAAAGGAAGGCACCTTCACTGTCTTTCAATTTCTGAACTTTGGTAGCTAACTATTCTTGGAGGAGTCAGACTTTCATACATAGACTTGGTTTATCCAGTCCCCTTAATTTCTTATTATCCGTCGTCATCGTCTTCGAACCCTGGGTCTGATACAATAATCTTCCACTAATCAACACAAAGGGAGAGAGTGTAACACCCCCGAATCTGGGTGAGATATGGGTGTAAGCCATCACGAGCCACCATTAAATAACGGTGCAATCTTCCAATTTTTCTTACCTAAACACATATATGTAGCGGAAGCTAATTTGAAAGCATATCATAATTATTACAGCGGAAACTAAGTCATACTAATAACTTCATTACACATCGAAAGTCTTAACATGTCTATACCTATCAAATACATGAAGCATATTGTAATCCATTATAAATTTATCACAATATTTTTTCAAGTCTAACAAAGTCTGAAATATTTATATTTTCATATTATTCCTCAGGGATTAGAAAATCAGCACCTCTATCACCAAATACACTTTATGCATAACGATATGGCACATGTTCTGACTCTATAAAATAGTTATATATCATGGGATAGGCTCAACGAGCTCAATGAGGAAAATACAATCATATCATGAAGTAGAACATACATGATTGTCTAGGGATGGTTTAGAGTTCAACCCTCCTAGTGGCTCCCTTGCAAGCACCAATGGATCCAGGGCTTAGCACAAACAATTAAAAAATAAAGAGACTTTAGCAGGATCAGTTTAGCTTATCTTCTCCAGAGTTAAGGCAAAGGGTGCACGGTACAATTAGTGCCAAAATCATGTTTCGCACGGCACCTTTTTGTGTCATGTTGAATAATGCTTTGGTAACCTCAAAAGTATAGCTTGATTGGCAAGGGAGCGTGCCTAAATGGACAAGCATCTTGAATTCAACTCTGACACAACTCACGTGTGTGGGGGCATACATATGCATTCAGGGATTAGTTGGGGCCAAAAATCTGCACACCCTTGTTAGAAAAAAAAAAAAAGAGTAATGCTTTGGTCATTTTTACTGTGGGATACATGAGGAATTTCACGGTAGGCCTCTTCTCAAATTTTTGGCCCAGCTCAACATTATGCGAATGCACCATACCCATACAGAGGACAAGACTTCATTATCCTCGCATAGTTTCATTCATAAGCCTAGCAACATGGGCTGAAGGTTCAACTAAAGTCCAGGCCAATGTAGACAGGAGTACAGGACTACTTGGTTTACCAACTTGCGACCCTCAAATTGATTCAATTTGAAAAAAATTGGATGAGCCAAAACAAAGTAGGAACAAATTGACCAACACAAACATTTGAGGAAGAGATATTAAAAAATCATCCCTTGGTATGAATCCACCCGTAACTTTACAGACTCCCAGTAATTTTTAAAATAAATGATTGGCCTAAACCAACTATTAGTCTGCAGGACAGATAAGAGGCGGGCGGTGAGCTTAACTGAATTTCGACAAAAGAAAAGGGCTAGAAAAGAAAGAAATAAAAATAAAAACAAAAATAAGTCCCTAGGACTAAAATGAATATGCAAATAGTTTCAATCAGCTTCACCTTCGCAGAGAAGTAAATCTTAGTCTTGAAAATCAAGACATCCAATCTATGCCAGAAACCTTGAAATTAATGATGCTCTTCATCCTCAGAAGTCCTGTAAATCAAAACATCCAAGCTATTGCAGGTACCTTGTGTTAATGTTTGTCATCATCAACACTATCGAGCAGACAACTCGGTAATAGACATATCATTTACCAATTTTGTTGCTGAACTACTCCTGGAATGACCTGATTTTTTTAGTGAACCATAGTCTGTGGAAAATTCACGTAACTCGATTCCGCTATGCATTAAAAAGGCTGGTGATGAGGGCAACGGGAGAGTAGTAGAGTAGCTATTGAGCATGAGAACAACAGAGGCCATGGTGGGTCTGTCAGATACATTTTCTGCAACACATAATAGTCCAATGTGAATGCATCTAATCACTTCCGAATTAGGACAATTTTCTCCCAAAGTTGGATCCATCAATGCCAAAGCAGTACCATCATTCCATTTTCTCCATGCCTACATTCATCAACATACACATGAAACTTAAAAATTAATTCAATATGCATATCAAAGTCAAGAATGATGATGTAGAATACTCAGTAGAACCAAGGTGTATAATTTAGGAAGCCAATCTGTACTGGAGTATCTGCTCAAAGTGGATTGAGTGTTGGCCACTTACTGATTTATGGTGCTATTTAACTTCTCAGTTGCCACAGAGTTAAATAGAAAGGGGGAGGGGGACCATATCCTTTTCCAGTTTGGATTCCAGTCCAGTATTTTATACTTACATAGCTAAGAAGGTCCTCGGTGCGCTCCGACGATTGATTGAAATTATTGTTCTTCTGACCACTCACGATCTCTAGAAGTAAGACTCCAAAACTAAACACATCTGTCTTAACTGAGAATAGCCCTTGCATCATGTACTCTGGCGCCATATATCCACTGTATTCCATCTCAACATAATTAGTGTCTTCGTAGAGGATTGTAAGGTTTAAGATTGTACTTCACAATATAATGTTTTCACTCCATTGCTCATGAAGTTTTAAATAATATTTATCTTCATCGAAGAACTGAATGTAATACTAGGTAAATCAATTATCTTCCAGTGGGTGATATAACTAAAATAAGAATGTCCATTCAAGGGTAAGGCTGCGTAGTTCTTTCCCCCAGACCTTATACATGCGGGAGCCTCGTGCACCGGGTACGCCTCGTTCTCTCAACTTCTCTTGGTTGAAGATGATGTCAATAAGGACTCGCTTATATGTGAAACATTAAGGCCATGTTTGGTTAGAGGTGAAGTGAGGTAAACTGGAATAAATTTTTTATTGGTGAGTGAACTGAAGTAAAATGAGGGGAAACATAAATATTTTTAGGTTGTAAGCACTAAGTAGTATAGAGAAAAGAAAAGAAGTTATTTTTGCTCTGCTCTTGGTTTATAACTCACTTCACTTCTAATCAGATGGATCAATAAAAAAAATAAAAATTCTTCGAAAACAGGTGCAATTTATGGATTTGTAGAGCTTGAACTTACTATGTTCCAACAATCCTGCTAGTATTGGCTTGAGTTTGGTCCACTACAAAGAGCCTTGCCAAGCCAAAATCTGCAATTTTTGGATTCATCTCCTCGTCTAACAAAATATTGCTGGCTTTTAGATCTCTATGAATAATCCTAAGTCGAGAATCCTCATGAAGATAAAGAAGCCCTCGAGCAATCCCTCCAATAATTTTGTAACGCTTCTCCCAGTCCAATTGTAAGCGTCTGATTGGATCTACATATGCATGATCCCAAAAAAAGTATCAAGTTAATATTCAAATCATACAGTATCCCCTCATCAAGTATTTTTAAATGCAAGTACTGCAAATAAGAAAGCATTAGAACAATAACATAATTATGCTTCAAGCTTGCTAGATAGGTGGATGATAGAATTTGAAACGTAGGTTTGAAAATTTGAGGCACTTTTCTCCAACCAAGAGTTCTAATTTCTATTAGGTAGTTTGCTTTACACATAAATGTGAAGGTAATTTTGTTTATCTAGGCACTCCAAAAACACTCAATTTCAAAGGAAGGAGGAAGAAAGACAAACCAAAAATAAAGTGATCTAGACTTGTATTTGGAACGAATTCATAGATGAGCAGCTTTTCCTCTCCTTTTAAGCAGAAGCCAAGGAGTCTAACAAGATTCCTGTGCTGTAACTTGGCCACTAATACAACCTCATTCTTAAATTCTATGTCCCCTTGTCCAGAATTTCTTGCGAGCCTCTTCACAGCCACTATTTGTCCATCCAAAAGATTACCCTGAGTATATTCATAAATTAGAAGATACAAAAATGTGAATTTCATCTATGTTGATTTTAGATACCTTCAAGTACTGGAAAACTAATATTACATACTGAATGTAACATATCTAATGTAATACAAAGACTTAGCACCTTGTAAACAGCTCCAAATCCTCCTTGTCCAAGCTTATTTGCATCAGAGAAGTTGTCTGTAGCAGTTCTTATTGTCTCAAAGTTGAATTGTAAGGATTCGGCACTTATAATCTCATCATGATCATCTTCTTCTAAAAACAGAATATGTAAAACAAACATGTAAAAATTTCCTAAACAAATGTAATTCAACGAATATAGATGCACCCTTGGTTGGTAAAAATACATATTTTACAGTTTCATTATAAATATCCATTGTCATGATTTCTTACCATCAGGCGTCAACTTTGTAAAGCCTAAATTATGAATTTTGGAAGGAGTAGATTATCAAATTTTAATACAAATTTCTACCATCTGTGGCAGCTCCTATTGTATCAAAGTTTCAATAAATTAATGAATATTGGGAGTAGTCTATGAACCAGGGTTTCTTACCATCAACTATGTGCTTCAGCTTCCTCCTTCGAGAACGTAGATAGAGGATGGATACAAGTATGATTGCAGTAAAAATTCCAACAACAGAAACAACAACAATAATGATAATAATAGATGAATTACTCCCTTTACCTGCAAAAGAAAACAAGAAAAGAGGGAGAATATGCATCAGCCAAGCTGGTCAATATCTATTTTTCAATTCAGATTGAAGATCAGGTTAATTTAATACTATACTTAGCATCAAAGTAGATTGTACTCAACTTTTAAATAATCATAGAATTGTTCGAAACTAACATTCTAGAGATACATAATCAATTGTGTATGCTTGCTAATCAACCTCCTTTATTCCAATATAATGACCAAAACCCCTTGATTTAATGGCTCACCAGGAATAATCTAAATTTGTTTCATAAAAGGTCATGTATACCCGACTACCTGAGCTAGTAACACCCCTAAAACTTTTTGAAAAGGATAATAGATATGCTTCCAACTTGAAAATATGTCTGTTTGGCCCAACCAATTAACAGAAGATTACTCTAATTAAATTGAGAATTACATCACTAGACAAAATTAATGAGTCAAGACTGAAGCAGAATTACTTGAAATTAACTTGCTGTTATGCATCAAGAGATCAATTCAAATAATATTCTTTAAGATATTGTCTATGAAATGAGTAGAACAAGATTATAGAAATAAAACAAATTAAAGTTATTATTGCATTGGCATTTTAATTAATAAAATCCTATCCTACATATATATACGTACCTTTTGTGATAGTTGGGCTCGTTGATGTTTGATAGAAAGGGTCGTTGATCTCATACCTTACAGAACAACTCGGTCTAAGAACTCTCATACCTTTTCTCCTGCTCCCATCGCAACAATTTGCAATAGTATCCACAGCCCCAACTAGACATTTGTTGCAATCATCCTGAGATAAGTCAGGAGTGCACTGCACAAGCCCGTATAAATTCTCTAGGCTTGTAAAATATGTCTCATTGGCTGCATACTTGTGGGTAGATGATCCTGACGCAGCCTGAGTTATAAGGCCATTCATCAAACCCGCCAATGTCTGATCAAACTGACCCGAGTTGGATACATTGTTGGGATTCAACAAAGAAACAGATGGAGTAGCCTCCATAACTGAGAATATAGACCTATTTGAGTACCGTAACATACACAAATCATACCATATTATGGCCTCTTTCTCAGTGGGACAACGTTGTGTAACATCATCCTTGGCCAACTGAATGCAGGAACTACAGGTTTCTGGAGTAACATCACCTCTACATAGGAGAAGACCGTAAACTTTATCAGAATTCTGGCCGATGGTGGTGTTATAGAATCCAGAAACGATTGTGGCATTAGAGGATAGAGAAGAGAGGAGGAGATTGAGGTTGGTTTGATATGTACTATTGGCAGTGTAATTTCCTGATATACAGAAGTGATAAGCATAGACAGATTGTGCAGAGCAGTGTCTCAACAGAAGCAGGGAAGAAAGAAGGAATAGCAGTCCTCCGGTGTAAGGCATTCTTGCTTCTTGCTTCTTGTTTTTCTTCCTTTTGTGGGTTAGTTTGTTAAAGAGATAGCTGGATATATGTGTTTCAGGAATTGAAAATGTCAGAGACTTCTTTAATTGTACTTCCTTTGGTGGGTTAGTTGGGAAAATAGAGCTGCCCTTTGAAATTAAACTTTCAGATTAAGAATCAGTCATTGCAGACAAAAATTTTGACTATTGGTGTTTTAAACTTGTACGGTCCTTGGTTTTACCAAGTCAACTGGGGTCTAAATACGTTCTAGACAAGCAAAAGGCAGGAATAACACTGATGAGAAAATCTCAGAAAGTGGACAGTATCTAATCATTTATTTAATTGGGTTGATCGTGGACCAAGGAATAGTAGATTAGTAAGAGGAAATTTTCATTTTCTCGGGCTGTGATTTAGTAGGGATGAAGGATAGTTGTGCTATTGAAGAAATTTACAGTAAATAAAGGGGGATGGAATTGAGTTGGGTCTGAATCTGAAAGTTCAAAAATTCGATAATTCAATTCGAACATCAGCTGGAAATCTAAAAGCACTTACGATTTCGAATTCGATTAGTTTATCAAATATCCAGATATCATCCGATCCATCCATGAAATCTCTCATACGTGAAACCCCTTAGCTGCTCCTCTGCAACTGTTTCACAAAGTCACTCAGAAGATTAGAATCGGAGTGAGTAGTAGAGAAGAAATGGATAGAAACCACAATATTGCTTTAGGGTTCTTATCTTTCACCACATAAATTAAAAAGAAAGGATATGGAGGAGATTAAGTACCAGCGAAGAAAGAAGATATAAGAAGAGAGCGCTGCCTCTGTGGCAAGACCGCCAAAGCAGGAGTCCCAGTGTCCATTGAAAAACCCAATTCTCTCTCTCTCTCTCTCTCTCTCTCTCTCTCTCTCTCTCTCTCTCTCTCTCTCTCTCTCTCTCTCTCTCTCTCTTTCTGATCGAAAATCCTAAAATTCCAAGAGTTTCTCTCACTAGCGTAGGCAACAAGGAAGAGGGTCTTCATTTCTCAGTCTTCGTTATCTCACCTTCAAATACCGGCCGTTCTAAGGTGTCTCAGCACTGACGGCAACTCTGGGCTCCTTTCTCTGTCTCAAATTTTTTATCCCAATCTCTCAGTCGTCTCTCTGGGTCTTTCTCCCTCCCACTCTCTCGGAAAAGGAAAAGCCCTCGAAGCTTAAGAATACTAAATGAAAATGGAAAAAGAGAATTCCGACGTATCTATCCATATCTTTCAGATTACAGAAAACGGAAGTCCCAGGTCTGCAGTTCAGACTCTGTTCACAGCGAGAACGAAGGAAGAAGAAATGGCGCACGTTTACCGGTTTTAACGGGACATAGTTCTAACGTACGCAGAAGCTTGTAGAAATGGCCATTGCACATTTGCAACCCCAAGAACACCAAAGAACAGTGGTCATTGGGCCAGCAGTAGCAGTTTGGGCCTGAGCCCATTGGCTTCGTCTATATCAGTTAACAATTGATATAGAAATGGTGAAGATAATTTGGGATGCGGCAAGGGCCTTTCAGCTATTCGGAGCTCTGTGTTTGGTTACTGCTTGGACCCTTCTACTTATGTTTTAAGATTTGTTTTTCTATTTTATTTTTCTATAAAATCCAGCTTGCGTTCTTTGTTTGGGTTACATTTGGGATGGGAAAGATCTTTTTAAGTATGATTATATGATCATTGAGAACTACATTGCGCACAAGCATTCTACAGATCTAGTGAATCTTTAGCTCAAAAAGGAAGAGCACCTAGATCTGTTCTCAGGCAATGATGGCTTGAATCCATCAAGACTCTCATGCCAATAGTTCAAGGAAATGGAGTAGAGATAGTGAGGTTTGAATGAATTTCTATGAAACTTAGGCAATTTGCATATCTTCTTTACTTCTCTTGGCTTTTACGATTGGAATATATGTCTACGTATCAGAGGTTTTATATACTAGAAGGATAGACAGACTGAGGTCTTAAAGCTAAGAATGGTTAAAACGAGGTGGAATGGTAAAAGGAATGCATAATAAGAAAATCTAACTCTATCAAACATGATGCTTTTGACCAATTATCAAGTAAAAACAAGCAAAATAAATAATGTAAAAGTTGTTCAATAATTAACAATAGCGGAAAAAGTAGTGTTTAACTCATTAAGTGAGATATAGTTTAACCAATATAACTTAAATCATTATCATATTTTGTTTGAGGATTGGGAAGAAAACAAGGAAGCCTGAGAATTATCAAATGATTCCTTCACAATTTCGACAATGTAAATAATAACTCCTAAATACACAACACAACTAACTGAAATGAAAACGAGTTTATTTCTTATGCTAATAGTGAAGTAAAAGAAATGTTGTTATCCATATCTTGTGATCCACCAAAAGGATTCTAGACATCTAAATGGGATGATGCACTTGGTTAAATTAAATTAAAAGATTGGGAAGTATCAACAGTTCTCTCTTTGCTTTCGTTCTATTTCGTTGTTGTTCCACATAACTCTTATGGCGCTTTTCACCTTTGTGAGGCAATTTATTATTCAGCCCATTTGGGATATCTCAAGGACACTCACTCAAGACGCTTATAGGGGCCATTGCCTGCAATGTTTTGAAGTTGTCCAAACAAACCATTAGCAGCCCTATTAACCAATGTATATCCCTTAGTCGAATTCAATGTTTTTGAGGCTATCCTTACTAGTTAAGGGCAAAGAAACCTATAAAGTTGTGTACAATCCAAGTGAACATCTTATTCAACTTTGTCTCCATCCTATCTAATCCACTATCATATTCGTTGTTTTTCATGTCCATCTCCTAAACATATAAGGTGCAGAAATGAACTTGATATATAACACATCCAAGATTTTCAAAGTATGATAACATAGAATGCCGAATGTCTCAGACCTCCAACAACTACAAGTAATAGTAGGTCCATCTAGGTTACACATAATATTGAAATCTCCTTCTTTGTCAACAATAGCAACTACGCAGTTGCACATTGTTGAACTCTCATTCTGATAATTTATGTAACAAGCAAAAAATCCATTTTTTTTTTTAAATTATACGGGTGTAAACTTCTAATAATTGACTCATAATGGGTGACATAGGAAATATATTTTTTGGAATTTAATTTCTTGTAGCAAACTCCACTTTCAACTCATTATAACGCTTATCATTCACCACCCTCTCTAAATGCTTAAAAAACTGCACAAGATCCAAATTGGATTTCACATAATCGTTCATATCTATATTCAAACTCTCATTGAGTTGTGTACTTCTTGATATGATCTAACCATGAAAATTCTTTAACTATATAATCGCTACGCAATTTCTCCCATGTATTTTTAAACTAAAGAACTTCCTCATAATGAAACATACAAGTTTTAAAAAACTTCAAAAAACTTATTCAATCCTTCATCAAACATCCTAGATGCTTGATATCATTTCACATAATATACCAAGTACACAAACCATGCCATGTATTGAGAAATACCTTAGATACCACTTTTCCTATTGTAGCATCTTGATTTGTAAAAATGGTTTATGGCTTCTTTTGCCTATGGGCTTCCAGGAAAGCCTCAATTGGCCATTTTAAAGATTTGAAAGTCTTATCACATAACAAAGCACCTAATAATTGCATATACCACTACAGTGATTATATTGAACAAATACATCGAATGGCATTTTTTTGTTAGAAGTTAGCAAGTATATTAAAAAATATAAAAAAATAAAAGAAAATAACTTATAAGTTTTACGTCCAAGCATACCTAGACGGTGTCAAACATTAATGACAAAAACGTTCCAAAAACACCCCACCTTCAACATCGTCGCACCTTGTGAAGTAGGGGTAAAAGTTTGGCTTTGACAACCCGAACCCACCCTGGCCCGCCCTGAGCCCGAATAGGGTTTGGACCAAGTTTTTTGACCCTGGGTCAGGGTTGGGTTGGGTTGGGTTGGGTTAGGGTTGAGGCCTTAACCCGGCCCAACCTAACCCAACCCAGCCTGAAATTTAACCTTGCATCTTTATAATAGAAATTAGGGCTCTAACATATATTTTATATTTCTATAATTTTTTAATATATGGGACATGAATGAAAAAAACATGTCAATCAAGGTTAATCCAACCATTATAGAAGCCAAGGTCAACCCAACCTAGGCCAACACGACCTAACCTGGCCCTAATAGGGTCAATTACGACACTATTGGGTTGGTATGAACCCGGCAAGGTTGGACCTAAACATGAACCCAATAGGGTTGGGTTGGGCCTCAGTTGAATTTTGAAGACCCAGGGTTGGGTTAGGGTTTTAAGAAACCGATCCAACCCGACCCTGTTTCACCCCTATTGGGAAGAGACCTATATTCTTTGTTGGTGCGAAATATCATATCAAAGCTAATAAGATCACCAAAATAGACATAGTCTATTAACATAGTTGGATCAATCTAGAATATATTTGTTATCTTCTCATTATCCAACTACAACATGTATATATGAGAAAAAAAACATTTGTTCTTGTTTGATTTTCAAAGTACATCAATAACTACCATCCTTACATAAGATAAATCACGATCACATTTCGTTTGGAGATAATTTTTTTGATCTTGTCTAGTGTAGTTTCTCTTTCACCTGCTTGTGTAGTCATATATTCAAATACGACCTCATGTCTTATTCTGGAATTATCGGTCAAGTCAATCTCTACTGCATGTGCATTTGATAGCTTTCGTTACGACCACATTATGTGCAAGGTAGCCATTAAATGAAGAAGATGATTTTTCTCTACAAAAAATACATTACATTGATATTGTCCATTATCAATATGCGCAATTCTCGTCTGTGCATGATAATCAGTTCTTGTTTCTACTTTAGGTTTCTTTGTATCAATATTTCGTTTGTCTTTATTCTGCAAATCGTGTTTCGTACAAGCGGATTTTCTCAAAGTTATGATTGATTTATTGGCTCAAATCTAATGTGCATAACTCACACTGAAACTTCCCCCCTAGGAATTGTGAATACATAAGCCTTGTTCTCTGAATTAAAATTCTTGCTGATCCAAAGCACATTCTCAACATCTAGACCTATGCATTTATCTCCCATAGTATTATCTCCTTCCATGTTAATCTCTGATCTATGCAAAGACCCACTTCCATTATTTAAACATACTCAATTTATAGAATAACATTTGACTCTTTTCAAATTTACCATAATGAAAGCAAAAACCAGTAAATAGAGAGAAATGCAAACCTTGAATCGCAAACCACAATGTTTGAATATGAAAAAAAAAAAAAAAAAAAAAAAAAAAAAAAAAAAAAAAGAAAAAGAAAAAGAAAAAGGGGGACACCTATAAAGCCATGAAATAAGGGCAATTTAAACCGAGGAGCTTCAACAAGGAAAATCCCCATAAAACATTCGACTAATGTTAGTTCGTTTCTCAACACCAATGAACCCGAATGTTTCAAGCTTAAAAAATGCTTAACTGGGATTGGAAAATGAGATAGCATTTAACATATACCCACTTCATCAAATTAATAGATTATAGCATATCTGAACGCTTAAGAGATACCAACTTCATCGAATCGCAGATTGACCAAAACCTTAAATCACAATCAAAACTTTCACTTTGGAAAGAAATAAGGGAGAGGGTTTCTCGAAACAGCAGATGGCTTTTGCATTAGCATAGGAACACATGTGAGACCATTGACATCTTTTTCCCAAAAAATTTCTTCTTTTGACTACCATTATTTGCTAGAGGACCAAAACGTTTTGAAAATCTAGTTTGCATCCTCTCCAGCCAACTGTACCTTCCAACGCCATCTCGGACCTTATGTCCAGCTCCAAAGCAGTGTTCATCTACAAGATCATCTCTACAAGTGATGTCTTATACACGACTCATCATGCTTCTCTCTTGCATGCTCTTGCTCATGTTAAGCACCATCACTGCCAAACCTGTTGGCTATGCCTGTATAGGTCCTTCAAGAGTTAAGTACACCACAAATAGCACCACATATCTAGCAATCTCAACCTCCTCCTCCTTTCTTTATCTTCTAATGCTACTTCGGACGCCGGATTCTATAACGCAACCATCGGAGGTGATGGTTCAGACAAAGTCTATGGTCTCTTCCTATGTAGAGGCGATACCACACCCCAAGATTGTCAAAAATGCGTGGAGACCGCCGTTGAAGAGATCAAACCACTGTGTCCCAACATGATCACAGCAGTATCTTGGTATGATAATTGTATGATTCGTTATTCAAATCAATCCATCTTCTCAATTGCAACAAGATCCAATCCTTTTTCCTTATGGTCCCAAAAATTTTACCAAATTGGATCAGTATAATAAGACAGTAGGAAATTTGATGCATAAGCTTGTGAAAGAAGCAGCTTATGGTTCTTCTACTACTTCCAAGTACTATGCAACAGGAGAAGCCAGGTACTATACAGGGTTTGACACAGTGTATGGGCTAGTGCAGTGCACCCCTGATATAACTCAGGATGAGTGCAATACATGTCTAGTTGGGATTGTTAATATTGATATTTCAGAGAAACTCTATCCAAAAGAAGGTGGGAGAGGTCTTAAACCAAGTTGTAATCTAAGGTATGAGTTCAATAGTGTTTTCTATCAACAAGCTTCTGCAACTCCTCCACACAGGAACTCAACAAGTACAGATGGTATGGATCTTGATTTGGTTAAATTTTTAGTAATCTCACAGAAGAAAAAAACTTAGATTTAGTATTGTGGTTTATGCAGGTAAAGGGAATAATTCAACTCTTAACGGTCATTATTGTCATTGTCATTGTTGTTGCAACAATTATTATAATCATAATAATCTCTGTTGTCTATCTACGTTTCCTCGCAAGGAGGAAGAAGAAACTCGAAGTTGAAGGTAAGAAAATATTGTTTATAATCTTCTTGTTCTTTTGAAATCATGGAGATAACATGTCTAGGAAATTGTCTATGGGATGGGGAACACTGCCTGGTTGCATGGCCAATGTGTTAGTGTAGAAACCACAATTACTGCACTGATCAATGTGTTAGTGCAGAAACCACAATTACTGCACTGATCATTCTTGCCTCAGTCCTCTGCTTAGGTTTACAGAGGAGAAAGCCAAAAAGCAAATTCGATGGTAAGATCTAAGTATATATCTGTGTATATACTTGAAGGAAAAAACTAGGACTTGAAAAATCCCTATTTCCCCGGATTTTGGTATATCTCGATCCTGTAATCTAGTATCAGAGCCACGGTGGTGGTGGATTCGGTTTATTTCTTTGCAGATTACAGGATCGAGATATACCAAAATCCAGGGATATAGGGATCTCCTGGTTCTGTATGGCAATCAGAACGAGATAGGTGCAATACCTTACTCCAATCCAGCAAGGAGACTAACACTGAGATGGGTGCAATACCTTACTCAGTCCTAAATATGCAACAGAAAAGATAAACAAAGAAAGAACAAAACCATAAACTTAAAATAAAGGATAAGAAATTGCACAAAATAGCTGCTTGACCAGATCTATCTTTCAGAATCAAGAGGCACGATTGTAGGCTTTGATCTGAGGATAGAATAAGAAGTTGTTGTATGCAGATGCAGATGCAGAAAGCTTAATAATGCATTCAAAGAAAATAATATATTTGAAAATAATGTTTACTATATTTGGAGATTGGTTTGGGTAGGCTTGGGTTGGAGGATTTGAGAAGAAGAAGGATGTTTCGGTAGGAGTCTTTGAGCTGTGGGTAGCTAACCTTTGAAGGACGATCAGACTTGAGATGATCGGAGCCTGTTGTTGAAGTCCGGGAGGTGCTCTGAGAGATCTTAGAAGAACTTCTGAGGGCACAGCTTGCTTCGGAGCTTCTAAGTTCTAGGTTTACAAGTTTGAGGAGTTGTAAAATTTTCAAGTCTAAATTTTCAAGTATCCCTATTTCCCTGGATTTTGGTATATCTCGATCCTGTAATCTGGTATCAGAGCCACGGTGGTGGTGGATTCGGTTTATTTCTTTTCTTTTGAGTAATCATTTTATTTCTTAAGTTTTTCGACGCGGTATATGCCTTTGGACTCTTGGGAGGAGTGGCAGAAGAGTGTAAGACCACGTTTGTGCCCAAGTTATGTTGGAAATACCATCCTAAAACTTAGATCTAGGAGGTTACCCCAAGACTAAGAATTCTCAATTTATGGATCGTTTACCCCGCTCCATGTCTATGAGATCGGCAGGTGAGGCGAGCACAAGTTCTAACGTGCTCGATTATGATGAACAAACAATAAGAATTAACCGAAGACTTCAAAGCTGGGATATGCCCAAAATTTCAAGAAATGATCTTTATGATCGAGACTGGTTCGGACTCGAAACAGTCAAAACCGTAGAACAAACTATTAATTTTACCCCTCAAACACAAGAAATTCAACTTTTTGATCCAATCACTTTACAAGAATTATACAAAGACCGCAAATATAATTATGTCCATATTGGATTAGTCCAAGTGGCCATCAAACCCTTTCACCGAGAATGACTCAACACTTCTATGTTGTTAGCCCTTCGGGACCAAAGATTCCTTGAGTTCAATGATTCCCTTCTGGGAGCCATTGAAACCAACCTTTGTTATGGACCTGTCCATTTCAATGTCTACCCAAATATGTCCATAGCCCTTGAGGACCCAAATATTTTACATTCACTCAAACTTAACCTCAAAACTCACGGTTACAAATTGATGCATGGAACCATTCCAATTTTCATCATCCATCGCATTAAATACAAAGCCATGAAATCAGTCTAACCACGTGCCAAACGAACATCTTCAAAAGGCCAAATCCTTTACCTTGAAACTGATTGTATTTAGGGTCAAATTGTTTATCCAAAACTTAGCCGTTGGGAGGACATTACCTTCCCTGAGGAATGGCAGCTGCAAACGACTGTAATTCCCCCTCAAGTTTCAAACACCAGTATCCGTTCTATTTGCCGAAGGTTCATTTGAGGGTTGATTCTGGACTGGTGTTTGTGGATCACTTAAATGTGCTTCAGCAGCATTAAGGATAGTTGGATGTTGGTTAATTTGATCTAGAACAAAAGATTTGTTAAGGGCGAGTTGTTGTTTTTGAGGAATATTATATGGTTTGAATAAAGAAACAGAAGTTGGAACTAGAGCCGGAGTCATAGATGATGAAGCTATTGGTTTTGGTTGGACAAGGTTCTCAACTCTAGATAGTTGGTTACCTATGGTTTGAAGACTTAAATTTGCAAAGTTTAATTATTCAATTTGTCTTCTATTTGGGTCTTCATGTTCAGCAATTTTGAACGGAGAAGCAGTTATTTCATTATCTTTGTAGTTGTGTTTGATGTTTTCCACCGGAGGATGGATAGCATTAGTAGTTGGACCATCATAAAGGGTCTAGGATTTATGTGAAGTAGTTTGAGTACATACTTGATTATGCCAGGGATAGTAAACATTATTATCCTGGGCATAAATATCAAAATATGTAAAGAAGAAAACATTTGTTTTAAGGTTTGTCATAAAATTATACCAGTTTGTTTGAATTTGAGCTTGTTGTTCAAGATTGAAAGTTCTTAAGAACCATTCTCTCTTTTCTTTGTTTTTCGGGGATTCAAAATTGGTTCGAAGTAGAGGTTTGTCAATTTGATAATCTGTGGTTACTTGAATCATACGTACTTCTGGGTTTCTAGAATCATGCAGAGGTGGAGCAGCAACCTCAGAGTGAGTTGGAGATTGTCGATCAGGTACCTCAGATGAGGTAGATTCAGGGAAAGTTGTTTCGTAAGTTCCCTGGACAACATTTTGGTTGGTTTGTACTCCAACAAGGTTGGGAGTAGTCCTAGTTTGAGAAACCCATTGGTTTAGGTTAGAAGAAGTCGATGCCTCAGAGCATGACCTTCTTGAATTTTGGTAAACAGGAGGGGGTGTTTGTTGGTTAAACCGAATGGACACTAATCCGTCTAAGTCTTGGGAAATAGAACGGATACTGGTGTTTGAAACTTGAGGGGGAATTGCAGTCGTTTGCACCTGGCATTCCTCAGGGAAGGTAATGTCCTCCCAACGGCTAAGTTTTGGGTAAACAATTTGACCCTGAATACAATCAGTTTCAAGGTAAAGGGTTTGGCCTTTTGAAGATGTTCGTTTGGCACGAGGTTGGATAGATTTCATAGCTTTGTATTTAATGTGATGGATAATGAAAATTGGAATGGTTCCATGCATTAATTTGTAACTTTGAGTTTTGAGGTTAAGTTTGAATGAATGTAAAATATTTGGGTCCTCAAGGGCTATGGACATATTTTGGTAGACATTGAAATGGACAGGTCCATAACAAAGGCTTGTTTCAATGGCTCTCAGAAGGGAATCATTGAACTCAAGGAATCTTTGGTCCCGAAGGGCTAACAACATAGAAGTGTTGAGTCCTTCTCGGTGAAGGGGTTTGATGGCCAGTTGGACTAATCCAATATGGACATAATTATATTTGTGGTCTTTGTATAATTCTTGTAAAGTGATTGGATCAAAAAGTTGAATTTCTTGTGTTTGAGGGGTAAAATTAATAGTTTGTTCTACGGTCTTGACTGTTTTGAGTCCGAACCAGTCTCAATCATAGAGATCATTTCTTGAAATTTTGGGCATATCCCAGCTTTGAAGTCTTCGGTTAATTCTTGTTGTTTGTTCATCATAATCGAGCACATTAGAACTTGTGCTCGCCTCACCTGCCGATCTCATTGACATAGAGCGGGGTAAACGATTCATAATTTGAGAAGTCTTAGTCTTGGGGTAACCACCTAGATCTAATTTTTAGAATGGTATTTCCAACATAACTTGGGCACAAACGTGGTCTTACACTCTTCTGCCACTCCTCCCAAGAGTCCAAAGGCATATACCGCGTCGAAAAACTTAAGAAATAAAATAATTACTCAAAAGAAAAGAAATCTGCAAAGAAATAAACCGAATCCACCACCACCGTGGCTCTGATACCAGATTATAGGATCGAGATATGCTAAAATCCAGGGAAATAGGGATCTCCTGGTTCTATATAGCAATCAGAACGAGATAGGTGCAATCTATATATATATATATATATATATAAATAGATATATGAGAGTGTGTGTGTGTGGTTTATGGTGTTTTCCAAATTAATTAAGGTATTCATATGGCTTCATATTAATATTGATTTTTTTTTGGGGGGGGGGGGGTGTGGGGGTTGCTTTATATATATTCTTAATTAAGTTGTGGATGAAATTGGCAATGTGGAATCATTGCAATTTGACTTCGATACAATAAGAGCTGCCACAAACAACTTCTCCGAGGTTAATAAGCTTGGGCAAGGTGGATTTGGTGTTGTTTACAAGGTATTGCCTTATGGATATTGCCATGCTAAATACAGGAATGCCTTACATTTCAAATTCTTGGATTATTTGAACTGAATTACTCAATTTTCTTTGAATCATCTAATATCTATTACATAATCAGGGTGGGCTTTCAAATAGCTTAATACTAGCTGTGGAGAGGCTTTCTGACAATTCTAGACAAGGTGAAATAGAATTTAAGAATGAGATTGTATTATTGGCCAAGTTACAACACAGGAATCTTGTAAGACTCCTTGGCTTTTGCTTGGAAGGAGAAGAAAAGCTACTTATCTATGAATTTGTATAGAACGGACGTCTTGACAAGTTTATTTTTGGTTTGATCTCTCTCCCTCTCTCAATTTAGTTGTGAACCTTTAAAATAATTCATGTTTCCCCTCCCCTCTAATTCTCTATTTTTAGTACCAGCACTACAACTAGTTGATTTAGTCCACACTAAGTTACTTGATACTTATCCTGGAACATGTAGATAGAAACAGATGTGAACAACTGGATTGGGAAGGGCGTTACAGAATCATAGGAGGAATTGCTCGAGGGCTTCTTTATCTTCACGAAGATTCTCGACTTAGGATTATACATCGAGATCTCAAAACCAACAACATTTTGTTAGATGAAGAAATGAATCCAAAAATTTCTGACTTTGGCTTGGCAAGGCTGTTTCCAATCAATCAAAATCAAGTCAGTGCAAGTAGAATTGTTGTAACATTGTAAGTCACAATCTCTTTGAATCCACTGACTATAGCTACATTTGTAAAGTTATTATAGCTACATTTGTAAAGTTACCAAAATCTTCTTGCAATCTAGCTACAATTGAGCATCTTTTTACTGAACAAAAAAGAAGAAGAAGAAGAAGAAGAAAGGGAAAACTTAGTGGATAGAGTTAGTTACTTGAGATTGTTTTAATTCCCTTAGTAATCATGTAGAATTTTATTTTATTTTATCCTTTAAATGATATGTGTTCATTAACACTGAAATTAAACCAATACCATATTGTGAATAAGTTGAAAATTCATTGCTTTTTTTAACTTGAACCTAAGTGTTTTGAGATGGCCTGCAGTGGATACATGGCCCCAGAGTATGCATTCCATGGACGATTATCACTTAAAACTGATGTATTTAGCTTTGGTGTCTTACGTCTAGAAATTATAAGTGGCCAGAAGAGATTTCTCCATCAGTCAGATCCTCCCCAGAACCTTCTGAGCTATGTAAGTAGAACTTTTGGAATATGTGATCAATATATACTGTAAAGAATCTGGATCAAGTTCACGTACGAGAACAGTTTTGTATGTGTGGATTTAGAATCTATTACATAAAGAGAGAGAGAAAGTGGATTCTAAATCCATGGACCAGAGATGTACGAGATTGTTCTCGTATGTAAACCTCTATTGTAGAAGGAGATTCTCAACCTAATTAATAGAGGTTTGATTTTGTGTTATGCCATTAATTAATGACATATTAATCATTAACTATTACTACAAGGAAGATATAGGTGGGTCCTTATGATTGAGGAGTGCAAGAATAATATCAGTTACTATTCAGTGAGTCCAAAGTGAAATCAAGAATGCCATTATATTCATATGAAAAAATAACATGTTTGTGACCTTATTAACTCTAGCCTTAGCTTTTAACCTTGCATTGCTCATTTTGTTTTAAAATTTGATCACTGAGATGGATAGGCAGTCCAGTCATATTGACATCCACATTTATCCATGTATTCCATGTGGTAAAGAAGCATGGCCATGTTGGGGATGAAGTTCTAGCTCGATGGTAGGTAGTTAGGCAGTTGAGCTCTAGCGTAAGTTTCAGGGAAAGTCTCTAGTTTAACAGTCCTGCCCTCACCTTCTTAAAAAGTAGTAATAGTTTAGTAATCAGTAATAAGTGTAGCCCAATGGGCTTCCTTACTGGCCACTTGTGGATCCCCAGTTTGACCCCTTGTGGGTCCTATCTAGCCCTAGTGTGAGTCTTGCATAAAAAAAAAAAATAAAGAAAGAAAAAAAGGAACATGGTTGTGTCATTTATTTTTTTTCACATAAAAAGAAGGGAAAAATAAACCTGAAAGGCAGTGTGACCCCTACACCAAACTCCAAACACGGAGGAGGGCAAAATGGCTGCACTGCGAGGAAATCCCACCCTTGTTGATGCTTTCACAGACACTCCCATTACCCCGGCGTTTGGACAGGATCTACATTGCCTTTCAGGAAACCCTTTTCCTATAAAGAAAGGGGAAAAGAGTGTGCGAGAGAAAAAATATTATAAGAACAACTTTTCTTGGTTAAGATTTATAGATCTAAACCTACTTAAAGAAAATGAATATGATCCAAACTTAAATGATACCCAACCAACCCATTGTTCTTATTCCTATGGTACCACATTAATTGTTAACACCATTTGATAGTTGAGCATTGTCACACTTACCCCTATTCCATATAAATTCAATAACTAATCTTTAAGTTCCAATTGATATGCTGATGAAATTTTATAGGCATGGAGAAATTGGAGGGAAGGCACACCCTTAGAGGTGATAGATCCAATATTGAAGGAAAATTGTTCAATAAGTGAAGTGATGAGGTGCATTCACATCGGATTATTATGTGTTCAAGAAAGTGTAGCTGATAGACTCACCATGACTTCTGCTGTTCAAATGCTCAGTAGCAACTCCAGTCCTCTCCCATTGCCCTCATTGCCTGCCTATTTTGAGCATAATCGATCAGACCCTGACAACCATTCCAGACAACATCATTCACAGGGGACTGACTTGGCTGAATCTTCAAACCAGCTTCTGAGGTCTATAAATGAGATATCTATAACCGAGTTAAACCCTCGATAAATACAAATACAGGTTGGTTATGTATATAAGCACCGATTTTTCGTTGGATTGGCACCTTAATTAGTTGCAGACTTTTCAACTACTTTTGGACTAAGTTTAATTTATTTACTTTTTTTTACTTTCAAGTACTATAACATACATGAAGAGAGCTTCCAATGATATTTTTGTGCACTTGTGGTGAGTCAATGGTTGATATCTACGGATAGTACTAACTACACACCGGTCTCTCTGTGTACATGATATAAATGGTAATGGGGGTGACATTCAACAGCTTTCCACTGCACGTGTAGGGACAATATTGAAGAAAGAGTTGTCGGATTTTGATTGGATGAAATCTAAGACCTTAATACCTATTTTGTGAAGAGTTTACGAAAAGTATTTATTTTATTATCACTAAAAATTAAAGAGGAAAAAACTTTGCCAGTCTAATGTTCCCTACGCCTAGACATAGATAGATACACTACCCCGTGCACACTTAGTATTTTCACGCCTAACCATGTTTAGGAGTGAGAACCCTAGATTGGCAGGTTCCTGGCTCTTAAATTAATTATATTTGAAATTTTATTTCAAATGTTTTTTTGTGTCCAATCTTTGGTTTTGAAATTTCATAATTAATTGCAATAGATTTATATTATGGTGGTAATTTATATTCCATGGTTGCAAGGTCTATTACGAATGTTGATAGTATGGGAAGAAAGTTTAATAAAAATATCTACTACTGCTATTTTTAGGTTACGTCTTTGATAGCAACGTCCTTAAGCATTTAGGATCACACCACCTGGCATGATTTAGACCACTAGATTATAATTTCCTAACTGATTTTTTTTATATATAAGAGATTGAAGCCAAAATTTTGATTGCGCAATTCTCATGATTATAACAAAG
Organism: Macadamia integrifolia; assembly: GCF_013358625.1. Lineage (NCBI taxonomy): Eukaryota > Viridiplantae > Streptophyta > Magnoliopsida > Proteales > Proteaceae > Macadamia > Macadamia integrifolia. The sequence continues at coordinate 12,969,972 of NC_056564.1, read as the reverse complement.
TAAGAAAATGATTGAAAAAAGAGAGAAGAGTCTTTTTTGTCTTCAACCTGGAGGATTTGGCCATTAGAGAAGATGTAAGCTTCGGCGATCACATTCTAATGCTTCATTCCTTTGGAGGAGCACGTCAATAGTGTGTTCTAGGTAACTTCTGCACTCCTTTCTCATATTGTTATATGATTTATTCATTGACCTCCAAGTTTTGCCAACCATTTGACCTTCGAACATAGTGACTAGCTACCAAACTTTACATCACCTCTACATAACAAAAGACCAAAAACTAATTTGGCCAATAGTGGAATATTAAACCAAAATCAAGAACATTACATTAATAAATTATAACAAAGTCATGTGTGTAGAAAAATTGAACCTAAAATGATACAGAAAAAATGGAAATTGCAAAACACACAATTGCACATAGTGACTAGCTACCAACTTTACATCACCTCTACATAACAAAAGACCAAAAACTAATTTGGCCAGTAGTGGAATATTAAACCAAAATCAAGAATATTACATTAATAAATTATAACAAAGTCATGTGTGTAGAAAAATTGAACCTAAAATGATACAGAAAAAATGGAAATTGCAAAACACACAATTGCACATAGTGACTAGCTACCAACTTTACATCACCTCTACATAACAAAAGACCAAAAACTAATTTGGCCAGTAGTGGAATATTAAACCAAAATCAAGAACATTACATTAATAAATTATAACAAAGTCATGTGTGTAGAAAAATTGAACCTAAAATGATACAGAAAAAATGGAAATTGCAAAACACACAATTGCACAAAATGCACACAAAGATTTACATGATTCATCAAGATTGCCTATATTTACAATGGATGAAATTTGTTTCACTATCAATGGAGAATAGAGTTACAATTGTTCGCCCTCACATAACTCTTAGATCAATTACCAAAAAAGAACCCTCATTAAAAATATATAATGAAACCTTCTATAGGTAATTTTCTTTGGCCTCAAACCCTTCAGGCCCTTTGCTTCTTAACGGCCCTTCGAAATCAGCCTACTCATGCAAACAATAAAATACAAGACATCATACCCCAACAAATGTTGAGTTTGACTTTATATGTGCTATATCATCACTCCTAAATATTAGTGATTGATATATGTATATCAGTATGATAGTGCCTTAACCCAACAAGGACATAACCATAGAAGAGAAAAACAGAGGATGAATTTCTCATGGCTTGTGGTTCATAAATGACCGAAATAAAATGACAAAAAAGCCTAACGACAAAAAAATACACATCTAAAAATGCTTGGTATCTAACTATGGACTAGACTAGAAAAATTTTTCCAAAATGGTTTGCTGTCTACGCTATTAGATTATAAATGTCACAACCTCAATGTTATTTAACATTTGGGATAATATTTCCTACCGAAGAATAGGAGCAAAAGAAGCGCAAGATATCTCAGTTGCACCCATATAATATCTATTTTGATATGACTCAATCAATTCAAAATGGATTCAAATCGAATACATATCAGATATGATTGGATCCAAATATTCCCTGACCAGATACGAATATTTCGTATGCCAATCGAATTCTTATTTTCATCTGTCCATTTATTCTCTGACTTGTGTAATTTGGACCTCCCATTGGATTAAATAATTATTTCTTGGATAATTTAGATTTGGATCCGGATATCTTTGATCGGATACAAATACCTCTAAATAAATATAAATACATATACTAATATAGATGCAGATTTCGACTATCCATTTACATCATATCTCTCCTCACACAGAGTGAACTCTCAGTCCAAAGAGAAGAGAGAAAGTGCAGGGAGATGTTGGTACATCCTCCACTCCCGGTAGGAAACATCACCCCTTTATTTTATTTTTCACTAGGCCGTGCCTTTTTCTCAACTCCTTGCATTACTAGATTGCACGCCCATTTAGTTCAATAAACATCTCAAACCGACCAATGCTGATTCTAATCCGAATTGATTAAAAATTAGCCGAAAAGTGATTGGAGTCGGCTGAATCAATTCCGGCCGATTCTGATTTTTTAAACCTCACGGTTCAGCCGCCCCATTACGAACCCCAGAACCCTCTAAGTAAACCTAACGTTTCAACGGTTCAACCATCACACCTAGGGCTACGAAACCCTAGAACGCTTTCTTTAAATAAAAACTCTCCCTGTCGCTCGACTCACTCCCCTGCCCCCTTACGACCTCCCCTTCTCATACTTTCAGGCGAAAGATCGAACGAGAGTTTTCTGATAACACCTTTCGTGTGCTTATTCGATGGAATCTCATTCGATCTATATATCGAATCGAAGAAGAATCGAAATCAGTTTGAAAGAAGATAATGATGTTATTTGTCGCCCCAGTTTTACACGCATCTCTCGATGCTTTCTGGTGATGAATCACATCTGATTCTTCATCAATTCATCAACCCATGATCACAGAATGGGAAAAAAAATAATCTTTTTTAGTGAATTCAGATTGTTGCTTTTTATGTTTCTCAATTTTTGTTTTCTTCTGGATTCCTATTGCAATCTATGATGAATATTTGATCTATTGAGGAAACGATGATTCTCAACTATATGACCTTTTATCAACTGAGATTGCAAATTTTCTGTTTTTTGTTTTCCCCTTCTTTTTCATGGGGTTTTGTTTGTGCTTAGCTTGGCATCATCTTGTCGAAATGAAAGAAATTTAAAATAGCAAGAGAAAAAGAAGTGTAGCTTCCCCTGTTTTTTTTTTTCTTCCTCATATACTTTGTTCTACTTTTGTCTCTCTATTGAGCAACTCAGATTCTTACTCTTTAACGTTTTTTGTTATCTTCTTATAATTTTAAAAGTTCTGTTGCAATCTATGCTGAAAATTAATCTAGTTTATGACCATTTGTCGGCTGAGATTGCTGATTTTTCATTTTTTTTCCTTTCTCTGTTACATATTTATTCTAGGCTGGTGATGTTTTAATAATCGAGAATTGCACTCAAGGCCTCCCTAAAGAAGAAGATGGGTTTTTGGCAGAATCCATTGGAATAGACATAGGGAGATGATTCATCCATCTCTCCTCCATTTCTCTTACTCTGGACATCCACATGGAACTATGTTAACCAAACGCTATAGAGTGGGAAAGATAAGAAATCATCCGGCAAAGTGGAGAGAATGTATTCTAACCATGGTGCTTAGACCGATATCACTACCCAAGCTCAACCTAACCTCTTCAACACAGAGAGAGAGAGACACTGGAGAAAAACAACAAGAGAACGGTCACGAAGTTTAAAAATGGGACTGTTTTGTACTTTCCAGATGTTCCTTACTAATGTACAGAATAGCATCCTCTTGGTTTGGGAAATTATCTGGACAAGATCAATCATAGATCTACCCAGTAAATCACTAATTTGAAGGGGGAAGCTCTCAATGGAAAAGAGCTTGAGTGATACTCTCCTCAGCCCAGTAAATGACAATGTTCTTTTCCATTTTTAGAACATCATATTAAACATACAGTTTCAGATGGATTCATTTTTCTTTCATTGGAATCACTGCCCAGTGTTCCAACTCCTTAAAATGATGATTGAATAAGTTTTTCAATTGATTTGGGCCTTCGAAATTCTTTAGGAATTTGTAGAAGGTTTTAGCAAATTGCAATGCTGAAACAATTCTCATATAAGCAGGAACTGAAATAAAAGGAAAGCCCATGAAATCAGCAACCTTTGTCCAACTAATTTTATAGCCATTTATAGTCAAGGCATCAGATACCTCAGCCCATGCATTCTAAGGAATTAAATGGCACCAATGTTCTTAAGACCTAGAACAACTCCAACACCAATTATATGCCCTACAACTCCACATGCCAAGGTATCTGCAAGAGTAAAACCAGCAGGGTCTCCTGTCTGTAGCCCAGAATCCCTTATCTCCAGCTTCAATCCTGCAGTAGCCTTCCTGTTTGCTGATGGAGCCAAACCAAACCTTCCGGCGAATAACATGAGGCTTGTTGAGGTCACCATGATCTGCCCAGCAGAGAAGGAAACATATTTTGTTTAAGTATCATCTCAATCAACTGTACTACTTTACATAGAGGATCAGTTTCCCCTGTATTCACATTGTAAACTCCAAATACTAAATGTGAAATGTTTACCAAATTTGTAGATGAGCCAATGAAGTCACAGCGAGCACCCAAAGCACCTTTGCCCTTGTTTCTGATGGGTTGAACTGTCACCTTCACAATGAGAAATATATAAATGTTATTACTGTAACATCTACTGAACAAAGAACTCTGTTGTTATGAGACATTATACTTAGAAGATCTTCTCATAGATCAAAGTGAATCTTATATTGTTTTTGATATGCATTTCCGAAATAGATTCTGGGTCTAGAAGGCATTCTAAAACCTGATTCTTCTCTGTTTTTCTCATTTCAAAATACCTTCTAGACCTAGATCTATTCTAAAAATATATACTAAACACAGCCTTAATAATCTCCACCTCCCCTTTCCCTTGTCCTTTCCCTTTCCCTTCCCCTTCCCCTTCCCCTTCCCCTTCCCCTTCTTAATAATATTCATTTGAGGGCAATTAAGCTCATATGATCAGAAACAGTGATTTATGGGCATTGGATTAATGTATCATTGAGACTTCCATAGTTGAATAAATCAAGAAAGTTACTCTATATAATACCAATTAATAGAGTCTAAGAAGACTGAAACTCACCGAGTTCTCTACTCGGGCAGTTGAAATCGAGAATCTAAGACCAGTAAATTGGGGGAGAGAAGTGACGACAGCAGCTGGGGACGTGAGTTTGGCTGCCATTGCTAAGCTCTGATCAAAGAGATGGAGTCTCTCTCTCTCTCTCTAAAGCTCCCCTTTCAATTCTGTCTCTCTGCTCCTTAGGGTTCCAAGCAGAATTAAACACCATGGTAGGGATGGCATTACACCACAACCACATGAAATGTTTGTGGCTTCAAACTGCCATGGTTGGTTGCACTTGGATGTTTGGTCTGAAGTGGCAGAGCTTGAGTGGGCAATCCCTTTTGGATAAGATCTTGGCTTGAGTGGATATTTTCAGCTATTTTGGTTTTAGGATAAAGTTTCCTGAAACTCTTTATCGGCTACAGCCCAAGGTTTTAAACTCTGGATCGGTGTCAACTGACATCGATCTGGGTCGGTATTAGATTGTTGGGATTGGACTGGATCCAACGAATTTACCCTTATTTTATATATTTTTTAACAGCATTATTTTTTTTTTTTTAATATTTTTACCCTTAAATTGTAATAGAGGATCAATATCGAATCAATCAAGACTAATATCAATCTAATCCAGGTGATTAAATTCGATTTTTAAAACCATGCTACAGATTCTAGTTTCATATGTGAAAGAATTCCTTTATCATGCCGAGAAGCCATTATCATACGAGCCCAATTATATGACATAGAATTTTAGGATTGAAACAACGAAAAATTTCTCTCATTTCTTTTTGGACAAAGCTTTAGAGACAGTCAAGATGTGAACCCCTCCTCCTCCTCCTCCTCCTCCTCCTCCTCTCTTTCCATATATCTCTCTATGTATGCTTTCAATCAACGAGGCCACAGAAAAATTCAGTCCTCCCTCTTATTTACTTAATATTTACTCGAACTCTCCTACTTACTAAGTTCCCCCCCCCCCTCCACCAAATAACAAACTTTCACCTCTCTTTATCCCATATTAATTCTAAATCTCTAAATTACCCTACTCCCCTCTCCTAACCCCTGCATCCTACATAATATAGTCTATCTCAACGGGAATTGAAAATTAAAACCCCACAACTGTAAAAACGCAACCCTAAAACGATAGTGGGACCGCCGTCCTGTCTATTGAGGTACTGCATCAGCACTTCCCGGATTAAATTGTGACAAAATACAAGACATCATACACCAACAACAACATGCAAGACCATCCCATTCCATCATTAGTTTACTATAATCACTACGTCTAAGTGAAAAAAAACCATCAAACCTACTGTCTATGTAATTCTGTTCTGATTCCTGAGGGTATAAAGCAACTTAATTGCCTCTCCATTTTGACTTCTCTAATTTAATTCACCATACTAGCAGTTGGTAAACGAGGAAACTGAGCCAGCAAAAGCCAACTCACTTGCCACTACACCCAATTTCACACATACAAACCAGAATTTTCAGAAATCCATTCAAAGGGCATACCAAGTGTATAATGCTTCCATCATTGTGAGGTTTGGAAAGGATCATAATATAAGCGTCCACCCTTACTTTGTAGAGAGGTTATTTCTTGACTCAAGTTCATGATCATCTGATCATATGAAACAACCTTATTGTTGCACCAAACATAGCCTTCTAAAATCTAGATGTTTTCCTTAAATTCTGTTGACCAACAACTATGTTAGAGACTTTCAATTCATTGATAGAAAATATTAAGGATCATTATGATGGATCAATGAATGCAAACAATTTATAATAATGGAGATTCAATTAGAACCATACCCAGATCCATATCGCTTGTCAAATAACTCTTAGACGTTCACTTCTCCCTTTGTCAATTTTGTCTGCTCCCTTCTGTCGTCAGCTTATAGTATGTATCTCATCTGATTTCAATACTTTCAGTTCACCGTCAGACTTGACTATTCCAATTCCAATAGAAGCAACCTTGTATTTTATTGCTATGAACAAAAGAAATACTGTTTGTCATAGTGACAAAAGTAGCTACTTGAAACAAGCCATCAGACAGCAACAAAAACCAAATAACAAGGTTGAAAACAACTCTCTGCATGATGTACCAGCTCCAAATGAAGAAGATCGGGTTGCTAAGGCATCTCAAGTGGGTACACATTCACCCATATGTAGGAATTTGGGTGATTCTCTTGACATGGGCATCTACAAATGAACTTGCCAAGCATAGTTCTTTTGAATGCAAGCGATCCTTAATAACATCCGGCCTTGGGCCATGTACAGTCCCAACATCCTCATTAGCCTTTTCAATAAATTTAAGATAGTATTTTATTAAATGAAGCTTAACAAATACAAAAATCAAAACTTGGGAATGAGAGCCCTGGGCCTTAACTGAATAATAAATACCAAATATCATATCAATTAACACATAAATGGGCTTTCCCCATAATAATAATAATAATTAAAAAAAAAAATCAAAGCAAATTGGTAAGATCAGAAAGCTTGAATCAAACTGTACCAATGCTACGCAAGACAATTGTCTCCATAGTTAGACCTGGTCCAAACCCTAATAGCACACCCCAATCAAACCCTTCTCCTGTTGTGGCTTTCCCTTCCTTAATAGACTTATTTCTCATCTCATCTAAAATGAACATCACAGTGGGGCTCGACATATTACCATATTCGCTCAATACTTTCCTTGAAGCCTTCAGTTTCTCCCCTTTCAGACCAATGGTTACTTCAATTAAGTCTAAAATTGCTGGCCCACCAGGGTGAGACACCAAAAAAATGGAGTTCCAATCATTAATACCAACCTTTTTGAATGCTTCTTCCAAGCATTTTCCAATGTTCCTAAAAATAGTTTTGGCTACATCTTTGGATAAGCTGATTGAAAGACCCGTTTGACGCAAGTGACCTTCAACCATATCATCTGAGTCTGGGAGAATTCGAGTACCTGCAGAGAAGAGTTGGAACAATGGGCACTCAACTGACATGTCAGGGTCTGCACCAACTACTAAAGCTGCAGCGCCATCTACAAAGATTGCCTGCCCAAGTAGGGTGTAGAAGTCAGTCTCAGTAGGTCCCTTGAAGCAACTCACAGAGTTTAACTCTGAGCAAACAACAAGGACACGAGCAACTTATTATTCTCAGTTAGGTCTTTGGCAACACGAAGGACACTTCCACCACCATAGCAACCTAGATGATACTGAGAAGATTCAGACGAGACTAAGAATATGAAAGGTTTCTCACATGAAAGTGAGATATGTCCTCAGAAGTTTTTATATATAGAATTTTAAATTACAATTATAAAGAACCATCTGTAACAATCTAACTACCTAATAGCCATTTGTAACAATCTAACTAACTAACAAAATGAGATGTATCATCTAACAAAGTTTGTTACAAAGCTAACGTGGCCAGAATCAGAATGATGAATTTAGTCATCCTTATTATCCCCCCGTAAACTGGTCGTCGGTCTAGAGACAGACCCAGTTTGATATAAATAGCAGAAAACTCCCGCCAAGGTAACGATTTGGTAAACATATTGGCAAGCTGATGTTTGGAGGGGACAAAACGAGTAACCAAGGATCCAAGAGCCACCTTCTCACGCATAAAATAATAATCAATTTCAATGTGCTACGTCCGCGCATGGAGAATGGGATTGATAGTGAGATGCAAAGCACTGATATTATCACAAAATAAGGTAGTCGACCGAGGTTGGATAACACCAAGATCATGGAGAAGAAAAGAGAGCCAAGTCAATTCAGCAGTCGTAGATGCCATAGCTCGGTATTCTGCCTCTGTGCTTGACCGCGCTACGATAGGCTACTTTTTGGCACTCAAAGAGATGCAATTTGACCCAAGGAAAGTGCAGAAACCAGTCGTAGACCGACAGGTAAGAGGACACCCCGCCCAATCCAAATCAGTAAATGCAAACAGCTAAAGAGAACTATTTCGAAGGATGCGCATACCAAAATCCAAAGTACCACTAACATAACGAAGAATCCTCTTCACCATTTTGAAATAAGCAGTATTTGGGGAATGCATATGTTGACATACACTATTGACAGCAAAGGATAGATCAAGTCGGGTCATGGTAAGGTATTGAAGTGAACCCACCAAGGTACGATAAAGAGTAACATCTGAAAACAGAGAGGAATCAGAACCAGCAACAATAGACTGACCCATTGGAGTGGATAAAGGTTTAAGTGCAGTCAAGTGAGAATATCGAAGAATATCGGCTGCATACTTAGACTGAGAAAGAAACAACCCATCCTTTGTGTGAAGCACTTCTATACCAAGAAAATAATGAAGGAGAACTAAATCCTTCATTGTAAATGTATCACTCAAGGTGGAGATAAAGTTATGCAACAGACCATTGTCGTTTCCTGTTAAGATCAACATAGAGGAGAAGAATCAGCAATCGACAATGATGACGATAAACAAACAAAGAGGGATCGAAATTGCTGCAAAAAAAAAAAAAAACCATATTGAAGAAGAAATCCACTAAAGCGATTAAACCATGCACGAGGTGCTTGCTTAAGACCATAAAAAGCTCGCTGAAGTTGACAAACAGCATGAGCATGATTTTGATCAAAAAACCAAAAAGGTTGACTCATGTAACCCGGGGTCATGAGATACCCATGAAGAAAAGCTTTTTTAACGTCAAGTTGACATATAGACCAGCACCGAACAGTGGCAATAGTGAGCACGAGGTGTATTGATCCAGGCTTAATTACTAGGTTGAAACTCTCAAGAAAATCAGTACCCTCTCTTTGATTGAACCCCTTTGCAACAAGCCTGGCCTTAAGATGCTCCAACGATCCATCAACCCGAAGCTTTGTCTTATAAATCCACTGACAACCAACAATATTCATTTCAGCGGTTTAGGGAACCAAAGTCCAGGTCTTGTTATGGGCCAAAGCATCCATTTCATCAAGCATAGTTGCACGCCAACCATTATGACTAAGAGCAGCCTTAGTAGAAGTAGGTTCTGTGGGAACAGTAAGAGAGGTGAGTGCATACTTAGGATTGGGTTTCACAGTCTCAGCCTTACTTTGAGTGACCATAGAATGAGACCCCTCAATGGGCAGCCCAATAGGTTGTGGAGATATAGAAGAAGGGGACCTTGTGGATGTGGACAGAGAAGTGGACAAGGAAGGAGAGGTGTCCATAGGAAGGAGCAAAAGGCACAGGTAAGATGGAACAGAGGAATCATCCACAAGGGTAGCAGGTACAAATGAGGGAGATGGAACAAAGGAATCATCCACATGGGTAGCAGGTATAGAAATTGAAACTATAGCAGGTATAGACGTTGAAACTAAAGGCAAAGGAGATGGATCAGATTGAGAATCAAATCATGGCCCAATTCTAGGTGAATCAGTCGATTGGGAAGACCCTAGTAAGATATCATGGGGCTGCTGGTGAAGCGCAACCTGTGGTTGTATCCATCTCTCAAAGGCACAAAAATCTGCATCAACTGGTTCAGATTGCGAAGAGGCTAAATGCACAGGCCTGCAAAGAGGAAAAATATTTTCATTGAATACAACATGCCTCGAGATATAGACACGACCAGTGGAGTAATGCAGGCATCGATATCCTTTATGCCTATCACTATAACCCAAGAAGATACATGGTAAAAAACGAGGATCAAATTTATTGGTGGCATAGCCCCTCAAGTATGGAAAGCACTGAGTACCAAAAACTCGTAGGGCACTGTAGTCAAGAATCTTATCATACAACAAATGTAAAGGTGTATTCATTTGAAGGATCGGTGAAGGCAACCGATTAATCACCAACATGTGAAATAAGCAAGTGGGTTCCATTACCAATCATAACAGAATGGGAACCATCATAGGGAGTAATATTATTGAGATTATCTGCATTATCGGTGATGTGAGTTGTAGCTCTTGTATCTGGAAACTAGGCATTGTCCTGTGAATCAGAGAGATGCATTGCTGCCAAGGCTTGTGAAACATCTGGAGCTTGAAAACTATTGTCAAATCGGCTCCAGCACTTGAGTGCACCATGTCCTAATTTGTGACAAATCTGGCATTTAATAGGATATCCAGCATATTTATTCTGCATATTCTTATTTCCATCGCTCTGTTGTTGTTGAAACACAGGTTGTGATGAAGAAGTGTTGTTCTGGTGGAGTTGATCTTTGTGTTGTGATTGAGGAACAATTGTATTTCCTCTGTTTTTGGAACCATTGTTCTCTTGTGGCTGTCACTGACTAGACTGAACAAAGCCACGTCCTCGTGAGGAAAAGTACCCTTTCTTTTGATTCTTCTTGGTTCTTTCACCATAGAAAGCCATACGAGGATTAACAGATTCATTTTGATGATTCTAATTACGTAGCTCATGACTCTGCAGCAGAGGAATAAGATCAGCATACCAAGGAACCGGTGGCTTTAGCATCGTTGTGGCAAATGTTTCATAGGTTGATCCAAGATTTATAAGTAGGGAGAAGACTTTCTTCTGATCTGTTACTGGTTTCCCGATCACATTGAGTTGATCACAGATGTTCTTGAACTCTACAAGATGATCTGTTAATAGTGTGGTATCCTTCTTTTTCAGGAAGTGAAGCTTAGAAAGAAGTTCAAATTCTCTAGCTTCTGAAACTTGAGAGAAGGCTGTGGATAACACATTCCACAGTTCACCAGAGGTCTTCACTCCGATAGCTAAACCAAGAATCTCCTCAGATAGAGTTCCGGTTATCCAAGCTTTGACAAGCCTGTCAGTTCGAGTCCAGAATATGAAATCTGGATTTAGAATTTGCTTTCCATCTGAATTTAGGGATTCTCGAGCTGGCATACGAGAATCATCATTAATGAAACCAAGAAGATCCTGACTCTCTATCAGAGACAACATCTAAGTTTCCCAAAGAAGGAAATTACTCTGAGTAAGTTTCAATGAAACAAAATTTGCAACATTGAGGTTGCAAGGATAATGGTACCGTGATGAAATGGAACTACTGGAACTAGCAGACATGATTTCTTGAAGCAGTTCGATCAAACAATTCAAGAAAATGACAGAATTGAACTTAAGATCCAAGAACATTCTTTGAATCAAAGAACAGTAAGAAAAGTAAGACAATAAGAAAAAGAACAGAATTGAACTTAAAATTTAAGAACAGACTTTGAATCAAAGAACAGTAAGATGTTTTCCTTTGAGGATCGATCTACACAGATCAGATCTGTAATTTCCTTTGAAGTAAGCAGAAAGACCGATCAAAGTGAAGATGACCTCCATTGTCTCTTGCGTGAGAATTCTCTCTTGGAAGCTCTAATACCATGAGAAGATTCAGATGAGACTAAGAATATGAAATGTTTCTCATATGAAAGTGAGATATGTCCTCAGAAGTTTTTATAGATAGAATTTTAAGCTATAATTATAAAGAGCCATCTATAACAATCTAAATACCTAACAGCCATTTGTAACAATCTAACTAAATAACAAAATGAGATGTGTCATCTAACAGAGTTTGTTACACAGCTAACGTGGCCAGAATCAGAATGATGACTTGAATCATCCTTATTAGATACATCATCACACGTTTCACAGTTGGGGAAAGACCAAGAAGCTTGATGACTTGGAAGTCAGCACCAAGTGCATCAACACCAGAAATGGTAGTGAATACAAGGTGGGTGATCTTTGATTTGGATTGCCCCCATTCATAATTATAGTGGATATAATTAAGTCAATTTTAAGGAGAGATATATGTAAAATTTTGAAAAAAAGAAACTAGTTTATTTCAGGTATCTTTAGGCCTTTTTTATTTTTTTTTTAAACTAAATTGTGGATCCATATAGCCAACCCCATACAGTTGGCATAATGCTAGATTGTTGTTGTTTAAGCAATAGTGAGGTGTCAAAATACCGATTGAACCAGATAAACCAATTGAGTCAAACTGAAATGGTACGGCAGAATTGATTTCTTATTTGACTCGGTTCCAATTGGGTATTATAATCCCAAAGTCTAACCAAATTGCATCGAAAACCAAAAGAACTCAAAATTAAACTGAAATCAAGTCCAAACTGATAAGAAATCAATATAAACCCAAAACACATAAAAACCCCATTTTTTCCCAATAATTTTATAAAACTCTATATGTTAAATAAAATTTAAATAAGCTAAGATCATAATCAACCCAACAATAAATGGATATGAAATTGAAATCGAAATCGAATCGAAACTAAAATTTTCTAATTAATTTAGTTTCATTTTCACTGTTTTCACACTTTTGTTTTTCTTAATGGGCCGATTATTCACCTTTGTTTGAATGCGACTGTCATATTGACTCATAAGGGTTGCTTTTATCAAGAGGATTCACTTGAAAATGCAATGATTGGGGGTTCGAAGGGAACTTGTAGTTTCTGAGTTGTTCATGTGAGACTCAAAAGATAAATGTGAGAACCGTGCGGGAACAACGTTTCATATTATGTCTGACTTGACGGCTATATTTTGGTAGCAGTAGGGACAAAAAAATTGAAACCAAATGGAGCTTGTTTGACTAATTAAGGTTATTATGATCATTTAAGTTAATTAAATTGTCCAATTAAGGGTGTCAAGGTTAGGCTGGACCAGAGTTATCAATTCGGCCGAATAATTCGCGAATTATTCGGCCGAACCGAATTTTTCCGAATTTTATCAAAAATTTGGACCGAATCCGAATTAAAAATAAAATTCTTTAAAATTCGCGACTTTTTCAAAACTGAATATAAATCGCGAATAATTCGGACCGAATCCGAATTAAACCGAATTATTCTGTTTATTTAAACATTATTTAAAAAAAAAACAATAAAAAAAAATTTAAAAAAAAAAAAAACCCAATAAGCTTTTTTGACCGCTTTTTTGACCGAATCCTTCAATTAATCATCAGAATTATTCCGAATAATTCTCCGTCCGAATAATTCCCGAATCCGAATTTGTTAACTATGGGCTGGACAGGCTATGTCCGTGAACCATGATCTATCTATTTAAAGAATGAGTTGGTCTTAGGTTGGTCTCGGGTCGGATTCAGTCAGATTTCGAGATTTAATCGGGCTTCTCCTAATCAAGTTAATCGAGCCTTAAACGGGATAGTATACCAATAAAGAGTTAAACAGACCTTAAATTGTCTTTACTTTTCTTAGATTTAAGTTATTTTAATCAATTTTTTTCAATCATCAACAATTTTAAAAAGAGATTACATTTAATTACAATCAAAATATACCTTATTCTATCCCCCAAAAATCAAAATATACATATAAATGGTCCGTTAAAAGTGTCGTTCCGACTTGGGCTTGTAAATGGGCCGGGCCAATTAGGAGGTCCATCGGGCCTACCCTTTGCACCGTGTATCACCTATTTATAAACAGACCGGGTTTAGACCTGACACGTTTAATAATCAGTGAAGGTGAGGCCGGTCTTTATACACTCAAACCTAATCAATCCAACCAATGCAAGCTTGGGATTGACACCCCTATGTCCAATCTTTGTATCTTAATCATTTGATCTACTTATTTTTCGAATGAATATCAATTATTGCCAAATCAGAATTAATAAAAACAATAATAATAAAAGACACGAAGAAAAATATACACAGAATAGCGGCTTAAGCTGGGCCTCAGGGACATCCTCCAAAAGAAACCTTAAAGACCCAAGAGCAGAAACAACATCATCACAAAACCGAAAGACAATAGACAGTAAGATTCAGTTTTTTGGACAAGGAAATCATTTTACTATAATATTTGATAAGTATCCAATTTCCTTACCCCTTTAGTTAACTAATTTTACTATAATCTTCAACGTTTGAATTGATTATTCTTCTTCAATCTTTCTCTCTTTCTTTATTCTTTGTCAATGTTTTCTTTGTTTGTTCCTCTTCCACCTCTATTGTGTTAGGAGCAAAAGTATGGACTTCCCTTCTCTCTCTTCTCTATGCATGTTGCCGACTATTTCGCTCTCATAACTGAAGAAAAAAGCAAAGAGGGAGAGAAAAGGAAATATGGAAGACAATTTGAATTGGTTTATTACCCAATTCCAAACTCGTCACAAATAGAGGAGAAAAAAAAAAAAAAAAGAATTAAAAACAGAAAGTAATTTCAAATTCTCCACGAGTTGGAGAGATAAAAAATGATTAAAAAATAAAATAATTTCAAAATCCGCACAGTGAATAGGGGAAATAAAAATATTAAAAAGATAAGAGTAACTAGTTAAAATATTGACAGAAAGACCAACGTAAATCATCCGTTCGAACGAGTAAATGATCCACTCTCCATCTATTATAGATATGGAAAAAAGATCAGTACTTGATCGTACACCCCTCCGCTCAGACACAGTGGTGGAAAAAAGACCACTCTACCCCTAGTTAGACGCTTATATACCTCTCATATTTGATCCCACACTAACACAATGGCCAAACATAATTATAGAAAGAAACAAGTTAAATCTACCAAATTTGTATTTTTGGGTAGCTTCACTTTTGAGTTGCAATTATTGGTCAATTTGTAATTTACCCCGTCTTTAGTTTGAAATAAAGAGAAAGAAAATGGAGAACACGGATGCGCGGAGAAACATCAACTGCAAATTGAATTGACATGGATCAAATCCCTAAGGCATCTTTAGAAATCTATTCATTAATTTCGTTTATTACTCTCTCTCTCTCTCTCTCTCTCTCTCTCTCTCTCTCTCTCTCTCTCAAGCTGTGCTTAAGCCATATGCGAATAGAAGAACGCAACAAAGTTGACTTTGAAAGATGTATGGATCAACTGCTCATATGTTCACCTAGTCGTATTAGTCAACATCCAAAATTTATCCTTTTTGTTTCTCAATATACCCCTTTTTATTCTTGTGATGGAAAAAAGAAGGACAGGTGTTAGATGTTGATTTGTACGATCAGGTGATCATACGAGCAGCAGATCCTATCTCCTTCGAAAGTAGGTCTCCAAGTAAAGCGGAGATACCAAAGCTGGAATTAGCCACATGTGAATCTACGAACAAACCAAACTGAAAGTTCGAGTTTGCTATGGGCAGGGCAGTCTTGCAGCGATGGATACCAGTCCTACTCTGGCTGGTACTAGTTGTTTAAGAACTTCAGATTTAGGGGTGGGGTAGGGAGTTACAAAGGATAGGAGTTACGATGGACTAGGTTGGGAGAGGAAGATGTCAGTTGGAAGGGAGAGATGGAGTTGGCGAGGAAGAGTGGGGAAAAGACTGTCAATTGTTTTGGTTTCTATTGTTTGGTTTGGTTTAAAATAAAATATAGGAATTAAAATTGAATCAAACCGAGAATAGGAACATATTTTAGTAACCTTGGTTTGGTATGTTATCAGTTTTTATTCGATTACGTATTTGGTTTCTTATCAATTTTAATTCAACTTCATATTTGAGCTTAGGGAAACAAAATACTACCCTACTAGCGCAGGAAACGCCCAGATACAATAGGTGAGAAAGATTGCTCCGTCCCTATGTTGTAGGGCGCCGAAGATGCTCTCTCATGCTGGCACACAGCCAACAAGGTAGCGTTCTCTTAGCCTTAAGTTTATGTCATATTTTAGGTGTTTGGACCAACTTGTTACTTCTCACTGACGAAAAAACACTTGTTTGCTAGAGTGATTACCTAGCTTCTTATTCAATTTAGAATAGAATAATCTACCGAACTTTTTTCAAACATTAAAATAGAATCGAATTTATCATCCACATTAATTAAAAAAATATTTAATTTTACCTAGCTTCTTATTCAATTTAGAAGCTTGACCGAGCCCACCCATGTAAAGCCGACAGAGCCCGGCCCAATTAATAAACGTGTCCCTGCTTGTTTATAATTGGTCGTTCTCAGTGCAAGGGGTATGCCCAACAATTTCCAGGCTGTTTAGAAGCCCAAATCAACTCAACCTACTAGCATGACCGTTTATAAATTATATATTGATATTTTTATCAATTATTGAATGTAATTAAATGTATATTCTTTCTTAAATTATTGATGATTTAATAAACATATTAAATTTTCTAATATCGAAGACTAATTCTAAGTAAAAAGTAAGGATCAATATAAAAACTAGAAGATAAATGGTGCACCCCAGTAGTGATACTCACTGGGGTGCAGTTCTCCTTGAAGAAACCTCTGATTCTACAAGAACTGTCTGTGGTTACAAGAGTGGCTCATTCAAACCCTCTGAAGCTCATTATCATTCAACGTTTAAAGAAATTCTTGCAGTCAGAAGAGGTATTGAAAAGTTTCAGTTTCATCTCATTGGACACAGATTCCTGATTGAACTGGATATGTCAAGTTTCCCTCGAATGCTTGAATTCCGACAGCGACAGCTTCCGAATGATCAACTGTTGCGATGGGCTCAATGGTTCTCTAAATGGTCCTTTGATATCAAACACATCAAAGGAAAAGAAAATGTTTTGGCAGATTTCCTTTCTCGACCCAACTCTACCTTTTCTGTCATCCCAATCCTTTACCCTTTAACCCCAGGAGCTTCATCTTCCTCCTCCTCAACTTCACCACCGCCTCAACCCAACCATAACCTTTGTTATGCTATACCTCCCCATCTTCCTCCTGAAATCCTTCATACCCTTACTTACAAAGCCATCATAACCTACAGTAAGCATACAGCTATTCAGCTGTTCCAAATTTCGTTGCTGACGCTGTAGTGCTTTTAATTCTTCAAGTGGGAAGGATCTCGGAGAAGCAACTACCGGAGGAGCCGGGATAGTGTACATGGCAAATGGATCTTGAGGAGACAGACTAGGAACTGTCAATGGGAGAGGTTGCTGTCGACTGGTTGTTGCTGTTTGAGGTGGAGCCTGTTGGAGACTGTGTAATTGAGCCTCAAGGAACCTGAGGTGTTTCTCTTTTTGTCCAATAAGGGCAAAGACCTGAGCTGTGTCAGCAGTAGAGGAAGCAATACCAGCAAGTTCAGCATGCACTTGATTCATTTCAGCTTTCAAAGATTGCAGCAACTGAGTATGCCGGCCAACAGTACCATGGGTGTGTTGCGTAGAAGCAAGGATACGTTCAAGGTACTGATTTTGGACAATGGCATTCTCATTTTGCCAATTTAAAGCTGCTTCAGCCTGAGAGACTTCTTTAGATTGTCCAGAGGGGAGGATTGGAGGTTTAATTTTCCATACATGACGTACACCATGAGAATCAGGACCATAATCAGTAGGACCAGGGAAATTCTGCAGAGGAGCAGAAGAAGAAGATCCTGGAGTATACATGCAGCACGGAGGGACTATAGGTGGAGGGGTTTGAATGGATGGGGAAGGTTTACAAACCGGAATAGGAGGAGGAACGTAAGGAGGTTCCGGGGGAGGAGCACCGTATTTAACCATAAAGGGATAACGGGCTTCAGTACTCAAGGGGCCAACGGTAGGGTTTCCTGACGCATATCGTTCCCGGAGAATATTATGGGAAGTCGTTCGTGGAAGACGGGAAGAATAGGTTTCATCATCAGAGTCTTGGAGACAGTCATCACAATCACAAAGGTTAAAATACTTATGACCAGTGACCGGATCAGAGAAGTAGTAAACAGGGTTGCCTTGAGCATCAAAAGATTTGACAGGAATCTTTTCTTGAATCATTCCTGTAAACTGGGTTGGAAAGGGAGAGGGTAATGGCTGTGGAGGAGGAAACCGGATTTCAACCTCACCAGAAGGGTGAGTGACAAATTGAGGATCCGTAGATTGAAGAGGTTCGATGGGTGCAGGGTGTCCTGTGGCCATAGACTATTCATAAGCCGTAACCCAAGAAGAAGGTAAGAGACGAAGGAGATCATCTCGGGGCAATTGTCTAGGCACATGAGTAAGGCTAGGAACGTGGTCGGAGTCTACAGAGAGGAAGAGAGCATCCTCATGATGACCAGTAGTGAGGTCATAAGCATGGTTCTGTAACCGATAGGCCATCTGGTAGTGAAGGGTTCCTGCAAAAGCCGTAGAGATCTGGGGAGTACCAGAAATTTGAATCTGGAACTTCAAAGCAGAGGGAAGATGAGGATCTGCTAAGGTGATGTTAAAGTTGGGGTAAAAAGTAAGAAATATAGTACCGGCATTCAGGGTAGTCTGAACAGTGGCAATCACAGCATGTTCATACCGACAAAAGCAACTGTCAAGAAGGGCGATCCGAGAGGCTATGGGTAAACCTTTTCTGCCATGAAAAGAAAGGGCGAATTTAATCGCACCAAAATGGAGATGAGTATAACCCTGAGTTTTCCACTGAGGAATAAGGGTCGTCGGGATCTCCAGGGTAAACAGTTGTTCTTTATCGGTGGCAGTGATGTGATACTGATCACATCGGGAGGCTTGAACTAACTCCTTCAGAGGTGGAGTTTTGGTTCATGGGGCAATAAGAGTCTTCCAGGTAGAAGAGGATTTCTTCTTTGGAAAGACGGTATAAGGATTTAACAGAGGGGATGGAGTCGTAGGAATGAGTTGATCATCGGGAAGATAATCAAACTCATAGAGGGAATCTATAGAAGAAAAAGAAGAAGAGCGGGAAGACGAAGAAGAAGAAGAAGCAGAGCTTCGAGAAGAGGTAGATCGTCGGGAAAGAGACATACCAAAGAAAAACGAACAGGGGCTGTAGGTCCAGGGTCCAAGCAGCACAACCTACCGACGAAACTCAAATAGTTAAAAAGATGCCTAGTCGAGGCCGATCAGGACCCCCGGGGTTCAAGTTCTTAGAGACAGATCAACCCGAGCCGTTACAGGGTAAAAGACGGCCACTCCTTGGCCTGAAGACCCATCGCTCAAAGGGTTCTTTCTCTGTCACCAGAAAACCGAAACCACGAAGTAACCTGCAATAGGGCGTGGCCTAGAACATCCCTTTAACTAGCAGAGGTTCAAACCGAGAGAGGTCAGCCGCCGGAAGACGGACCTTAGCCGGAGGAGGGGAAGGGAGTAGGCTCTGATACCATTCTTATCTCAGGGATCTCAGGGTGTAAGTCATTAAACAAACCGGGCTCTGCCCAAATCTATTAAGGGGGGGCTTTAAATAGCCAAGAAGTACAATAGACAGTGGGGTATACCCCACATGGACTTCACATGGACTTCACATGGTTGTGGGACCGTATGTCGGAAGTGTCGGCATACGTATCTCAGCACATACTCAATACAGACATTCAATACATACTCAATACATACTCAATACAGACATACGGATTAGACCTACAATACATACGCAATTCAGACATACTCTTAGTACAGACGTAATGCATACTTAATCAGTATCCGGATCTGAAGAACTATTATATGGATAGAATGCTGCTGTATCAATGAGCCAATCATCATAGGCATCCATGAGAGGAATAATGCGAGGACAGATCAGTCGGCCATTTTGATGGAGTTCCCAAGCTGAATCAACAGTTTGAAGAAGAGGAGCTGGGACTTGATGGGGTTGAATGTCATTGGCTCGGCACATTGAATGGAGAAAGTGACGCCACTCTGATCGATACTTTCGTCGACTGATAAAGAGAGCATAGGGCTTTGTTCCATACACATGATAATCCGTTGTGTAGTGGATGTAATGGCAGGGATGTAGAGTAAATGGAGGGTCAGTGATTTGGAGGATAGCTGGAGGTCTATGGAAGAGGATAGTGGTATAGTGCATCGGTATATCAGGGGAATCGGTTTCAGGAAGGAGGTCTATGAAAAGGGTGAACCAGGTTTCCATAGGAGCAAAGAGTTGGAGAAATTGGAAAATAGGGTGGTTAGGACGGTGTGGATGTATAGGGTCGCACCAGTGCATACACATTAATTGGATAGATTGGAGAGGAAAGCATAAGGCAATGGTGTAGGCTGTACATAAATGCCAGAAGATGCATTTAAAGATAATAGGGAATTCTTGGAGGTCATGGATAGAGTTAAAAGTGAAGATGGTGAGGTAGGGAAATTCTGGGTGAAATGTGGAACCAGCAAGAAACAGTCCTTCTTGTCGAAGGGCAATTTGGAACAGCTGAATAGCTGTATGCTTACTGTAGGTTATGATGGCTTTGTAAGTAAGGGTATAAAGGATTTCAGGAGGAAGATGGGGAGGTATAGCACAACAAAGGTTATGGTTGGGTTGAGGCGGTGGTGAAGTTGAGGAGGAGGAAGATGAAGCTCCTGGGGTTAAAGGGTAAAGGATTGGGATGACAGAAAAGGTAGAGTTGGGTCGAGAAAGGAAATCTGCCAAAACATTTTCTTTTCCTTTGATGTGTTTGATATCAAAGGACCATTTAGAGAACCATTGAGCCCATCGCAACAGTTGATCATTCGGAAGCTGTCGCTGTCGGAATTCAAGCATTCGAGGGAAACTTGACATATCCAGTTCAATCAGGAATCTGTGTCCAATGAGATGAAACTGGAACTTTTCAATACCTCTTCTGACTGCAAGAATTTCTTTAAACGTTGAATGATAATGAGCTTCAGAGGGTTTGAATGAGCCACTCTTGTAACCACAGACAGTTCTTGTAGAATCAGAGGTTTCTTCAAGGAGAACTGCACCCCAGTGAGTATCACTAGCATCAGTCTGGAGAATACGACGTCCATCAGAAGGAATCTGTAAACAGGGGAGTCTTGTAGATAGTTGTTTCAGAGCTTGAATAGCTGCTGAATGTTCAGAAGACCAAGGAGGAGCTTGCTTTCTTAAGAGTTGATGAAGCAGAGATGTGTGTCGGATTTGCTGAGGAAGAAACTCAGTCATATAGTTGACTATACCAAGGAATTGTTGGACCTGAGTTTTTGTCAGAGGACCTTCAGGAAATTGCTGTAGAGAGGTAGCAATATGGGGTTGGAGTTCATATGTTCCGTTGGTAATAGTGACGCCAAGAAAATCAATGGTAGGCACACCAATTTGCATTTTTGTCGGAGAAAGCATGATTCCATAGTCTTGAACTATCTGATGGAATTGTTGGAGAAGACAGAGATGTTCGTCCTGTGTAGATGAAAACAGAAGAATGTCATCAATATAAATTAGGGCACGATCTTGGATAGGAGCAAAGATCTGCATCATGGCACGCTGGAATATTGATGGGGCTGTCTTTAATCCAAATGGCATAACTGTCCACTGTAGGTGATGACCAGGGATACAAAAGGCTGTTTTAGGTCTATCTTCAAGAAGAATCCCAAGTTGCCAAAAACCTACTTTAAGGTCAAACTTGGAGAAGACAGTTGCTGAGGCCAATTGAAGTAACAAAGCCGGGCGAGTTGGCAATGGAAACTTATCGTTAGCCAGAAAGAAGTTCAGAGGCCGATAATTAATCACCATTCTCATTTTTCCACGGATCTGTTCTGTTCTTTTATTTACATAAAAAGCCTGACATGCCCATGGAGACACAGTTGATTCTAACAGTCCTTGAGATTGAAGCTGATGAAGTTCTTGTATGGCAAGGGCCAAATGTTCTGGAGGCATTCCAGGATGACTGGATTTTGTTGGATTGACGTCTTCATTCTTCTTAAAAGGTAAGGAGATGAAGAACTTTGAATTCTGCCAGAGAGGATGAGTACATTTGGTCAAGAACTCAGTGTGAGAAGCTGCACAGGAAGTTTGCAGAAGTTTTCCTTTAAATTCAGCAAACAGAGTAGGGCCTGTACCTGCAAAAAATATATTAGAAAAAGGGGACCAGGGGAGAAGTTGTTGTTTATACACAAGGCCATGGGGTGTCCATTTAAGGGGAAGGTGACTAAGGACATCAAAACCTATGATAAGGTCTTTTCCAGGGCAGTGGGATCCTAACATGACATGGGTGAAAGAAAGGGTTGGAAGAAGTTGGATTTTAATGGGTCTTTTAGTAACTAAGGTGATGTAGAAGGTTTCACCATTAGCTGCTAAAAATGGTAAAGGAGGGTCTTGAGGTTTCGAGAAATGGTTTGGAAGGACTTTGGGGGATAAGATGGTTGTTGCGGCACCTGTATCAAGAAAGGCTATCAGACGAACTGGTTTAGCGTATGGTTCAGGAATTAAGGTTACTGCAGCATGGGGTAAGGTGATAGACTGACAGGGAAGAGGGGTTTGACTTTGTTGTTTGGAAAGGAAAGGGATAACCTGGTAGAGGGGATCTGATTCCTCGGACTCGGAAAAAGAAGACTCTGGGTCTGAGTCTGTGAGGTACTGGGGATTAACCTCATCAGGGTAGTCAATGGCAAAAAGGGAGAGGTCAGTAGGCTCTGCATCTAAAGAGTACAGAGATTCAAGATCAGCATCTTGGAGATCATCATGATGAAGAGATGCAAGCATGTGGAGCACCTTATCCTTCTTGCGGCTGTTAGGACAGTTTTTAGTAAAATGTCCATCTTTTCCACAGATGAAGCAAGAAGTGTTCTTAGATTTCCCACGGATCTGTTCTGTTCTTTTATTTACATAAAAAGCCTGACATGCCCATGGAGTAGTAGAAGTCTGATTAATGTCCAAAAGCCAACCAAACCAGCCAAATTATGTAAATGGACGATCACGATGCAAGTCAAAACTAAGGTGAGACCCAGCTAGGCCCAACCGGTTGTCGTCCATACTTTTACCCACTACCTTTAGCAGAGAATGAGGAACCAATAGTTCCACAAATAAGAAAAATGACTTCCATGTCAAAAAATGGGACATACTCAGTTTTTTGGAGTCAGCCTTCATGATCCTAGCTCGCTAGCTCTCCCCTCAATTGTTGATTCCTTCTGAGTCTTGGCGTCTATTGTCCTTTGGTCTTATGATGATATCAGAAAGTATTTTACGGAACAGAAAGATGTTGCCAAGGAAGGGCAATCTTGAAGGAGGGCCTGGTGGGAGAGGGAGCTTGCTGGTTTTCTTGGCTTTCTTCTTGTGATCAAAGAAGAAGAACTTTAGGGCTGCGCCAAGAAAGAGAGGGAAGAGGATATGCCAAACCTCCATTATTAGAGAATGGAAAGGTGGCTCTGGGGTGGTGCTTTTTGAAGGTTTTAGTGAAGTACTAGTGTAACTGTGTAAGGTCCTTGAAGAGGGCAAGAAAGCTTTTGGTGAAACCCACTGAGAGTTGGACCCTTTTTATAGGGTTTGGATGTCCTGGTATCCGTACAGGACCCACACTTCAAATCCACTCAATGTGAACTGTCATAAGAATAGAGAAATTGAACCGATTCTGAACTGACAGAATCATAACATGTATCATGGATTCAAGGTGGGGATAAGGGATGAGGGAGTAGAATCTACTAACCCAAATGTACTCGTGATGACAGAAGAAAAGAACGCACCGACAACTATATAAGTTGAGTGGTTTAATATTTTATATTAAGTATAGCTGTCAATTGGTTGGTTTGGTTTTATTCAGGTCTAGAATGCCTGGTAGGCCTATATTCTTACATCGTGATCTGTCTATTTAAGGAATGAGTCAGAATCTGTTAGTCTTGTGATGGATTCGATCAAGTTCTGGGCTTTAACTGAACTTCTCCTAATAAGGCTAATCGAGTTATAATCAGGTCTTAAACAAGGTAATGTATCCAAAAAAAAAAAACTTAAGCAGTCTTTAATTATTTTAGATTTAAAAAATTTTAATATATTTTACTAAATAATCAATAATTTAGAAAAATGTATTATACATAATTACATTCAATTATTGATAAAAAAAAATATCAATATATATATATATATCTTATTCTATCCAAAAAAATCAAAATATATATATAAACAATCGAGTTAAATATGTCAAGTCGAGTCGGACTTGTAAATGGGTCAAGCCAGTAGGAAACCCATCAATCTTACTCTTTGCACCGTATATTACCTGTTTATAAACAAGCCAGACCTAAGCATGACACGTTTAATAATCAATGTAGACCAGACCAGCCTTTAAACGATTGGACTCAATCAATCTAACTGATGCGGACTTAAGATTGACACCTCTAATATTAAGTCCCCCAAAACAAGATTTTTTTTTTTTTTTTTCCCTGTTAGTAACCTCAAATGCAAGAATCAATCCTTCTAGAATGGGCGAAAAAGCTGAAACCGGGATTTTTCACTTTAAGGATTCTAAACTAATAATTGGATTTACCTTTGTCTCTGATCACACATATGAACTAAATTCTGTCCATTGTTCATATGGCACACCGACGACTATTGAGATTTCTGGTTTTTCTCTGGCTAATCATCCCATAAAGTCTTTAAGGTTCCTTTGATTTCAAAGAAGTTGAACGCGAGTGATTGTGACTGACCCTTTTTGACTTTGGATAAAAAAGAGATTGAAAGGTTTTGTGTTTTGTAAGAATGATATTTCCTTAATAATGTGAAATGATAACATGGACACATTTATATTATATGGGTTACCAAGACTCCAAGAAAGAATCTTAACAAACTAGTACTGTCACGTGGTGTCATTAGTTACAGTTAGGTATATGGTGGTTACATAAGGGACGTTAATATATGAAGGCAGTCTATGATGGTTAATCCTTATCAGCCCCCCTCTCAAGATCAACGGGGTGAACCAACTGTGAGCTTGTCTTTCGAGCCATGAAATCCTAAATCAGAAAGTCCCTTTGTGAGGATATCAGCAATTTGATCCATATTTGAAATATAGCGAACCTCGTGCTGTTTGGTAGCAACCATGTCACGTATCAAGTAAAAATCAATCTCGATATGTTTGGATCGAGAATGAAAGACCAAGTTAGCAATAAGTTACGTTGCTCCAACATTGTCGCATTGGATAATCGATGGCTGAGAAAGGGAAGCATCTAACTCTTGAAGTAATTATCGTAATTAGAGAAGTTCTGTAGCAGCAGCCACCATGATGTCATATAGGCAAATCACCTCCAATGAAATAGATCAAATCATTCTCTTAAACTTTTTAGCAAACATGCTTCAAAATGGACCAATGTCCAAAAAACTATTTTGATCTCTCAAAAGATATGTTAAAAACAATGATATAGGTTCATATTTATGTCCTAAAGCAGAATCAACATGGAAAGACACAGTGAAGAAGTTGGCCAAAATTCCAAATAAAACAATGCAAGAAAAGTTGAAAATAAGTTATGATGAATTAGAAGATGATGAGAAAGCGATGTTTCTTAATGTTTCTTGTTTTTTTATTTGAATGGATAAGAAAATTTCATATTGCATATGGGATGGCTGTGAATTTTTCTCTGAATTAGGAATTAAAATTTTTTGCCCAAAGTCATTGGCTAAGATTGGTGAAAAAAATGAGTTAAGAAAGCATGATCATCTAAAAGAGCATGGAAGGGAAATTGATCGTCAAGAAAACTCTAAGGAGCTTGGGGACCATAGTAGATTGTGATTGCACAATGAGTTATTGGAAGTATCAAATACTAAACAAGTTGGTTAGCCATAAATGATCAGTACATTTAAATTTGTGTTTCGAGTCATTAATGATGCTTTGAAGAATAAGCTGACTATCAATTTTCAGCTAAAGTAATCAGTCACTACAACATTAACCAAATTGCCACCATGATGTCATATAGGTTAATCACCTCCATGGCATCATATTGCCAAATTTCCGTCCTGGCACCATATCCCCAAATTGCCATCATGGCGTCATATCACCAAATAACCTTATCATTAATTATCGTACCCATCATCAATTGGACATTGAACAATGAGAAGGGCATTTTGTGCACCTTACACCTAGGACTAGACATTAATTCCAAAAGAGTTGCTATTTTCTCGTCACACTTTTATTCCATAAATTTTGTGCACAACACACCTAACTGCAATTAATATTCCATTAGAGAGGGGACAGCCGGGATCTCATAGATTCACAATTTCCCACTCTTTTTTCTTAGGTAGGAGTTAGTCTCCAATCCAATTCTACCAATAAAAATCAGTCTTCAGTCCAAAAGGGACCAAAATGTGCATTATCATAATGTAGCCTCTAAAATTTCCAAAGGGGTGTAGGATCCTATTTGAAATTTCAATTATTTTGGCGATGAACCCTATGGGGTTTCTGAACCTTCCAAAAATATCTCCCATTATGTCTTTGCACTCTTGACTCTTCATCGTCAATATGTGTGTGTAAATTTATCATTTAAGCACTTCCTTAAATAAATGACAAATTTACACGCACATATTGACTATGAAGAGTCAAGAATGCAAAAACATAATGGGAGATATTTTTGAAATGATATATATATATATATATATATATCCTGAATATTATATGGGACTTGAGATAGTCCCTAAAATTTTATTAAAAATGAAACTGATAATAAAAAGACAAGAAAGACATAACTCACCTTACCCGAGAGACAAGTCACTCTATCACTCTCAAAAACCCAAAAGAAAACACTTATAAAATAACTATTACATTCTAAAGACTCGTAAACCAACTTTGTCATCTCGAATGATGCAACTAAGATCACCAGAAAAAGGATCATGACCATAGAAAATCAAATTTATTGTAGACTCACAAGTAAAATTAGCTAACCAATCCACTGCTCAATTGCTTTCCCGAAATGAAAACGAGATGTGGGCTCTTAGAGAATCGCAGAGGTTGATAACTTCTTGAAATCAATATCAACAACTCCACAAATTACAGGATCTTTGGGTAACCAGCTTCACAATCAAAGAAGAGTCAGAGTTAACACAAAAATCGGAAAGGCCCAATTCCTCACATGCACAATCTCAATAGGTGTATTTAGAATCTAATATCTTACTCTTGTCTCATTTCTAAAAGTTCGATAAAGTAGGAGTATAAAAAGACTTTTCAAAAATAATTCGAAAGTTTATACATGTGGAATAATTTTATTTCCCTTCATTGAAAAAAATAAATATATTATGTTAAAATTATTAAAAAAATAAAATTATAAATCATTTCACACATTTAGGGGT
Source organism: Macadamia integrifolia (assembly GCF_013358625.1). NCBI lineage: Eukaryota > Viridiplantae > Streptophyta > Magnoliopsida > Proteales > Proteaceae > Macadamia > Macadamia integrifolia. The sequence goes on along the minus strand of NC_056564.1, from coordinate 12,942,549 downwards.
ATCAATAAGAAAATCCCTTACTTCAAAGACCTCTCCAGCTCCAAAGCAGTTTGTCTTCTCACAACTTTTTCTACTAGTGATAATTGATTATGGATTATGCAGGACTAGAATTACTACGCATGCTTCCAAAGAAGATTTATTTATTGTTAGGAGTTTATAGAGTTCCTTACCATTAGTTTTCAATGTAGAGTTTATTTTTACCTTTCAAATTCCACAATTGGGTTTGAGTCAATCCATCTCAACTTTAAAAGAGAAGAAGAAGAGACTAGGCTTACTCAAAACCAAACTTCTATTCTTCCTTTTGACCTAGTGAGGTGAACTGCCCCATTTTGTATCTTGGTCTTATGGAATTAGTACACACACAGCCGCCTAGGCTTACTCAAAACCAAACTTGCTTGCCATTTGTAATTGCAAAAAAAAACTCACATATTATTATTATTATTATTATTTTAACGATGAATTTCCAGATAGTCATCCTAACTAGTCCCGTAAATTCATATTGGTCACACAATCGCATCGACCAGACCATACCAAGGTTAAATAAGAATCACTCAAATTTTAAGACACTTCAAATTGTATCCCAATAAATTTTTGATAAAGTTCCAATTCAAGAACCATACCCATCTTTATTTTCTACCCCTAATTGCTCAATTAGATCTTTTTTCTCTTCACTCACATCAGTCTATTCACTAATAATATACCAAAAGAAATTAGTCATTCACCAAGAGGCATTCACCCCCCCCCCTCCTCCTTACAATGAGGGTATTTTTTGAATTACCACAAAAACTTGTTTGAGATTTAAAATGTAACCGCAAGCGTACGGATCAGTGTAGCTACAGGTCGAACACAGGGAGAACAGCCACTTTATTTTTTATTTCTTTTAATAATGCGAAAGTGAACTGATTAATGGTTGTGATCTAATTCTAATTACCGTCCTAAACATATGTATCTAAAATAACGTCCTAACCATTCGTCATCTAAGAATTTAAAGACGCAAGCCACGCAATTAAAATTAAATAAATAAATAACTGAAAATAAACAATCCACGCAATTAAAAAAAATTTAAATAAATAAAGGAAAAAAATGCTGAAATAAAAATAAAGTAAAAGAAAGGGGGTAAAACTAGAGAGAGACTCACAAGTAGGTTTCTCTACTTAGCCCGAGGGATGCATCATAATATGAGCTTCCCTACTTGACCAGAGAGTCACTCTTACAAGGGTTACTCTACTTGGCTTTAGGGAAAGGGAGACAATTAAAATAAAAGTAATAAATTGATGGTTCTATGGCTAGGAGGGGCAAAGCCAACACATACACTAGCCATGAACCTTGGGGGAAAGGGATAGCAATAATGTAACGACTGAAAATAAAAATCCTAAATTAAGAAAGAAAGGGTAGTCAGAAGAGGGAATGAGAGGGGGGAGAGAAGACTACTGAAGGAGCCTACTTACTTGAATCAATGCTTGAACTTGAAAAAAAAATTGCTTCAAGGCTCGTGATCTTGTCACCTAGATCTAAGCCTAGAACTATAACTTAAAAAATTACAACTCAATTGCATAAATCATAAACATAAAAAGAACTGAATAAAAATAAAAGAGTGCTTGCATTAATTGACATAAAAAAAAAACTATAACAAAAGTGATTAAAGCAAAAATAGAGAAGAACTAAAACTAAAGAGAGAAAGAGGAAGAGAGAGAGCAACTAAAGAAAACTAGAAGAAGAATGAATTGTCTCCCCTCCTCTTACATGAATTGTATTTATAGGGAATGAGGAGGTAGAGTAACAATTTTCTCTTTCCTAAAAGGGAGAAACCCACAATTGATTGTGAGATCTTTTGAGTCCAAAAGTGCTAAGGTGGAGGAGAGAGAAGAGAGAAATAAATTTCCTATAAATTTTTTTTTGCTTATTTTCTTTCCTTTTTTTTTTTTCCTAATTTATTTTTCTTCTTTTTCTCTCTCCTAGGGACGATTTTCTTCTTCTTTGTGTGATTTGGACAATATTTGGTGATGATGTGGAGGAGAGAGAAGATTTGGACAATCTTTGGTTCTCCCCTTTTTTTCTCTTTTCTTCTTGCTTCACGATTTTCCTTGCTTCTAATTTGATGTGGAAATCCCCTCCATGCCCTTAGTGCTTTAAGTGAGTGAAAAATAGGAAATCTTCAACAAAATTCTCTAAAAAAAAACAACCATGAGATTCGAACTTGAGACCTCTTGGTGAGCAAGGGAATTTTGTACACCATAGCTCACCAACTACAGTAGGTAGTTGTTGTTACCAAAAACAAATCTTTAATCACTTAAAGATGTGGTCCATCGATCCTTGTTGGTATTTGGAGTATTCCTTGTACCTCTGGGACAATTACAAACGGGCTGGTTCTACATCTCGGTTCAGTTCTGATCCATTATTCTTTTTCTGACCCGAAAAGAATAATCATTTGTACGGGTGACCAAACGAATGTGTACTTTTAATTGAACACGTCCATCTTGCTCAGAATTTCGTCCTCTTCGCAACCATGAAAAGAAATAGGACCTCTTTACGTGTAAAATTGAAGATATAGTGCCCGATAATCCTTAAGGCCTTGAAAATACAAAACCTGCAAAAAGAGAATAAAACCCAAGGTAGCTCCATTCTAAATATGTAAAATGCATGTTTTACTACCCTAGATTTCACACATAAATGTGCTCATCAGAATTCCCCCACACTTAGACTTTGCTAGTCCTCGAGCAAAATAAAAAGAAAAAGAATAAAGACAAAAAAACCTAACTCACTTTCGTAGGAATCACGGTTGCACTTAGCATGTGCAACAAGCCTTTAAACCCCTAGGTCACCCCTAGTGGACGAGTTGTGTCTCGTGGGTGTTTGCAGTGAATATACACCCAAAATTCAGAATAAACAAATCCCAACTTTGGCTAAAGATAAGGCTCATACCGATCCGGAGCAAAGATAATTTCTCTTACAAGGGACCCCCACACTTGAACTTTTATTACCCTTTATCAATTCCAGGCACTAGCATATTTCTTAATTTGGAACTCACCTCATCTCTTCCAAAACATCCTTATCTTAAGGCAAAACCACTTGTGAAGAAATAGGGAACCAATGACTAAGGCGTTGGAGTGTTTTTGACCAAACATGTTACCAAGCAATAATGACATTTGCACATTTTTTTTCTCTTTTTTTTTCTGCTTAATAAACTCTATTCTACTCCACTACTTTTGGCCTGAATGACATGGTGGAGCAAACACCAGACACCCAAGTTACTATGTAGCTTCGCTTTTTGCATATGTCCACAAAGGCAGTGATGCTAGAGTTACTTCAAAAGTTTCCTCCCAAGGAATTTAGATCAAGACACCACGCTTCCTGAGGCGCAATGCCCTGTCTAGTTCCAAGGGAATCAACTCTTATTCTTCTTTATACCACATTTCACATTTCATTTAAAATTGTGCATTTGTCAACCCATGCCAAATTAAAAAGAAGGTCTCAACTCCAAATCAAAAGTACAAGGAACCCACAGACTTACATATGGTCCATCACCATAAAACAGGGGTCTCTTATTTTTCAAAAGAAAGTCCCATCTCAAGACACATGCTTGTTTCTTTCTTCTCAACAGGGTTTTATACGTTCAAAATGGGTACCTTTGTCAAAACTTTTATTTTCATACATCAAGCATCCGAATGGTCTGATCATTAGCTAAAAGCCAAAGTAGGACTTCATCCTTAGCAAGCTCAAAAATAAAAAGAAAAACAAACAAAACAAAGTGAAAGAAAAAAACAAAAACTGGTTTCCCTCCCCCACACTTAAGTCATGCAATGTCCTCAATGCATGGAAAAAATTAAAAGCAAAGACAATGCAAGGGGGTCATACCTGATTAAAAATTAGTCATCAGTGTAAAGAGGTTCATGGAGATCCATGACCTCTTCACTACTAGTAGTAGGAAACTCGAGGAACGGTTTCAAACGCTGACCATTAACCTTCGAAATTACCCCTGTTCCTGGATTCAAAATCTCCACAGCCCCATGGGGATATACATTATGAACAATAAATGGGCCATCCCATCGGGATCTAAGCTTACCAGGAAAAAGATGCAATCGAGAGTTGTACAATAAGACCTTATCACCAATTGCAAAAGATTTACGCAGAATGTGTTTATCATGGAAAGCTTTGGTCTTTTCCTTGTAAATTCTAGAACTTTCATAGGCTTCATTCCTAAGTTCCTCCAACTCAGATAGTTGGAGCCTACGATGAATTCCCGCATCAGACAAATCAAAGTTAAGCTTCTTAATGGCCCAAAAGGCCTTATGCTCCAACTCAACTGGTAAGTGACAAGCTTTTTCATACACCAAACGGTAGGGAGACTGACCAAGGTCGGTCTTGAATGCAGTCCGATGGGCCCACAAGGCATCAATGAGCCTAAGGGACCAATCCTTACGATTGGGATTAACAGTTTTCTCCAAGATTTGTTTGATCTGCCTATTAGACACCTCCACTTGGCCACTAGTTTGGGGGTGATAAGGGGTAGATAACTTATGGGTGATCCCATACTTTTTCATTAGGGCCTCAAAAGGCCGATTACAAAAATGAGTACCCCTATCACTAATTATTGCACGTGGTGCACCAAAGCGGGAAAAAATGTTCTCTTTGAGAAACTGGACCACCACTTTGTGGTCATTAGATTTACAAGGTATGGCCTCTATCCATTTAGAAACATAATCAACGGCCAAAAGTATGTACAAATTCCCAAAGGAATTAGGGAATGGTCCCATAAAATCGATGCCCCAAACATCAAAGATCTCAACTACCAAAATAGGGTTGAGGGGCATCATGTTCCTTTTATTGATACGGCCAAAAGACTGGCAGGCAGGGCAAGCCTTGCAAAAATCAAAAGCATCTCTAAAAAGAGTGGGCCAATAAAATCCGCATTGGAGAACCTTTGCGGCAGTCTTCTTAGGTCCAAAGTGTCCACCACATGCATGATCATGACAAAAAGAGAGAATGGAATGTTGCTCATGATCAGGAACACATCGTCGGATAATCTGATCTGGACATATCTTAAACAAATAAGGATCATCCCAGAAAAAGTGCTTAACTTGGGAATGAAACCTATACTTATCTTGGGTGGACCAGTGATCCAGAGTCACACCTGAAACTAAGAAGTTGACAATGTCAGCAAACCATGGTTCACTGGACATTGTAAATAATTGTTCATCTAGAAAGTTTTCGTTGACTGGAGAATCAACAGTCAAGGAATTGGGAAGCCGGGATAAATGGTCTGCAACTAGGTTTTCAACTCCTTTCTTATCCCCAATTTCTAAATCAAACTCTTGCAAAAGTAAAACCCACCTAATGAGACGGGCTTTGGCATCCTTCTTCTGAACTAGGTATCTGAGGGCAGAATGATCAGTATACACCACCACATGTGAGCCAACTAAGTAAGACTGAAACTTTTCTAATGCAAACACAACAGCTAAAAATTCTTTTTCAGTGGTTGTATAATTGAGTTGTGCATCATTTAAGGTCCTACTAGCATAGTAAATGACAGTGGGTAACTTATTAATCCTTTGACCTAAAACTGCTCCTATGGCAAAATCTGAAGCATCACACATCAATTCAAAAGGTTCAGTCCAAACAGGTGGTTGAACAATGGGTGCATTGGTCAACTCCTTCTTAAGTTGTTTGAAGGATTCTAGGCACTCTTTAGAAAGCTCAAAAGTTTGATCTTTGGCAAGTAATGAGGTGAGAGGTCGGGCTAAATGACTAAAGTTCTTAATAAACCTTCTGTAGAAGCCTGCATGCCCTAGAAAGGACCGAACATCCTTAACAGATTGAGGAGGTGGTAAATTATCAATTAAATCCACTTTGGCTCTATCTACCTTAATTCCCTCCTTGGATATTACATGGCCTAAAACAATACCAGATTTAACCATAAAATGGCATTTCTCCCAATTCAAAACCAAATTCTTAGATATGCACCTTTTCAAAACTAGGGAAAGATGATGAAGACATTCAGAATAGGAATTCCCATGAATTGAAAAGTCATCCATAAATACTTCTAAGAATTTTTCGACCATGTCAGAAAAAATGCTCATCATGCATCGTTGGAACGTAGCAGGGGCATTGCAAAGCCCAAAGGGCATACGCCTGTAAGCAAATGTTCCATATGGGCATGTAAAAGTGGTCTTATGTTGGTCCTCTAAAGCAATTGGGATTTGGTTATAGCCGGAATATCCATCAAGAAAGCAATAGTATTCATGTCCAGCTAACCTCTCTAACATCTGGTCAATGAATGGCAATGGGAAGTGGTCCTTCCAGGTTGCCGCATTTAACTTCCTGTAGTCAATGCACACACGCCATCCTGTTTGGACACGGGTAGGGATCAACTCATTATTGGCATTAGGAACTACAGTCACACCATACTTCTTAGGCACTACGTGAACTAGGCTTACCCATTGGCTGTCAGAAATAGGATAAATTATTCCATGATCCAAGCACTTTAGGATCTCTTTCTTAATAGCTTCCATCACCACTGGGTTAGCTCTTCTTTGGGGTTCCGTGGATGGTTTGGAATCCTCCATAAGATGTCTATGATGTTGCACAATAGAAGGGCTTATACCCTTGATATCAGCCATGGTCCAACCTAGGGCTTCCTTATTATCTTTTAACACTTTAAGTAACTCCTCTTCCTGGCTAGAAGTCAAATTTGAAGAAATTATTACAGGAAGAGTCTGGTCAGGCACTAGGAAAGCATATCTCAAATTAGATGGCAACTCCTTAAGATCTAGCTTAGGGGGCTCAACTATGGAAGGTTTGGGAATGGAATTGGAAAGGGGTCCTAAGGGCTCCACAAGTGTGTGAAGACTCAAGACTTCAGAAAAGAAATTTTCACTATCATCATCCAACTCATCCATACACTCTTGGAATTCTGAATCAAAATCAATATCAAAGTTGGTAACTAAATCATCAGAAAAATCCAGAAAATCCTCAAGCATATTGATCTCTTCTTCCATATGTGGTTGCTTGCCAATCCTAAACATGTTAAACTCAACAGTTTGGTTACCAAAAGATAATCTTAGGAAACCATTCCGGCAATTGATTAATGCATTACTGGTAGCCAAGAATGGTCTTCCTAGAATTATTGGGATCTCATCCTTGGTTGAGAAGGGCTTAGTATCTAACACAATGAAATCAACAGGGAAAATAAATTCCCCCACCTTTAGTAAGACATCCTCAACCATCCCTTTAGGAATCTTAACAAACCTATCTGCCAACTGAAGAGTAGTTCCAGTGGCTTTCAATTCTCCCAATCCTAGTTGCTTGTACACATGGTAAGGTAAAAGATTCACACTTGCGCCAAGGTCAAGTAAGGCATGCTCAATATAGGTGTTGCCTATGACACAAGATATGGTAGGGCTCCCTAGATCCTTATACTTGGCTGCTATAGGCTGAGTAATTATGGAACTAATGTTACCTGCCAAGAACGCCTTTTTGGGCACACTAGTGATACGTTTGTGAGTACACAAATCTTTCAGTACCTTTGCATAGGCGGGGATCTGGGATATGGCATCCAAAAGAGGGATTTTCACTTCTACCTTTTTGAAGACTTCTAAAATTTTGTCCATGGAAGCAGTCTTCTTTTTGTTTACCAAGCGATTAGGAAATGGGACAGGATGAACATAAGGACTGTTAGGGATTTGTCCCTGTTCAGAAGAATCATTTTTGGTTTCCTCAACCAAATCATCTTTAGTTTCAGAAAAATCTTTAGGTTCATCAGACGAACCTGGAACAAGAGGCACATTTGTGTCCTCAACTGAAGAAGAGTTAACAGGAGTAATAGATGAGAAAGATTTAGGCACGCTCTGTAGGTACTCTCTACCACTCCTAAGGGCATAAACAACATTACATTGGTTAGAGGGCCCTTGTTGAGTCTGACCTTGTACTATATTCAGTGGTGCATTAGTTGGTCCTTGTGAACTAACAGGTTGATGATGCCTGGGGTTAGGCTCTGGTTGACTGGGTAAAGTTCCCTTCTCCCTCTCACGCATAATTGAGACAACTTGGGTAAGTTCTCTTGTAAGATTTTGATGGCTTGTCATGAGGAGGGCCATATTTTTTTCCAAGTCACTTATTCTACTTGCCTCTCCAGTGTTAGTAAACCCAGGGGGTTGCTGATAAGATGATAGAAGAGGGGCCCTAGGAAAACTCGCCTGAGGTCCTACATTTGACCTAGGAAAAGTATTTTGAGAAAAAGATTGTTGTACAAAGGGAGGCCTTTGGGGTCCAGGTTGACCTTGATTATAGAAATTGGAAGGTCCTGCTTGGTTGCCCTGATTCCAAGAGAAATTTGGGTGATTTCTCCATCCTGGATTGTATGTGTTATTATATGGATTATTCTGGTATAAGGCATTAACACTATCATTAGAAGTGCCCCCAGAGGTGTTAGGGCATTCTTCTATGACATGTCCAGGGGACTGGCACCAAGCACAAATCTTAACCAAATTGACTGATGATGGCTCTCTAGGAACAATAGCCTCAATCCTCTTGATTAGGCTATCCAAATGGGCTTCCTTGGCTACTATCCCATCCACAAAATATCCTTTTCCTCCTATGGTTCTTTCACTCTCTTGGGTTGATTCCCACTCACGGGTTTTGTCAGCTAAGTCAAGTAAAAATTCTCATGCTTTTCCTTCATCTGTAAAGGATGTGAATCCCTCAGGGCACATAGACTCTATCATTTGTTTAGTTGGGTAATCAATACCCTCATAAATTATTTGACATAAATGCCATAGGTCTAGGCCATGGTGAGGGCATTCTTGGAGTAGATCCTTGAATCTCTCCATAAGTTTGGAAAATGACTCACTAGGCTTTTGCCTAAACTGAAGGATATCACTTCTAAGCTTATTGGTCTTGTGAGTTGGGAAAAACTTCTTAAGGAAGACAACTGTGAACTGTTCCCATGAGGTTATGGAATTTGTGGGTAATCCATACAACCACTTCTTAGCTTGGTCTTTCAATGCAAAAGTGATAAACCTAAGCTTAACAGCATCATCAGAAAGCTGTTGGATCTTAATTAGAACACATACCTCTTCAAATTCCCTTAGAAATAGGTATGCATCCTCAGAGGTCAACCCATGGAAGTGGGGCAACATAGTGATGTATTGAGATTTGAGTTCAAAATTATTGCCCTGGGCTTGTGGTAGAACTATACAGGAAGGTTGGGCTGTTCTAGCAGGGTAGAACCTATCTTTCAGAGATTTAGGTGAAGGGTTTTGCTGTTGGTCTCCCATATTGAAGGGTTTTAAAGAGAGCAAACGTATAGGGTCACTACTTGTTGGATCTCTTCTTTCTAACCGATTCTTAGTATTACGTACCCACTTAACACTCATGCAACAGAAAAACTACCCACAACTAAAGTAAGACAAGCACAAAAGAATGGATAGCAAAACTTTTTTTTTTGATGATTTTTTTGATTTTTTTATTTATTTATTTATTTTTTTTTTTGCTTTTTTGGGAGCTCACCGGCAGGGATCCGGGGTTGCTCAGGTCAATTCCTGAGGTACTGCTACAAGGTGAAACCTGTCTTTATCATACTGTGAGGCATGGCGACCTCCACTGATACAACTATTATTGCAAGTTGTTCTTCTCAGGAATTCAATAAAAGAAAAGAAAAAATATAAAACAAAGCAAACAAAGCACTCCGATTTACCAAAAGAAAGTGAAAAATAACATGGAACTGTCTCCCCGGCAACGGCGCCAAAAACTTGTTTGAGATTTAAAATGTAACCGCAAGCGTACGGATCAGTGTAGCTACGGGTCGAACACAGGGAGAGCAGCCACTTTATTTTTTATTTCTTTTAATAATGCGAAAGTGAACTGATTAATGGTTGTGATCTAATTCTAATTACCGTCCTAAAAATAACGTCCTAACCATTCGTCATCTAAGAATTTAAAGACGCAAGCTACGCAATTAAAATTAAATAAATAAATAACTGAAAATAAACAACCCAAGCAATTAAAATAAATAAATAAATAAAGGAAAAAAATGTTGAAATAAAAATAAAGTAAAAGAAAGGGAATAAAGCTAGAGAGAGACTCACAAGTAGGTTTCTCTACTTAGCCCGAGGGATGCATCATAATATGAGCTTCCCTACTTGACCAGAGAGTCACTCTTACAAGGGTTACTCTACTTGGCTTTAGGGAAAGGGAGACAATTAAAATAAAAACAATAAATTGATGGTTCTATGGCTAGGAGGGGCAAAGCCAACACATACACTAGCCATGAACCTTGGGGGAAAGGAATAGCAATAATGTAACGACTGAAAATATAAATCCTAAATTAAGAAAGAAATGGTAGTCAGAAGAGGGAATGAGAGGGGGGAGAGAAGACTACTGAAGGAGCCTACTTACTTGAGTCAATGCTTGAACTTGAAAAACAATTGCTCCACGGCTCGTGATCTTGTCACCTAGATCTAAGCCTAGAACTATAACTTAAAAAATTACAACTCAATTGCATAAATCATAAACATAAAAAGGCTGAATAAGAATAAAAGAGTGCTTGCATTAATTGAAATAAAAAAAACTATTACAAAAGTGATTAAAGCAAAAATAGAGAAGAACTAGAACTAAAGAGAGAAAGAGGAAGAGAGAGAGCAACTAAAAAAAACTAGAAGAAGAATGAATTGTGTCTCCTCCTCTTACATGAGTTGTATTTATAGGGAATGGAGAGGTAGGGTAACAATTTTCTCTTTCCTAAAAGAGAGAAACCCACAATTGATTGTGAGATCTTTTGAGTCCAAAAGTGCTAAGATGGAGGAGAGAGAAGAGAGAAATAAATTTTGAAAAATTTCCTATAATTTTTTGCTTATTTTCTTTCCTTTTTTTTTCTAATTTATTTTTCTTCTTTTTTCTCTCTCCTAGGGACGATTTTTTTCTTCCTTTGTGTGATTTGGACAATCTTTGGTGATGATGTGGAGGAGAGAGAAGATTTGGACAATCTCTATTTCTCCCCTTTTTTTCTTTCCTTTTTTTTTTCTTCTCTTCTTGCTTCCACGATTTTCCTTTCCTTTTTTTTTTCTTCTCTTGTGCAAGAACCCTTCCACGATTTTGCTTGCTTCTAATTTGATGTGGAAATCCCCTCCATGCCCTTAGTGCTTTAAGTGAGTGAAAAGCAGGAAATCTTCAACAAATCTCGAAAAAACACAACCATGAGATTCGAACTTGAGACCTCTTGGTGAGCAAGGGAATTTTGTACACCATAGCTCACCAACTAAGCTAGGTAGTTTTTGTTACCAAAAACAAATCTTTAATCACTTAAGGATGTGGTCCATCGATCCTTGTTGGCATTTGGAGTATTCCTTGTACCTCTGGGACAATTGCAAACGGGCTGGTTCTGCATCTCGGTTCAGTTCTGATCCATTATTCTTTTTCTGACCCGAAAAAGAATAATCATTTGTACGGGTGACCAAACGAATGTGTACTTTTAATTGAACACGTCCATCTTGCTCAGAATTTCGTCCTCTTCGCAACCATGGAAAGAAATAGGACCTCTTTACGTGTAAAATTGAAGATATAGCGTCCGATAGTCCTTAAGGCCTTGAAAATATAAAACCTGCAAAAAGAGAGTAAAACCCAGGGTAGCTCCATTCTAAATATGTAAAATGCATGTTTTACTACCCTAGATTTCACACATAAATGTGCTCATCAATGGTGCAAGCCAACCTTCCGATATCTTTCTGGGGGGATGCTCTCCTGACTACTGCCTACATCCTTAACAGAATGCCTTCACAGTCAGTTCCTTCGAACCCCTATGAGTTATGGAAAGGTGTAAAGCCAAATTTAGGGCATATGTGACATCGGGATCAACAAGTTATGTTCATAGCACCTCCCATAAGTTTGGGAAGCTTGGCCCTAGAGCTAGGAAACACATGTTTATAAGATATTCCGACAGTTCGAAGGGTCACGTTATGTACGATGAACAACTTGACGAAGGAATGACCGAGATAGAGTCATGAGATATCGACTTTATTAAGACATATTTTCCTAGCATTGGTGACCCCAATAGGGATCTCGACCTCTTTGAGATAGAGGATGAGGAAAATGTCTCACCTATTCTTGGTGAGGGTGGGAAATTAACTCATCCTGTAATCGCCAAAGAAAGTAAGACTGATCATCAGCTTAGTGGGAGAGTACCACTAGATGATCATCAGGATTCCCTTACACATAGGAGCACTCGTGGGAATATTCTCTATCGTCATTTTGAGATTGAAGGGGAAGCTCTTATTTGTATTCCAAAGGCTGAGGATGATCCTGCTTCTTTGCAAGAGGCACTCTCCTCACCTGCTAAGGATAAGTGGCAAACTGATATAGAGGATGAACTAAGTTCTATGAGTAAGAACCAGGTATGGGAGTTAGTTAACCTACCTCCTGGGCATAAGACCATTGGAAACAAACGAGTTTTAATGGTTAAACGCAAGGCAGATGGTTCAATTAATAAGTACAAGGCTCACCTTGTGGCGAAGGGCTATACCCAAAAGGAGGGTGTAGACTATGTGAGACTTTCTCCCCAGTGGTGAGAATTGCCTCAATTCGCCACATTCTAGCCATTTTCGCAAAATTGAATTTGAAGCTCTTTCAGATGGATGTTAAAACCATATTTCTCAATGGAGAACTAGATGAGGAGATCTTTATGGATCGACTAGTGGGTTTTAAGGCCAAAGGATAAGAGCACAAAGTCTGCCGTCTCAAACGTTTTATATATGGCCTTAAAAAATCGTCTAAGCAGTGGTACTTTAGATTTCATCATGCCATTACCTCTATTGATTTTGAAATGATTGAAGAGGACCACTGTGTGTATGTAAAATGGTCCAAGGGAAGTTTCTTTCTTCTATCCTTATATGTTGGCGATATTCTATTGGCTGGGAATGGCATGGAGATGATTGTCGCCACTAAAGAGTGGTTGTCCTCTACTTTTGAGAAGAAGGACATGGGTGAAGCCAAATTTGTGTTACGCATCAAGATTATTAGGAATCACTCTAGGAATATTCTTAGTTTGTCTCAAGAGACGTATATAAATAAGATCCTTGAACAATTCCACATGGAAAAGTCTAAACCCATTGACACTCCCATGAACAAGACATATGTTTTGAGCCTTGACCAGTGCCTTAAGACAGATGAAGAGAAGAATCAAATGTCCAAATTACCCTATGCAGCAGCGATAGGAAATCTGATGTACATGATGATGTGTTCGTGTCCAGATATATGCTTCGTAGTTGGCAGGTAGTGAAAAAATCTTTTACTACCTTTTTGGGACCACTAATCTTACCCACACCTATAGTGGTTTGGATTTGAGATTGAGAGGCTACAGTGATGCCAACTGGGCCAATGATAGAGATGAGTGCAAATCTACTTCGAGATATGCATTTGTCTTAGGAGGTGGGGTTGTATCTTGGAGTAGTAAAAAGCAGACATGCATTGCCCTATCCATGACGGAGTTTGAGTACATTGCATGCTCGACGGCCGTTCAGGAGGTAGGTTGGGTGAAGAGATTCCTACAGTGCCTTGGCATTACCGCTCATCCAGGAGATGTGGTGTTTGTACACTATGATAGTACAACAGCTTTGGCATTCACTAAGGACCCCAAGTTTCATGGGAAAGCTAAACATATAGACATCAGATATCACTACATTCGGGAAATGGTTGTGCAAGGGGAAGTTGTCTTGAAGCATATCTTCACGAGTAGCATGGTGGTTGATCCATTGACTAAGCTTATTGCTCGGGACATTTTCCTTATTCATGTTAAGAATATAGGATTTAGACGTGGATGATTTATATTTTGAGTCTGACATTTTCTTTAGACATTATTGTTATCACCATTTGATTTATATATGAGACATATAATTCTTTAGAGTGATTTATGTGTGTACACATTTTATTTTGTAAATATGTCACCAAACTTGAATCGACCCAATCACACAGGTGATTCACCTTGGTGCTTAGAAACAACGAGTAAGATGAGCCAAAATTCACCTTGGCGCTTAAGGATAGCGAGCGAGATGAACAAACAACTTTTTATCTAAGTGGCGCCTTAGTTAGAGCTAAGATGAGACATTTCTATGGTCGAACATAGAGATCCTACATCTCAATGTAGTTGCCTACTTATAGCCAAGTGTGAGAACTTAGGCAGACGCCATGGGGGTGACTGGGCTGATTCACTTAGGTTAGGCACTTGAAGGTGCAACTGAACCCAGACTTGTATGGTGTTCTTTTTATTTTATGAGTGACATGCCCACCTTAGTGGAAGTTGCACTATAGTATACATTTCATACTGTAGGTGTTTTATTATGACTGTTTGTGAGAGTGACTAAATGGATCCCTTCTTTGTCACTGTGTGAGCCACTTGGATCAAATTGAGTTGATCCTATGAATACCCTCTACCTGAGACCATGTCATGAAGAGGACGCCAAATGACGCTACTTTGACGTGCCCCTTAGGATCATGGATGATGCGGTCCAACGGAACACGATTAGGAAAATAGTTGGGAATCGTCAGATTGACATGTGGGCTTAGGGAAAACTATTCGAATTGCACCCTTGTTTTGTGGTTTATTGCCCGGACGACTTGTTGTATTTATGTTTCGATGTAGTCATAAGTACATTGCATGTTTTAAGGTCAGCACTACTCATCATGAGGGATCAAGAGTGCTAAACATGGTGTAATTGGATTGTTTAGGGTACCCCAAATTATTTGTTAGTGATGTGCTATGTTGGTTAGATAGAAGCTTGATATAGCAATCCTACATTCATATTATCTCGTTAGGTCGCATGTTCCATTTCCTGTATGATGAGACACCTATAGTAGAGAGACTTCTAGAATGGACAATTGAGTATGTCCGCCTTGCGTGGGCGAATGAGAGATGTTAAATAATATGGGTCGGACTAGATTTCGACCCGATTCCTTCATGGGTTGCCCATTTGGGGTAATCATAGGCTCGCTAGGATTGGGAACCCTAGCAAGCCAATTCTCTATAAATAAGAGAGTTTTGACCACAAAGCTAGTTAGGGTTTTGATCTAATCTCTAAAGCTCTCTCTCTCCCTATTCTCTTCAGTCTCTCCCAATTGAGAGTGTATGTCTCCAAGGATCTCCATTGCAATCCTTGGATTTTGATGGTGGAATATTGACTAGAAAGATCATCATAAGCTTTTGTTCATCGTTGTTCGCGCAGATCGACACGTGGTGCAACCCGATCCATTCCGGTGCAAGGAAAACTACGTTGAAGTAATCCCTAATACCCGTTTGCTTTTCGTTTAACAATAGTGTATGAAGAAGATGAAGAAGAAGAAGATTTGAAACATCAGACACAACAGTTTAGGAGTAATTGCAGAGAGAATCTGTCGGCGGTTCTTAGCAAAACCCTCCACCACTTCATGATATTGAAGTACTTCCGAATCTCAACTTGACAGTATCAATGGTAGTACAATTACCAGTAGATCCAAATAGCAACCAGAGAATAAAAAACTCACATCACCTTCCAATCGGATTGGGGTCATGTGATTGTTGCATAGTACTTGTTGCATGGTACTGAATCCTTGATCTTGGAATCTGAAAAGTAATAAAAATTGATCCCTTTACCTCTACTTACAAAAAAGGGAAAAGGTGACGTGGTAGTATTGGTTCCTTTACCTCAACCCATCCCTCTTCCATTTTAACCTTAAGGTCCCGGGTTGCATATTTTGATGTTGACGATGAGAACGGAACAACCACTGGAATGCCTGCGTTGAGGGAGCAATCCCACTGGAAATCAGAGATAGTTGCCTCTTGTGTTGAGAGAGAGAGAGAGAGAGAGAGAGAGGAGGAGAGAGAGAGGAGGAGAGAGAGAGAGAGAGAGAGAGGAGGAGGAGGAGGAGGAGGAGGAGGAGGAGGGCGGTACATGACGCTCCAAAATCCTAAGCAATCTGACAAGAGACGTCCTCGGTGAGGAAAAATTGACCATAGAAAGTATCTAACTTTCCTCTCTTCATCTTCACTTCCCCTTCCTCTGAAAAATCTCTCAAACCAATAGAAATCCCAGCTAGTTTCGTTTGGGTCTGTAAAAGAAGCTAATAAAAGTTCCTTTGAATCATAATAAAAAAAGACATACTCAAAAATCAAAATCCAACTTTCTCTGCAAATCCCTTGAACTATATCTCAAACTAAAGAGAGAACTAATTTAAAATAGTTAGTTCATAAACTCTAGAAGAGAAGAAGAGGTTCTTATAAAAAAAAAATTGAATTGTAATAGAACAGATTGTAATAACCAATCACATTCACAGAACACCTTCGTCGGAATATTCTCTCCTCTTCCGCTTCGTCGGACATGAAAGAATAGGATTTGGGGATTTAAGGATTTTAGGTTTAGAGATGTAATAAGGGTAAAAAGATCTATAGATTTAGGATGTTTTACTTCAAGATATATAATAAGGGTAAAAAAATCATATTCATTTAAAAAATTAACACCTCACTCACGGTGTTAGGTTTGATGGATTTATTTGTAATAAATGAAATGTGAAGGGGATGAACATAATAAGGGCAAATGTAAGGGGAAGTGGATGTAAATTTCCCTAATTTGTATTTTTACTTTATCACAATATTCCCACCCATCAAAGCCATGAGTCTGGATCATGTCCTTGTACAAGGACACAACTTGCCGCCCCTGTACTTTATTATCCGACGTGCGGTAGAGAAGACACTAACAACCTTTTTTCCCAATACACCTTCTTCTTCTTCTTCTTCTTCTTCTCTCTCTCTCTCTCTCTCTCTCTCTTTAATTCTCTTCCTTTACTTCTTTACTCAATCAATCCATCTCTCCACTCTTTTTTTATTCCTCGAGGATCCCACCCATTCTTCTTCTCTCATCTTCTTTGTTCGGTTTTCTTATTGCAAATAGGGCAATGGGCCAAGTGAAGGGTGCAGGATGAACGTGGAGTTGGCTGGAGGGAGGGGCGGAGAAGAGGAAGGGCGAGAGAGAGGTGGGTTTACATCGTTGCAATGGAGCCATAGAATGGGACATGAAAGACTCAATGGAGGACATGTTCATATCACTGCAATCCTCCACCATTGTCCAAGCGCAACAACAATTCCCATCGTTCCAATGGCTCCAATGACCATTAGCACCCCTCCTTTGAAGGACACTCTCCCCCCACCTCTATATGGACCTATGTGTAAGAGATTCCTCACAATTTTTTTCAGCAACAACAACAACACCAGAGTAGAGCATGGTAGGGTGGCGAACAAGGACAAGATGGTGAAGAAAGGGTTGCAGAAGAGAGAGAGAGAGAGAGAGAGAGAGAGAGTGAGAGGGACAATGTAGAAAAGAGAAGGGGTGGGGGAGTGGGATTGCAACAAGTGGAGGGGTTGGGGAGGAATATTGAGTGATGGAAGAACAAAGTGGGTTGGGGTGGTGAGAACGGGATTTGTAGTGGTGGGATCGGATGTGTGGAAACGTAGTAGAGTGGGGCAGGTTCAGAAGCAAGGTTGCAGGGAAGAACCGAGACTTTAAGTTGCAGAGGATGGGGTGAAGGGGGCATGAGGGCAGGAGGGCAGGTTGGATATGGAGCTAGCGGGACGGAGGAGCGGAGAAGAGGGAGGGTGGGAGCAAGAGGGGTGGTGATCACCTGTTGCTGCAACCCCTTGGGCCCCATCTCCCGGAGAAGACAAAAGAGAGGAGGAAAAAGGAGGCAAAATAAAAAAATACAAAATGTGTATGTTGGGGCGGGTTTCAAAGCACTTTCCTAGGGTGGAATTTTCTATCCCTACCCCCAAGATTCCATTCCACAGATTGCAACGCAGGCAGCAGTTACTTCGCTGCAACAAGTTTTGTTATGCTCACTTATCAAAAAAAAAAAAAAATGGTTTTGTTTTGCCTGAACTGCCACGTTGCCTAATTAACGTATAAGGACAGCAGGTTGTGTCCTTGTACAAGGACCTGATCCGGGCTCCTCATCCGGTTCCAAAACCACACCAACATGTGGGTCCCATTTTCCCAACATATATCCCACCCTCCCTTCTTCTTCTCCTTCGCTCTCCTCTAAACAAACGGGGCCTCCCGTGTTCTTCACAGGTTTACTGTGGAAACCCATCTCCCGTTAACATATTGCATTCTTCTTCTTCTCCCGCTCTCCCTCTCTCTGATGATCTTCCCACCGTAAGTGGCAATCTCTAGGCATCATTCTCTAGCTAGCCTACCAGCAAAGAAAAAGTCAGACTAAGAAAAGCCTTACTCTTTTCAAAGCTTTACTTGTTGTCAACCCTAATTCATGCATATCTCTTTTCTGACCACTTCTCCGAACTCAAACTTTGATTGTGTATGTGCAATACCCACAGGATTTATCAAGTGAAATGCCTGAATATTGGAATATTTCTAGCTAAAAAGCTATACTACCAAACCTCTACGAACCCAATTTGAGTATTCTCATCTTTTATCTCGTCAATAAATCATCCTGCCTTTCAACCCTTCAGCACGTCTCATAAAGTATCAAACCAGCAGTTAGAGCATTTCAATCCCATCAAGGAAGGAAAAGTTTCAAGGATGCACAGGTTAAAGGGCATTATCTACGGTGTCAATGGGAGGAGATTAGTGCCACACAGGCTACCTTTCTTCTCTGGATCATTATACTGGGTTTTGCCTCAGAAACAGCCTTATGGAATCTCTGAATTGGTTGGAGAGGAAGCAAATCCTTGGAAGGGGAGACACTCTGTTCTAATATTTCGTGGATGGTCCTCGTCTTCCTATTTGGTTGATGGTATGTGGCAACTGATTCTGTATTTAGCTTCTCCTGAACCTCTGTTTCGATAAGTTTAGAGTCCAATGTTGCTTTGAATCTTTTTTTCTTTTGGGTTGAACGTTTTTGCTTTGAATCAGTGATTCCTGCTTTAAAGTTTTTTTTTTTTTTGGTATCTATATTCCCACTCCCACCCCCCCCCCCAAAAAAAAAGGGGGAAAAAAAAGAAAAAAAAAAAAAAAAACTGTGAAGCCTAATACAATGACTGCAATATGAAAGAACCACAAGAACTTAAAAGATATCATTTAAATATAAAAAAACCCAGCTGGAAGTAAAGCCATTCCTATGTACCCCAGCAACTTCTTCCCAATCTAAATCCTTGTGGTTCAATACTTGATAATAACAGTAGGTATTCTTGGGAAAAACTTGATGATTGTTTTTGAATGATTCTTTGCCTTCAAAGACCGCAGATAACTGCATGTAGTAGTAAATTCCATAATTCACTGCCCCCGCCAAAGGGACTCACTTCCTGATGCAGTTAAAACATAAAATGTGGCTCATCTTTGTCAAAATAATATTTGGTATGGGTTTCTACTGTACACTTGGATTTGTTTAAGTTTCTACTTCTATGTTGTAGTTCAGAAAAAAGATCCCTAGTGGTCTACTAACCTTACAAGCAAGACATTGGGGAGGTCTCCATTCAATACTGAACTGCCTGCAGGATTCAGAAATCCTCTCCCTCTTGAACAGATATAGCTGAGTGAAGAACATCTGCAGCAGATACTTCTATGCAGACTCTGGCAAAAGCCAGATGATCCTTCCGTTTTGTTCTGGCATTGGAATACAGGGGTTTACCCTTGACAGAACTAATGGAGCTTAGGCTGTCGATGCACCAGAAGTGTAAAGGGAGGCCAGGAAAAGAAACCCAAAGCGGGATGGTGGAGAAGTCAACTCTATTGAGCAGTAATTGCTGATGCCAAGGAAGATAGGTTTTATTCCGACTCACCAAGGCCCTCCTTCTAAAATGCGATTTTTATCATGTTCTTCAGAGAACTTGAAAATAAAGAAGCCGTGATCCATCAGGAATGTTTCCACAGTACCGACAGGTCTCCATTGCTTCATCAGGGAAAGCTTAACCAAGTGAAAGGGAGGATGACTGCCCAGGAAATGGCCTACTAAGGAGTTGTTCCAGAGGAAGGCTTCAACATCAAGCAGACCATTAGAACACTTGGCAACAAGTGATTCTCCAATTGTGGAACGAGGCACAAAATGGAGGGATAGGCCTTCAGCGGAGGGGGGAAGAGTAGGTCAGAAATGAGAGTTCCAGGCCACCTGCAGGAGGAGGGTTTGCATGGTTGGAAGAGGAAAGGGGGGGAGGGGAAGGGGAGGGAGAGGGCGATAAATGAGGTGACGGCGCCTCACCAGTGAGGGCAGCTATGGTGGCCAGAGCACGCCGGAAGGCTTAGGTGATCATGGGGGAAGGGCGGAGGACTAAGTTCGATGTCTTTTTTAGTCAAACAAGGGATATATATATATATATTTTTTTTTTCAACATGTCGTCGTTATTAGTTCTTCAATGGATGTAAATGTATTATTCTTCGAGGTTTGCCTAAGGCTGAACACTTGTTTCCTTGTATGCATATTTAAGTCATAAAAAAGGGAGAGAAGATAGAATTACTCCACTAAAAGGACCAGTGCAAGAAGATTCAGTCCCTCCATTGGCATCTCATTTGCTATGTGTTAATAAAGAAGAAGATCAAGATGGTGAACCTAAAGAAGCTACAAAGGACCTATTGAAGAACCAGTTCCTTCGATTTAAGAGCAGACCTCTTACGGAGGAAATGCATCCATTTTTAAAACTCTTGAAGACATGAATATACAATTGAATATAAGGAGACATTAGAGTTTGTGTTTCCGCAACAATTCTTTGAAAAAAAGAACTAAGTTTTCTGACTTTGTTCCTTGGACCGAGTTTCCCTTCACCAGAATGGGCATTGGAGAACAATGGGAGGGAATTATTGGCTTTATATTTTTTTTTTTTTGGGGGGGGGGGGGGGGGGGAGTAATTTGACACTTAGATTTTGGGTGTTTCCTTCACTGTAGATGGCAGAAAATTTTCACCCTGTTCCTATGTTTCTTGAAATGTTTGTAGTCCTGACCAGATTGAAGAGTACACTGGTTCCTGCAAAGTTGATTCTTCAGAAGCTTAAAACTCGTGGACCATTTTTTCTTGATCATGTGAGATTAATGTAGGAGCATTTATATGATCTCCATCGGGTATTGGATTAGTTTTTTGTGACTGGGGACATTGTATTACCGGAATTTGAGTTGTTCCATTACTTTCTTGGAGTTTCAAGACTTAACTAGTTTTGCTTGATATATTGGTTCCTTTTGAAAGGTTGTTGAGTTGATTCCAACAAGACAACGGTCTTGCAATTATGAGCTGTATCAATAAAGAAATATTCTATCTACTAATGGAGTGTTGATTTTTTATAGGATTTTGTTTTAGGAAGTCTAATTTGATTAAGAGTTTCATTCTGAGTTTACACAGATAAGATTTCTGATTTTTAGGGGGAAAGGGATTATGTACATATTGGAGTTTGCTATTGATTGGATTAGGGATCAGAATTCCCAGCAAAACGAGAATTGCAGTGAAGGAAAATAAACCAGGTTCAAGAGAAATTTTATAACAACAGATCAAAAAGTCAGATATGGCCATTCTTTCTGGTCGAATGCACTGTTCAATTACAGAACAAGATATAAAAGTATAAGATTAGCTATCGAGGAATCTTACTGGGGGGAGACCAACTCAAAACCGATAATCTATGGCAGATTCAGGATGTTCCAAAATTTCAAAAAATAATGCCCAGATTGAAAAGTGCAATAGGAAATTAGTTGTAGCAGTATAACAGTAATCAATTGTAGCAGTATAACAGTAATAAATTGTGTGGAACTGAGAACACTGAGGTTTCCAGAAACCAGAGTTGAAATAGGAATTCGACAAATCTATTTTTAAACCATTAGAAGATTCAGAACTACTAGTTAGTTAGATTTTGTAGAAATCAAATTTTTTTGGGTGAATAGTAAATGCATCAAAAGAAGGGGAAGGACAATATAGCTCCAAAGGGGAAATTACAACCCTAATAAGGGAAACAAACAAAGCCCATAAAGTGCGACATCCAAGGCCCACGTGGCAAAAAAAAAAGCGCCTACAACCCGGACCAGAAGCCTAAAGAGAGGAGAAGTGCAAATCCGTCAAAACTGGGAAGATAACCACAAACCCTAACAATCTAATCTCAATATTACAGTTCTTAGCTGCCAACACGAAGAAGCACTGCCGGCAAAGAGGCAGCCACGGCAGAGCTTGACCTTGCGGAGGGCCACTTCCAAGTGGGCGACTGGCCTACCAAAGGGGGCCACCAAGGCAAAGGGGTGCCAGCCTTGTGGTTGCCGGTCGAGAGAGGCCCAACAGGTTGGTGTCGAAGAGGCTGCTGCCAATCGGGATGAGGACTGAAATTTGGTTGCCGACAGACCCAACAGGGCTAGTAGGCAGTGAGGGTGGAGGCCAACGAGGCAAGCAGGTGGACAGACCAAACGAGCCTGGCATCTGGTAGGGTTGGAAACGTTGAGGGTTTGATGACCAACGGGAAGACATGCTTGGCAGGAGTGGCTTCTAAAAGAGCACTAGGCCTAGCTAGTGGCCAACGGAGAGGCAGATCCGGCGAATAGAGGGCCGACGGCGAACCAAACGAGCCTGGCATCTGCAGGGCAGATGACCAACGGACAACAGGCCTCATGTCCAAAAGGGTAGCTGGCCTGGCGGGATAGCGACTGTGAAGCAGCAAGCCCTAAAGGGTCCAACACCAAAGCGACTGTTGACCAAGTAGGGCAGGCATCCGGCGGGGAGGCAGGGCGAAGCGGTTGCAGCAGTCTCAACACCAATCTAGTTAGCCGGCACTAGGAACAAGGGAGAAGTAGAACAGAAAGGGAGTGGAGGAGGAAGAAGGGAGAGGGAGAGAGAAGAAGAAGGGAAAGAGGGGAGATGGAGAGAGCAAAAGAAGAGGAAGAAGGGGAAGGGAGAGGGAAAGGGAAGATGCAAAGGAAGAAAGGTGGAGGAGGGAGGGAGAAGAGAAGAGGAGAGAGGGAGAAGGCGAAGGGGGAGGAGAGAGGAGGAGGGGGAGTAGCCCAGCCTCATGGCCAGGCTGCTTCAAAGTGACGGCTTCGGTAGGTTTGTTCTCTTGGTTTCTTTCGTTAGGGTTTCGGGGTGGTTCAAGTTTTGATTTGTTAGAAATCAATTTGAGTAAAGAGATTTTGAGAAATTCTAGTGAGATGGGTAGCTAGAATTTGACAGTGTAGATTGAATTTGAAAACTAATAATGAAACAAAACTTACCACTAACTTATTGAGTTGAATTCTGAAGATAACGAATAAGAACTTCTGACAGAATGATAATTTTACTGAGAACATAGTTAGGAAAGTAAACTTATGCAGGATAGAAATGAGAAGTTCAGAAACTTGATTGATGGAAAAAGGAATAATGATAACCAGGAATCCACCTGTTGGGAACTAGAATCCATCGGAAGCATTTGCTGAATTTTTACCAAAGAAAAAAAAAAAAAAAAAAAAAAAAGAATCAGAATCCACTGAGCTACCTGAGAATCCACCCAAGCAAGAAGTTTGAAATCCTTAGACTGTTGAGCTGAAAAAGCTTCTTCTTAATACCAAATTCGTGGGTAGGGCGCTAGCCCTTTACAAAATTATATAAAATAGTGCTAGACTGACTTAGACTCGAAAAAAGGAAAGGCCTAAACTGATCATGAACTGAAAAGATAACATAATTTGAGTAGGAAATTGTAATTAATAAAGAACATTTATAAGATATATTCCTTTATGTCAATCTTTGGCTTTTTGGCTTCCTTTGCCTGCTTTCTCCTAGCCCTCTTACTGTGGTTCTCTGTTATTGATCTCTGCATCACCCATTGTCTCTTGAATGATCGGGGTCCACGACGACAGACGATCACACATAGGGGGTTTACTACAGAAGGCCCATGCGGTGGAAAAGCTTTATCCTAGCAAACACAAGGTGCTCCTATGCCCAACCTAGGTTAGGGTTCTAATCCCTCTGTTTGCACCATTTGTAGGCTTCAAAGCGGCAACTGCCATATAGAGTTTTGGTTTTTATGATGCTTGGGATGAAGATTTTGAGTCAAGTGCATGCCATAACTAAGCTGAAAAATTCATGGGCCAATCGGCCGGGCGCACTGGTACCGTTGAAGAAGTGCCTTGATGTACTGCATCCATTACTTTGACTCCTTTTATGCAACTATGAACTCCGCGGAACTTTCTTGATTCGAAGGCAACCCTGGTGGGTCCTGGGTTCCCCCTTGTTGAGCCATCGAACAACATCCAATTGGGGACCACTGGACTTTCATTTCTGACCTTCAAGACTTGCTTTCATTAACAATGTTGGTCTTGGGGTGAAGGGGAATGCTAAGAATTGCTAGATTTTTGGTTTCTGTGGAGGTATGGTGTTGAAATATGCAACTAAGGGTGCCATAGGGGCGTTCCTGGCTTTCCCCACTCCATCGGCCCCTAATTAATGAGGGGCGGCTAAAGGGGGCATACTTGCAATTATGTTCTTTATTTTATTATAAATAAAGGCTTGTGTGGTCTCATTGATCACTCAAGCATTTTACCCTAGTTTTGTTCTTAACATTGCATCAGAGCGTCTGATCAAGGTTTTTAGCCTCCCTCTCTTCCCTCTCTATATCGCAAGCCTCCATCAAACCCATCCTCCACTTTCTTCTCTCTTCCTTTGTCTCTCTAGATCCCTCACAAGGCAGCACTAATGAGGTGATTCTTATGAATCTAGTTGCTGTCCTCCATCTTACCTTCATGGTAAAAACTCTAAAACCTTGCAAATTAGTAATTGGAGTATTTTTCGCTACCTTGTGATTTTTGATTTTTCCCTTCTTAGGGTTTGATTCTTTCTAATGTTAAGATCAAACCTCCTCTTGAAGATCATTGCACCTATAAAAAGTAATTATTATTACTTGCAGGATTGAAGACCCTACCCATCTACGATTTTCAAAAAATTAAGGTTTTGGAAAAAAACCTGACGACATCGATTTTCGGGCTCCCTTCCTCAGAATCAACTGATATTTGGAGGAGACCCTCCTTACCCCTATAGAGGATATCGACCTTACTTGTGGCCCTATCTGCCAAGGTTGTGTGCGTGATCTCTCATCTTCTTCAAAATTAGGATTCTCTTAAAACCCTAATTGACCCATCTCACCAGTTCTTTATCAGAATCAGATAATTTTTGGAGTGCTTCCTTACCCTTACAGGGCAACTCAATCTAAGTTTGAGCTGTTTCTGACAACTGGTTTTGAAGATTTGAACTTTCTCTTGTTGATTTCTCCTTGTGCCACCAAGTCTGAAGTGGCTACTGCAACCTCAATACCTGATGGGAAAGGTCGTAATGAATACATGCCTTTTGGTGCTAGCTCTGTGGAATTGGAGGGAACTAATTACCTCATTTGGTCCAAATCCACTTATCTGACTATTGCTGGTAGAGGACTTACTGGACACATCACAGGCAAATTACAAAAACCTTCTGAAGAGGGTACCCCACTTAGGATTGATGCATCACCAATGACTCCCTGGTAATGTCTTTTTTTCTTAACTCTATGCATCAGTCTATTAATGGAGGTTTGTTGTTGTTGGATACTACTTGTCAGATCTGGTCTGCTATCAAGGAAACCTATGGACCATTAGGGAATGCTCAGGTGTTTGATCTTCATAAAAATGTTTGTACAACTACTCAGCAGGAACTCTCTGTGTCTAAGTATTATGTTGAACGTAGAAGTCTATGGTATAAGTTTGATCAATTTGCAGACTACCAACATACCAGTGCTTCAGACATTGCTGCCTATAGTAAGCATGTGGACAAAATCAATGTGTATGATTTCTTGGCTGGTTTGAATGTTAAGTATTATAAAATTCAAGTCCAGGTACTTAGTAGATCGCCCTTCCCTACTTTGGAACAATCTTTTGCTCTGGTTCATACGAAGGAGTGTCGTCGTAACTTTATGCTTCATCCTCCTACTACTGAAAAATCAGCCCTACAGACTGGTTCCACTATTACTTCAGAGGGAGCAACTCATAATGGTGATATCACCAAGGAAGTTGTTAAATGTGAACACTGCAACAAGCCCTACTATACCAAGCCACATGTTGGAAACTTTATGGAAAACCAACTGATATTGAGGCGAAGTGTGCTCGTGGTCGTTTTAAAACCAAAGCCAATCAAGCTGAGTCTATTGACACACCACCTACAATTGATATAGGCCTCTCATAGGAGGAAGTCTAGGCTTTTAAGCCCATACTAAACGCTTCTAATTCATCAGCTCCTACCAATTCAGCCCCTTCTGGTTCCAACTTTGCTCATTCAGGTATCTTGTTTGGTGGTCTACATGTATCGTTATTCTCTAGTCCCTGGATCATTGACTTCGTTGGCATTGATCATATGATCGGTTCTTCAAGCTTATTTCACCAGTATTCACCCATTGAAGCAGAGATAAAATAAGGGTAGCAGATGGCACCCCATCCTCCGTCTCTGGAAAGGTTTCTATTAAGTGTTTTTCCTCTATCATTTTATCTTCAATATTACATATCCCTAATTTTTCTGCTTACCTGCTATCCATTAGTAGCCTTATTAAGGACCTAAATTGTAAAGTAGATTTTTCTCATTCCCACTGCATTTTTCAGGATCTGGTAATGGGGATGACGTTTGGATGTGGTAAGGTGTCTAGTGGTCTCTGTTTTCTTGATGATGGTTGTCGCCCTACATCTGTAGTTTCTACTACTCATCAGCTATCATTTGCTTCATCTAATTTACAACAATGGCACTGTCATTTAGGAACCCACCACTTGGGACTTTCATCTATTTTATTTCTGTAATTAGTTAAGCAATGTACTAGGAATGATTTTTTTTTTTTTTTTTCGTAAAGCTTGTACTCTGGCTAAACAGACTCGTTCCAATTATTTTTCTATAAATAAAAAAGTTCAATTTTCCATTTGGTTCATTCTAATGTGTGCGGTCCGTCTCGTCAGACATATATTTCTGGCCAATGATTATGTCTTTCATTAATTGTCACCCTCGAACTACATTGGTGTACATGATGCAGCACAAAAGTGAGGTTTTCTGTTGTTTTCAATGATTCCATAAATGATTCAGCCATAGTTCAACACTACTCTGAAGATTGTACGGAGTGATGATGGCATAGAGTACATGGAGGGTCAGCTTTAAAAGTACCTTGCTGACTATGGGATTCTTCATCAGACAAGCTGTGTTGGTACTTCAGCTCAAAATGGGGTAGTCGAATGCAAGAACATGCATGTGTTAGATATTGCTCGAGCCACGATGTTTGCTAGACAAGTTCCATCTCAGTACTGTAGTGATGCTGCCCTCATTACTACTTACTTGACCAATCATATGCCTACTCGTGTTCTAGATCCGGGCTCCTGTTGATTTTCTTCAAGGAAATTCATCCCTTTTGGTTGCTCTAAGGATTTTTAGGTGTGCTTGTTATGTTAGGGATCATCACTCACCAGGGAAATTGGATCCTCACAGTATTAAGTTTATCTTTCTAGGGTATTCTACTACATAGAAAGAATACAAGTGTTACCATCCTCCTATTTGATGTACTATGGTAGCCATGGATGTTGTGTTTCATGAATCCATTGGTTACTACTCCTCTCAACCTCTTCAGGGGGAGTGGTATTGGTAGTGAAGAGGTGACTCGGAATCTTTTTGCTCCACCAGTGTATCCACCATCCTCCTTTGAAGGTCCTCAGGTTTAGAAAGAGAATTAGGGTGGGACAAAGACTATAGCTCTAGCTCAGGGGGAGATGACTCCATTTCAGAGAACTATTGGTGAGTTTCAAAGACAGATTGATGATTCAACTCTCCAGGTTTATCGTAGGGGGCTACACAAAAAATAAGCAACTTCAGACCACCACCACGGCACCACCACTGCAACACCTTTGCACATCCCTTTGTCTGCCCTGAATCCAGAGCCTACTGATCGTAGCACTTCATCAGGCATAATTTCTTCTTCTGACCAACCTATTGCTCTTAGGAAAGGTGCTAAAACTTATACTCAACACCTTATATCCCATGTTGTTTCTTATTATTCTCTTTCTCCCTCCTATCATGCTTTTGTGTCTTCTCTTTCTTCTGTTAATGTTCGTCAGATTTGGCAGGAAGCTTTTACAGATGGAAAATTGAAAGCAATGGTGGAAGAAATGGATGCTCTAAAAAAGAATACTACATGGGAACTTTTGACTCTTCCTCCTGGGTAAATACCAGTCGGTTGTAAGTGGATATCTGTGGTGAAACAGAAGATAGATGACACTGTGGACAAGTACAAAGCAAGGCTTATGGCTAAAGGGTTCACTCAGATATATGGAATTGACTACCAAAAGACATTTGCACCGGTTGGCAAACTGACTTTTGTGCGAGTGTTGCTCTCATGTGTTGTGAACCTGAGATTGGATCTCCAATAACTTGATGTAAATAATGCTTTCCTCCATGGAGAGCTCGATGAGGAAGTGTATATGGATATTCCACTAGGATTCTCTAGTAAGGGAACTCAAGGCAAGGTTTGTGGGTTGAAGCGTGTTCTCTATGGGTTGAAGCAGGCACCTAGAGCATGGTTTGGAAGATTTCACAAGGCCCTGACTTTTTTGGGTTATAAACAGTGTAATGATGAGCACACATTGTTCATAAAAAGGTTTGGTGATAGAATTGTTATTCCCATTGTCTATGAGGATGACATTGTGGTGACAGAGAATGAAAGTGTTGAGATTGGTCGCCTCAAGGACTTTTTTGGTCGAGAGTTTGAAATAAAGGATCTTGGAAAACTAAAATACTTTCTTGGGATTGAAGTTGCTCGATCTTCGAAAGGCATCTTTCTGTCCCAGAGTAAGTACATCCTTGATCTACTGTTAGAGATTGGTTTATTGGGCTATCATCCTTCTTATAGTCCTATGGAAGCTAGTACCCAACTCAAGGAAAAGGAGGGTGAACCTGTTGACAAAGGGCGTTACCAACGGTTGGTAGACAAATTGATCTCTCTCTCCTATACTCGGCTTGATATGGTGGCTGTAAGTTTGGTGAGTCAGTTTATGCATGATCTCTATTCCTTCCATATGGATGCAGTTCTATGTATCTTGAGATACTTGAAGTTTGCCCTAGGAAAAGAGATCATTTTTATCTCCTCATAATCATCTCAGAGTTGAAGCCTGTACAATGCTGATTGGGATGGATCACCTGATAGAAAATCCATCTCTGGTTATTGTACCTTTTTGGATAGGAATTTTATCACTTGGCACAACAAGAAGTAGAATGTGGTGGCTAGATCCAGTGTTGTAGAGTTTCGTGCCATGACACAAGGGATTTGTGAGTTGTTGTGGTTATGCACTTTATTGGATGATATTGATTGACCTGTTTATCTCCTCATGATGCTCTACTGTGATAACAAGACTGCTATCAGTATTGCTCATAACTAGACAACATGACCATACCAGACATGTGGAGATCGACAAACACTTCATCAAAGAGAAGTTGGATGCTGGTTTGATTTGTTTCTTTTGTGAAGTCCAGTGATCAGTTAGCTGATGTTTTCACTATAGCTGATGTTTTCACTAAGGGTTAGTGGGAAAGCTCTTTCATCCTTGTTTAGTCAAGTCGGGCATGTGTGATATCTATGCACCAACTTGAGGGGGAGTGTTTAAATATGTAATTTACGATGCCGTACGGGCATTCCTCCTACATTTCCGCCTTCCACCGTCCCTAATTAATAAGGGGCGGCTGATAGGGTTGGGGGGACTTGTAATTTTTCTCTTTTTTTGCTTATCATAAATAAAGGCTCGTGTGGTCTCATTGATCACTCGAGCATTCTACCTTAGTTTTGCTATTAACATATGGCAATTCCTCCTACCCCTCAGTACCCCATCTTGGTCAGTGGTTCCTAAGATAATTAACCCCCGCTTACCAGGGTCTTTTAAGCAGTAACCTATTTAGTTTTAATTTTGGGACTTTTACCTTTCTTTTGTAGTAAAGGTTTCGTCAAGAGCGTCTTCTTGCTAAGCTTAAGGAAATATCTTTCTGGTTCGGGTCTAGAGGTATGACTAGAAGTAGGAGTGACTGCATGGGAAGAGGGGAAGGGGAAAACTTGGAGATAGACACGCAAGGGAGAATTTCGTTTCTGCTGCTACCAGCACACACTATAATTCTTTGGGTTGCTAATTCAGCGGTAGAATACTTGGGTTTTAAGTGCCGCTAGGATCTTTGACACATTTGGATGAAGTAAGGCTCTGATAGGACATTGTTAAAGTTTGTAAGACCACAACTGATTCTGAAGGGTAATGAATGGAAAAAATTGCATGTCATATCAATGGAGCTTCTCAATACGGCACCTGACACGACCCATGGTCGATTTGCTATAGGGAGTTCAAAAGCTTGCTGTGAAGGATATCTTGAAAAAATGCTGTTTGTTATCGTTATACGAAGTCATGGGTAAGATTCCTCCCCTTTGTCCAATAGATTCGCTATTCGTTTGGCTTCCACCAAACAAAGGTGGTAAGGTTATCTTGAAAGCCTTTGATTACAGGTCTAGCTCAACTCATAGTCATAGCCCCTCTTCCCAACAGACTGAAATCTCCCTTTGGGGAAAAGGATGGATTGTTATCGTGGACATAGTTGTCAAGGCGTCGCCTAGGCGACGACTAGGCGTCCAGGCGGTTTGCTTGGGGCCTAGGCGACAATCGCCTTATTGCACTGCATGCCGCCTTGTGTTTTAGCACTTATTTGTGCCAAATATCATTTAAGTAAATGCTCATTTACTTAAGATATTATTCATAAATAAACAAATACTCCCTATTTGAATCCAATAAAAATAGTTTAAAAATCAAATTCTAAAAGGATAAAAAGTCAACCACCCAGTCCAAGAAGAAAAACTGGATTTTGGTTATAGGGGCGATTTTCAACTTTTAAATGCTGGAGTTTTTCTCAATTATGAAAATTTTATAAATTCTATCATGTTAAAGCATTGCTAAAAACCAAAAGTCCAGTAAAATAAATTTTTTTTTTTGATATCCATAAAATTATTTTCATTCAGGCGATTTTAACAACATTTGCACACTTAAAAATAAGTTTGACCGGAGCATAACTTTGTCATTACAACTCAGATTTAAATAATCTTAGACTTGTTGGAAAGCTGGTTTTATATTATAATTGATACAAAAAGTCTCATGTAAAAATAATATCATTTGACTAGTCTAACTTATTATAGAACCAGAGCATTTCTCTAAATTTTGATTTTTTATAACTTAATATGACTTATTGTTAATTTTTTATGATTTAATATGGCTAAATGTTGATTTTTAATGACTTGATGTTGCTTAATCTTGATTTTTTATGATACAAGGTATATATAGCTTACTAAATAATGTTAGAAAATGGGGAAAATAAAATATAACAATTGGTCGCCTTGTTCGCCTCAAGGCGTGCGCCTTCTCGCCTAAGCGCTTAAACAACCCTCCACCGCTTTGGTTCGCCTTGGCGCCGTGACAACTATGATCGTGGATGATTTAGAAGATATAATTAAATGACTTGCATGGTTAGGTTCCATTTCTATACCTGGTGGAATTCCAAACCCCTGGCTATGTGAGGTTGTTTTGCGGAAATCTGTATTCAGATCGATCTAAGTGCTCCCCTTATTCCCTGGATATGAATTGGCTAGCATCGTTAAAAGATTGAATATGAAGGAGGAGTACATTCCCTGTGAAAATGTGATGGGAAATACATAGAAGTTGCATTCATCCTAGCAAAAACCATTTCTAGAGTCTGTTTTTAGCAGCAGGTCCGTATCATGATGAAGGTAAGGTAACTCTGATTCTTGCTCAAAAAACAGACCGAACGTGTTCGACTTATTGACTCATCCAACCTGGCTGCAAAAAACAAAAAAATTATAAAATAAAAGAAAAAAACTCAAAACAGAATTGGCATGAACAGTAACTGCAAACAGTGACCACAGGGCCAGATTTGAGCCAGAAACTGAACGACAGGGTTTGTTCCAACCAGAAAACTGGTTCAAGGTTGAATCAGACCAACCCAAACTGCATGAGATCTTTCTCTTCTTTCTTTTGGCTGAGATCTACATCAGCTATTATGCTTATTGAAAAGGGTAGGGGGTGGGTAAGAAAAAAGAGTATTATTAAAGAGTCTATTTCATAGTTGTTATGGGAATTCTAGTTAGACTCAAAAATCAAATTCATGCAGCTACATAAACACTTATAAATATCATTTTAACCAGCATATTTTAGTGGATTTTGTCAATGGATTGATTTGAATTTGCTTAGATAAAGTCGTGACTTTTTCTTGCAATATCCAGGTTGCAGTTTTGTGGTCTAGACTTCTAGATAAATAATTATAACAGAGGAATAGAATATTAATAACTATAGGATTGCAGGATATGGGAATGTACCACGAAGTGAGATGATTTAATAACTTCAGCAAATCAAATCAAAATGGCATGAAACTTCAGTTGATGGGTTATTGTAACTGAGAGAACAGGTCTGCAAAGTTTGATTAAATTCTTGTATAAAACAGTAGTTTTCTAGGGAGTCCTAGTATCACTACGAGACAGAAAGCAAGAACAGCTTGAAGTAATTGACCAGAAGAACCAGTAATCAAAGCAGAAACTCAGAAAGGAATAAGAAATTTTGGAAGCTATCTGACAGCATGTTAACAGATTGAAACAGGTCTGATAAGTAGCAGCAGAAACTAAAATTAATTACTAGAACAGAAGTGATAGCGAGTAATAGATTCAGAGATTCAAAAAAGAGCTTAAGAGAGATTTAATTTAGAGAGTTATTGAATCAAAACTGAAGTCAATCTGACAGGATATAGCAGAAGCGAACAAGAAAAACAGAATTGGAAGATTAACGGAGTAGCTTATTGGTAGGGTGTAGAAGTTTTCAGATCTGTGCTATAAACTCTGATTGGAGATAGATTGAAGAATAGATAGAAAGAGGATTGTAACATGCTAGGAATCCACCTAACCTTACGCGGAATCCACATGGTAACAACACTGAATCCACAGAGGTATCTACTGATTCCACAGCTCCACTTTCAGAAAAATTGAATTGCTTTATTTTTCAAATTGTGGGGATGGCCTGAAGGCTTTACATGTATTTATAGCTACTCCACTAAATCCAATAAGGTTTGATTAAATTATTATTGTTATTTTTTTTTATTAGAAAAAAAAGAGAGAAGTTACATATAGTTCAGAGTTTGGAGTAGAAAGTCAGTTTCCTTTGTCAGGATTTTCCCAACCATAGCCTTGAAGGCTACAAGTTTGATCAGAAGAACAGAATTGAGTCCTTAGTCTAGTAGGATTTTAGTAATTTATTTTATGTAGGAGACTAATATCTTTAGTTTATTTTTGAGAAGTTGCATACGTAAGACATAGTTAGAGTTGGTTTAGAATTTCTTTTCCTTTTGAGTCAGTTTCCTTTTAGGATTTCTTTTCATGTTAGAGTTCTTTGATTTCCTATTTATATGATTGTAATCGATTGAGAAAGGGAGATTGAAAAGATGAATTGAGTTTGAGTATTTGTGGAGCCTGTTGGCATGTGTGAGTGATTCTCCTTTCTCACCCCCTTCTTAGTGCAATTTCTCCGTCTCCCCTGCAACTCTAAGACCCCTCTCAGAGATTTCTTCCCTACCTCTACCGGTCCTCCATCAATTGGTATCAGAGCCGAAGGATCCCCATTCCTTTCCCTCCATCTCTTTTCTTTCCTTCCCCATTCTTTGTTTCGATTCTACCAAGATTGAAAACAAAAAAAAAAAAAAAAAAAAAAAAAAAAAAAGAAAAAAAGAAAAAAAGAAAAAAAAAAGAGAAGCAAAGCTGACCGATGGATTTGGATCTTTTATTGGATATCTGTCAACAAATGCAATTGATAATAGAGAAGCTCGATGAGGCTCAACGACATTACACGGAAATCAAATCCATAGCACACTCTACCTTCAACTATATGATCTCAACCGTTGAACAACAGGTAGACGAACCAAAAGATGAATCACCGGTGGTAGAAGATGAGATGACACTGTTGGAAGTTGAAGATCAACTTGTGGAAAATTTTAAATCAGTTGATCTCTTCAGTGAACCGATCGATTTTATTATCCCGAGTCACTACTTCACCAATGAACTTCGCGTTGTGGATTTCATATTATTCGAACTTGGTTTTGATGGTGATTTCATGCATGAAAGGATGGATGCTGATCGATTGGTGTTGATTCTTCCGTTCTATAAAACTCGTGGACAAGTATTTCTCAACATCGGAGGAAATGATGTAGATACGCACCCATGGAGCGATCCATACCCATCTGGGTATCCAACGAGAGATGAACCGGATCCATATTGAGTCATTAGTCTAGTAGGATTTTAGTAGTTTATTTTATTTAGGAGACTAGTATCTTTAGTTTATTTTTGAGAAGTTGCATACGTAGGACATAGTTAGAGTTGGATTAGGATTTCTTTTACTTTTGAATTAGTTTCCTTTTAGGATTTCTTTCCCTGTCAAAGGTTTTCAATATCCTATTTATATGCTTGTAATCGATTGACAAAGGGAGATTGAAAAGATGAATTGATTTTGAGTATTTGTGGAGCCTGCGGGCATGTGTGAGTGATTCTCCTTTCTCTCCCCCTTCTTAGTGCGATTTCTCCCTCTACCCTGCAACTTTGAGACCCCTCTCAGGGATTTTTTCCCTACCCCTACCGGCCCTCCATCAGTTATCATTTTTTACACAAAAGTCTGGTATGAACAAAAGATTCTCTAGTTTAAAATGGAGAAGGATGGTGGTCCAAGGCCAATTCAGAAAGTTGGTGGACGTCATCAAAGGTTCAAGCTCAGCCATATTGCACCAAATCTTGTGAACTTCCTATCCATGCTTGTTCGCTTCTTCTATCCCATGGAAAAATCCCCTTGCTGCTGCTTCAATAACCTCTCCTGTCATCATGTAGTTAGCAAGGAGTAAGAAGCATCTATTTTTTGAGAATAGGGCAGTAGCCCATTCTGATATATTATGAGATTTGTTGGAGACAGCATTTATAATAAGCACATTGTTAGTAAAACAAGGTATCTCAGTTCTATTAGCAAATTTCGGTTCAATAGCATTCAACTGTGGGGCACACGGCTTATGACCTGTGCCATAAGCAAGCTGGTAATTCATCTGATTCATAGTGGTGTGAGGATTTGGGTTTTGTGACCCGAGAGTGGCCAGATTCCTATGCTTCCATGTGAAGTAATAAGTAATAATAAAAGTATTGAAGAAAGAAACCAAATTATTTTTCAAGATATTATTGGAATTAAAAAAATACATGATCAAGTTGGGAAAAGAAGAAAAATGCAAACACTCAGGTCTTAGCCCCAGTGGGCCCGCAGCCCAGATTCTTCTTGAGAAATCGCATGTAAGAAAAACATGCCAAATGTTCTCCTATTCATAGTGACCAAATCACAGTTAGGGTCTATGTCCACCCATTTATGTAGGATGCCTTTAGAGGGGATTCCTTCATGTGCTAATCTACAAAAGGACATCTTAAATTTGGGGTGGATTTTGAGTTTCCAAAAATATTGCCACCATTGAGAGCAAGGAGACAAGCAAGGACACCTGTTAGAGCATCCATTAGAGTTAGTAAATTAGTCTTCAGAAATTTTGCAGCAATTTTAGTTATGAGAGACCCCTCTGAAAGATGGCACCACCATCGATCAGGTTCAAGGGATATAGGGATTTGGAGAATGTAAGTAGAGACTGTAACAGGAAGAACAGAATTAAGTAAACCTGTGTCCCATTGATTTCTCACCATAAAAATGTTTTTTTTTAAGATGGATTGCGGGGGGGGGGGGGTAGAGGAGCATAATAGGTTACAAGAAAGATATTGTTAGACTGTGTATTTATGGATATTCCATAAGAAATTATTACAACTATTACGTGTTTTGATTTAGAGTTTTTTTTTTTTTTTTAAATAAAAAACCGACATTGGTCATTGTTGAGAAGATGCCAGCCGAGCTTAATGAGAAAAGCATTATTTTGAGTTCCAAATCACGGATCCCGAGGCCACCTTGACTCTTAGGTTGACAATTTTTCTTCCATCCAATAAGGTGAATTCTTTTTTGATTGGCAGAATCTCCATTCCAGAAGTGGAGATAAATTGAGTCTAATTTCCTGCAGATTACTTTTGGAACAGCAAAGCAGGTCATTAGGTAGGATGGAATTGAAGAAAGTGCTGATTTAACAAGCACAGATCTGCCTGCATAGGAGAGAAGGTTAGGTTTCCGGAGTCCTAGTTTTCTTTCCACCCTTTGCATCACATCTCTAAAGGTGGGATTTAGTTATAGGGTGGAATAGATTAGTTCCCAGGTAAGAGGAGTCCCTGTTCATTTCATTAATGCCAATTGTTCTATATAATGCATTCTTAATATCAGAAGAGACATTAGAGCTAAAGGCAAGCCAGCATTTAGAGAAATAAACGGATAAACCTGAGAGGTCAGCAAAGAGGTCAAGAATGCACTTATAGTGGCGAGGTGTTCCGATGTAGCTTTCAGAAAATGAAGGTATCATCAACAAAGAACAAATGAGATATTTCAGGGGCGTACCTGGATACCTTATTTCCTTTGAACAAGTTAAGATCTTTGTAAGTGGAGAGAAAATGGGACAAACCTTCCATGGCAACAATGAAGAGAAAACGGCTTAGTGTACAGCCTTGTCTGATCCCTCTAGAAGCCTCGAGGAAATTGAAAGCAGATCCATTCAGTTTAATAGAGAAAGATGGGAAAGAGATTAAAGTTCTGATGAGCTGTCCTCAAGTTGGTCAAAATCCGAAATCAAAGATGGCCAACAAGTATTTCCATTTCAGTTTGTCATAGGCCTTGGCCATATCCAGTTTAATAGCCACAAAGCCAGACTTTCCTTTCTTGTGCCGAATGAAATGGAATTTTTTTTGAGCTATCACAATATTGTCAGTGATTTTTCTTCCAGGGGCGAAAGCTGAAATAACCTAGAGGGGGGATGAATAGGTTATGCTAATGGAAATTTAAATCTTTTTCGAAATAATATCCCAAATGTGATTGCAAAGCAAAATATGCGCAATAAAGTAAAATTCACAATCACACAAGACCAAGATTTATAGTGGTTCGACTCAACCTGAGTCTAGTCCACTCCCTACAAGATTCTCTTGTAAGGTATTCCACTAGCTTTTCCTTTCAATACAGTAGGTAGGGAAGAAACCTTTTACATTATTTTTACGGATAAGAGAATCCTTACAAAATCTCCTTTGCAGGTAGAGAGACACCTATTACAATCTCCTTCAAGGTAGAGAGACACCTTTCTCTTTTAAAGGATAAGATGATCCTTACACAAATCCTACGTAGAGTCTAAGAAATAATGTAAAAACAATAAAGAAGATAGTGGAATAAGAGGGCTACCTCTGGTGTGGTGCGAATGATGAATATGATATTTAAATGACGCACCTTATAAGTCTTCTTTGTAGCTTTGACTTGCACAGTGAGAATTGTGGCAGATTTGATGGGGACTTGAGCTTTTCTATGAAATGTGAAAGACCAAGTTGCTCAAGTAAGATAGGATGACTTTTTGACTTTGAATGCTCACAATAATGCTCTTAGTGCTCAAACTTAATTGTTATTTAATTAAGAGCATCTTAGGTATTTATAGGTGACATTAGGAGAGCATTTTAGGTAGGAAATCAGGCTCTAACAGTCATATTCTGGGTCCACCGGTCGATTGCCATCAATAGCCGGTCAATGAGAAAGAGCCGTTGGAGTTAAAAAACTAGCCGTTAGAAGTGTTCTAGGTAGGTGCCGGTTGACTGGGACTTTCAGCCAGTCGACTGGCTATGGCCTCAGATAGGTCCGGTCGACCAGGGATTCCAGCCGGTCGACCGCCTACATCTTTGTCTGAATTATGACAGACAATTGTCATACTGACCAGTCGCCAATATTTCGGCCATAACTTTTCGGTCTAACATCGTATTGATCCGATTCAAGTTGTGTTGGAATCATGACTCGATTTCCTACAACTTCCATGAAGGGTTCATCTCCTAATACCAACTCTAAGGTTTCCCAAAATGCACTTGAGTTTGGTTATAGTGTTTTTCACAGAATAACACAGAACGTATATTTCTAACTATGTTCTACACCACCTATGGACTTCCATACTTGGTCAAGGAATGTCCTAATGTCATTCTAGTGTGATGATATGCGATGCATGAAGTGTGTGCACATATATATATATATATATATATATATAGAAAGAGTACAAGATACAATATGAAGTGCAATTCTATCCTAGAAGTCTTCGTCTTGTCTTGACGCTTTGGAGTCTTCATCTTCACTTGGCACTCCATTCTTAGGATTCCATCTTCTTAAGCTTCTTAGTTGTATCTCCATATCTTGTTCCTTGAGTTCTTGACTTGAGGTCTCCAAGTATGTGTAGCTTGAGATATTTTCTTATGCTATTCACACTTATCAATCAAGTTATGGCTACATGTTTGTTTGTTATTACCAAAACACATATAGGAGTGTGAACATATTCCCAACAAAAGAGGCTTGGCAAGGAGAAATAAAATTTCTGAGGTGCACTTTAAGTTTGGAGGCAAGAATCTTGGCTAGGATCTTGTTGGTGATATTACAAAGACTGATGGGTCTGAACTTACTTACCAGAGAAGCACTGTCCTTTTTTGGGATAAGGCAAACAAAGGTGTGGTTGATGCCTGGTAGGAGGGAGCCAGATAGGGAGAAGTCTGACAAAAGAATTAATTTCAGGGTAAATCAAGTCCAAGAATCTGTGGAAGAATACTGCCTGAAACCCATCGGGTCCTGGAGCTCTAAAATCACCAATATAATCTCTCTTATTTCTTCAAGGGAAAGGGGAGAGGATAAGGAATTACAAGCCCGATCAGATTGGGAAAAAAATAAATAAAAACCCGACTCAACCTCTTCAATTGACCGGCTGAGGAAGTGGTCTAAACCGACTATGCAATTTTAAATAATAAAGAACACAGGACTGAGTTAAATGACCTAATCCAGATTAGCTAATGGTAACAATTACAACCAAAAAAAAAAAAGTAAGCTGCTAAAAGACCCCATGAATTAGATAGTTGACTATATAAGCTGATAAGATAAGATTCCTGTTGTGATCTGGAATCTTCACTCAGAATCTGAATCTGAAGAGGAATAGGAATCGGTTGTCATGACAAAGATTGGTTGCAATGGCTGGCTGTTCTTCTCAGATACTGTCACAGGAACTTAGTTTCTGCATCATGCAGCTTAATCACTTGGTCTTCTTATTGCTGGATTGGGTTTCTACCTTGGTATTTTTTCTTTCCTGCTCCCCTTTCATTATATCTTATGTTTTTTCGATTATGCATCTGTTTTGGGATTTTCTTCTTTGAATACCCTTGAGCCCATAAGTGGCATAATAGGAGTTTCCAATCCTTTGCCTGCGTCAGGTAGGCTGCCGGGCTTTTCTCATAAGAAAAAGTAACACCTGTTGCAGGGTGTCTTCCCTTATGCTGCAAATTATCTAGGTTTAGTGCCCACCTATTCAGTAGTAGCTACTCTCATGTCCCTGTTGCAGACTTCCAATAGTTTCCTTTCATTAACCTCTTAGGAAGAAAAAATCACTGAAAGAAATTTGTAATGTGATCCACTGCGAAGTGTAAACTTATCCTTCAGAACCACCTGCGTATACTATTCTATCTTTATAAAAACCTATAACGATTTCATCTGTATATAATAGCCAACAGATTATAGGCATTTTCAGTCTCCCCATCTGGCAGGTAAAATGAGTGAGGCTCTCAGCAACATGGTTTAAAGTATCTCTGATATGATACAATACCCCTCCAATACATATCTTAAATTTAACCGGCTGATACAACGAACGATACCGATTCTTTAATCCTTGATCTTTAACATATCTTAGTATATCTCTGATACGATATGATACCCTCCGATACATATCTTAAATTTAGCCAACCGATACGGCGACCGATACCGATACTTTAATCCTTGCTCAGCAATCATATGATCCTTATCTACAGCTACCTATATATCTTAGCACTAATCTCATAACTTCCCTTCACCTAACTACGTGTGGTCACAAAAAATCAGTTGATCTCTTTTTCTGATCTAGTAAGAAATATTTTACATGCTTTTTTCATGCCATGGTTTTCTGCAGATAAGGCTGGTGCTATTAAAGCAGAAAAAGCCAAGGGTATTCGCAAAAAATCAGTTGTGGAGTTCAGCAAAGTTGATGCAGAGCTGCTTCCAACGGTAATACTTGTTGGGCGTCCAAATGTAGGCAAGTCGGCACTTTTTAACCGGTAAATTGGCTATGTTATCTTTTGTCTTGTTTGGAATGGTGTGCTTGACCGTATAGATTTATCCATCCATAAAAAAGAGCTGTATAGATTTAGTTCCTTTATTTTTTGGGTAATCTAGTTTTATCCGGAGGAGAGAGGCTCTTGTGTACGACACTCCTGATGACCATGTTACAAGGGACATACGTGAAGGCATTGCAAAACTGGGTGATTTGCGGTTCAAGGTATTGGATTCGGCTGGCTTAGAAATGGCAGCATCTTCAGGAAGTATTCTTGACAGAACTGCAGAAATGACAGCAAATGTGCTCGCGAGGTCTCAGTTTGCAATCTTCTTAATAGATGTGAGGTTAGATTTATCAGCTATTGTTAAACATGCAATGGCCCTGAATTTTGTATTTTGTTTATTTCATCCCATGGAAAAGTGTGTGCTGATAGGCCTGTTGTGGATTTTAGTTTTATGTTTGCCATTATTACTTTTTGCACTATCTTACTTCTGTCAAATATTTCCCTACAGAGATGGGCTACAACCACTAGATTCTGAGGTTGGAAAGTGGCTGCGCAAGCATGCATCTAGAATCAGTACTATTTTAGTGATGAACAAATCTGAGTCCTTTGATGATCACGTTGGGTTTCTCACTGCAGCAGCTGGGGAAGCCTACAAATTAGGATACGGTGACCCTATCCCGATATCTGCTGAGACTGGATTGGGCATGGCAGAACTCTATGAGGCTCTTAGGCCTCTGCTTGAGGGCTACATGCTTCATAATTTAAGTGGTAAGACCTTTCTGTTGAAGGATTCAATCTGGTGGACTTAAATACCTATGTGAATGGTACAGGAGAGTAAAATGACTCAATTTTTAATGAGATGCTATTACTTGAGTTTCTTGCCTGTAGTTTAGATCTAGCTAACATTTTTTTTGGGTGAATAATAAAATATAATAACAATGAAAGAACAAAAGGGGGGGGGATATACAAGGTCAAATAGGCCGAGAGCAAGGGGAAACGACCTTAGAGGGCAAGAGGGGGTGGGGAAGTCAAGATAGATAGAGGCAATCCTAAGGACACAATAATAAGCCTATTCCTTGGGGAATCGA
Organism: Macadamia integrifolia; assembly: GCF_013358625.1. Classification (NCBI taxonomy): domain Eukaryota; kingdom Viridiplantae; phylum Streptophyta; class Magnoliopsida; order Proteales; family Proteaceae; genus Macadamia; species Macadamia integrifolia. Next base: position 12,901,247 of record NC_056564.1, on the reverse strand, counting down.
TAACCGAGCTGTGAGGGGGTGAAGTTGAGTTTGGAGGAGACATCAAAGTAGATGGCATTCCAAATCTTATTGAAGGATCTAGAGTTGGAAGTCCATCTATGAAGATTGCGTTCCATCCAAATGTGATTGATGGTAGTGGCAAAGGCAAGCTTCCTAGCAATATCACAGATAGACCTACCAGCATAAGCAATCCAAATCCATTCTTTCTGGAGGGGGGAGGGGTCTTCTCCTACAAAGCGAACATTTGGCAAGGTCATGCTTCCAGATGGAGGTAGAGAAAGGACACTCAAAGAATAAGTGATTAGTATCCTTTAATCCATTCCAACGAAGAAAACAAGAAGGGAAACAGGCAAATGACGACAAATTAGGAAAGCATGGTTCAAGGATTCCACCGATACCGTAGAAATTTCCCACATTTCTACGGTATCCCAGGACTCCAATACCAAATACCATGTGACTTATAAAAGTCACTAGTTTCAACCAGTATTGACCATAACTCCCACATTTTGGTCGAAATGTGGGAATTTTCAAGTGGCAATGGGTCAACCTTTATAAAAACCTTTTTAAATGGGAAACCAAGCCTTCTTATTTCAAAATTTCGACCCTCTACCCCTATTTCTTCTCTATGAAGTGGAAAACTTGGGAAAACACTCAAGATTTTGCCCTTGTGCCATTAAATCTTCATTTTAAGCTTGGATCTTGCATATTCATAGCAAATCTACCTAAGGAAGGGAGCTTGGACAAAAATGGTAAATCCCATCTTCCCCAAAGGAGGTGTTGAGTGTTAAGTTTTGAGACTTGAGAGATAACTCACAATTATGTAATGCTATTATTTATTTTGGATCCTTTACATTATGTTTTGTTTGTTTTAAGCTTTTAATAATGTAGTTCAAATTTTTAGTTAGGAACATATATGTACTTATGTAGTATAGTTTTCATTAACAACTCAACATATATTAGCAAAATTTGATCAACACCACAAGTATGGCTTTAGGTGTTTTTTCTATTAAACTAATTATGTGAATGTTGAGATGGCCGTAGTTAGTTTTATTCTTACCTGGGTTAAGTTTTATTATTTACTATTTACTATTTACCGTAGTAAATCTTTTAGATAGGGACGTTTAGTCAGCGTTATCGTACTTCCCTTAGTTGATTTATTGTAATCTTCTTATAATAAGACCTCTGTCATTACTGACAAATCAAATCACTCTCTAAATCTCTGATTCTCGACTCGGTAAGGGCCATCGGAGGGGGGGGAGGGGCATTGGGGTCACAGAGGGTCACAGCATGTCAGAGCCTGTATTTCATGCTTTGGTTTGCTTGATTCTACTACTTTGGCTGACCAGGTTACTGCTTTAATCATCTATGTTGACGATATAGTAATTACTGGAAACAATAATGAGGGGATTTCCAATCTTAAGACCTTACTAGTAGCAAAGTTCAAGATTTAGGATCTAGGGCCTCTCCAGTATTTCCTTTGGATCTTAGGGCCTTTCTTTGTCTATCATCTGCACCCCTTGATGTATCCCTTCTCTTAGTTGGACTTTCTGGCCCTTTGTTGTGCTGCCTCCCATGAGGTCTGATCCTTTTGGCTCACCCCCTCTCCTTTGTATATTCTCTCTTCCTGTTTATGAAATTATTTATTCACTCAAAAAAGAAAAAGTTGCTAGATCCAACCGAAGTATCTTCATTTCCCAGAGGAAGTATATTTTGGATCTCCTTAATGAGACATGAGTGCTTGGGTGCAAGTCTGCGGATGCCCCTATGGAGGTTATCATCAGTTGAGCAGTGTAGTGGGTGAATCGGTTGATAAAGAACAGTGTCAGAGACTCGTTGGCTGATTGATTTATTTATCCCACACTAGGCCTGATATTGCATACCCTGTGGGAATTGTTAGCCGCTTCCTTTATGACCCCAAGGCATCTCATCTTGACGTTGCGTATCAGATTTTACGGTACTTGAAATCCGCTCTTTGGAAGGGTATTCTCTTTTTTAATAAGAAGCACTTGAAGATCTAAGCCTTTATTGATGTTGACTGGGCTGATCTATTGATGATCAGAGTTCTACATCTAGGTATTGTTCTTTCCTTGGAGATAATCTCGTTACTTGGCGTAGCAAGAAACAATCTGTGGTGTCTCGTTCCAGCACTGAAGCCCGAGTATCGTGCAATGGGCCAAGGGATTTGTAAGCTGATATGGCTTAAGAGCCTCTTGTGTGATCTTAGAGTTGTTGAAGGCCCTATGTGACTGTACAGTGATTACAAGTCAGCCATCAGTATTGTTCACAACCCTGCGCAGTATGATAGGACCAAGCCTATTGAGATTGATAGACACTTCATCAAAGAGAAGCTCGTACAATGGACGATTTGCATACTCTTTGTTAGTATTGAGAATCAGTTAGCTGATATGTTGTTGTTCTTTGTAAGGCTTCTTGCCCTCTTGTCTCCAAGTTGGGTATGTACGATATATTTGCACCAATTTGAGGGGGATTGTTGAGATGACCGTAGTTAGTTTACTATTTACCTTGGTTAGTTACTAATTGCCATAGTAAGTCTTGTAGATAGGGATGCTTTAGTCATTGTTACTCTTCTTTCCTTATTTATTTGTGTTATAGCAAACACCTACAAATACGAAAATAAACAAACACAGATCCGCACAACATAGAGATTTAACGAGATTCACACACTGATGTGGTATGCTACGTCCTCGGGCGAAGAAGAAGATGTTTCACTCAAATAACGGCAAGAAAACTCGCTTAGAAACCTTAGTTCGAAAACCCCCCAAATTACAATGACTTGCTCAACAAAACGATAGTACATTATATACTCCTCCAAGTCACGGGTTGATCCATCTGGTCGAACCGTACCGCAGCGGCACAAATCTCACAAACTTTCCATTCAGGTCACCACCAAAATATGTTGGAGCGGGTCATTCTTCAAAACGAGGCAAGAATTTGAGACAAACTTAATAGTTTGATTTCAATCTTCGTATAAATAAGAAAGACCTCTATCATTATGACAATTCAAATCATTCTCAAACCATTGGTTCTCAACTTGATGTAATATTGCCTATTCTTCACATTGTTTTACTAATACTAGACTGAGTATGGTAGTAGAACAAGTAAATAATGAACCTATGACTTGATTAAAGATAATATTGATTAATTAACTCATAACTTATTCTGTAGGCGTATTGACTTTATTCTAGTGTGGTCCTTGTCCTTGAGGTGATGATGTGGCCAAAATTTGAAGTTGGAGACGAATTTGAGCTTCTGCAGGTAAAGAGAGAGGCGAAACTAGCGAAACCCAGCGAGCTGAGGTCGAAATTTCGACCCCATCTCGCGAGACATGGGCTTAAATAGTAATTAGAATGTGTCATTTTGCTGAAGTGACATAAAAGGCACTGAAATATCGGTGAAATTCCGAAATATTGACCAAGACCATGCTTGTTTCCCATTTCGCTCCTCAGTTTGTTTTGGTTAAAAAAAAAAAAAAAAAAAAAAAAAAACTGAAAAATGCTAATTTCGCCGAGATCTTGAACCATTGTTTAAATACGCTTAAGTTGCGGGGTGTTTCTTGTAATTGAGTCTATTATATTGTTAGAAATAAAAGGTAGTGCTACCGATAGGGTATTCTATCTCTTTTCTTCCAAATGGATAGCTATTCACTTCTCATTCTCTTCTCCTACTTAATACTCTGGTTGAATCTGATTTTTTTATCTTTTCACAACAAGCATGAATTAGGATCTAACACAACAACTAGGTACTTTACTATGTGTAGTTGGAACAATAGTAGGATGGCAACTGCAGTAATTAAGTTGTGAGTTCCCTTAATGTTTTTATATCAATCTCTTCGTTTTTTTCCCTTTGTCTTTTTTGTTCAGCAACAATTAGACAATCCCTTTGTTATGTTTCTGTCTGTTGGATAAGTGTAAAGGTAAATGAATAATTTGTTGTGGTTCATCCGTGTAATCACTATTCTCTTTCTCAGAAAACCTATAGTTATATATGCTTTGTTTTCCTGGTAGATCTTAAAGAAAATCTTGAGATACATACTGCTAGAATTGTTGATTGATCCTTGGGCTCTGATTTTTCCCTCCTCTTCTTTTCCTTGAGAAAGAAAATCAGGACAATATCTCCTCTGTGGGCAAGGACTCTAAGTTACCTTTGCAGTTGGCAATTGTAGGACGACCCAATGTTGGAAAGTCAACACTGCTGAATGCACTATTACAACAAAATCGTGTTCTGACTGGGCCAGAAGCTGGCTTGACAAGAGACTCAGTTAGAGCTCATTTTCAATTTCAAGAAAGGACTATATATTTGGTGAGTTTTAGATTTGTTATGCTTTATGAATTATCTTATAGTCTGAGGGTATTGTTTTCCATATTTTATTTGAACATGCATGTTTTATGGTCAATTGGGGAAGTGAGCCTAAAATGATGCTGTGGAAGACATTTCCTCATCTATGCAGATATATGTTTGAAAATACAAATGCTTGTGTGCATGTATGTATTCCTTCTGTCCCATATTGATTGTACTTGAATAATCCCAAAATTTAACAGATGGCTAAAGGTTTGAAGACCCTGTTAGTTTTAAACTTTACCGTCCCACTTATTTTCCATGTAGAGATTCTTCTCCCTCTTATTTTTCGAAGTTTTAAATCTGGCAACAAATGACTTGAATTCATTTAAGGATTCTCTTAAAGAAAATTTTATTGCAATGAATTAGGGTAGAGGAAAGGTGTAATATGCTAAGAGAGAACTTAAAAATGTAGTGACTGAAGCAGAATATAGGGCACTTGACTGAAGAAGGAAAAGGTAGAAAATAGATTTGCTGAGGATAAGAAAGATGAGAGAGAGTGGAGAATTGTATGATGGGATGAAAAGAGAGAAATTTTGGTGCACTTTGACCACTCAACTGTAGGAAGGGTTACAGCTATACATCTCTGTCTGCTAATAAAGCTGAAATTTTGATGCACTTTGACCAATCAGCTGTAGGAAGGTTACAGCTATACATCTCTGTATTGCTAATAAAATAGATGCTATTTAAACTGAAAACTTTGTGAAGATTTTTTTTTTTGGATGAATAAATAAATCATTACCAAGAGAAGAAGAATATATAAGGGGGGGGGGAGAGGGGGAGAAAGATCACCCAAGGGCTACCATCGGCAAAAATACAAATAGAACCAAAACCTTGGAGGGGCAAGGCTGGCAAGCAGTAAAAAAAGTATCTAGCCACTAAGGTAAAGCAGAGGGGGTGGGGATAAAATGAAGGGGGAAGCCCTAGTAGACAATAATGAGCCTGTTCCTTGGGGAGTCGCTAACTGGTTTGCAACGCAAAGAGGCAAGCTTGGGAGGGAAGTCAAAGTAGATGGATTTCCATATCATGTCAAAAGTATGAGATTTGGAAGTCCATCTTTGAAGATTTCATTCCAGCCAAAAGTGGGAGATGGATGCGCTGAAGGCAAGTCTTCGAGCGTGTCACTAATAGAGGAGCCAGCAAAGGTCTTATCCATCCAAATCTGTTCTCTACTCAGGGGGAGGGGATTCCTTCTGGATGGCCAGCAGTGGTGAAGGAATCTCTTGCATTCCAGCAGAGACAGCAAGAGACGGGAGCATGGATATGCCGGTAGGTCAGACTTAATAGTGATTGTGGGACTCTTTTTCAAGTACGAAGTAGACTATATAAAACTCTTGAAGGACCCACATGACTAGCACTTATGACTCGCTTTGACCAAAACTCGAGTGACTAAAGTTCCCAACAACTTGATGTCACTTCATAAAATTCATGTTTCATTGCAGGACCTAATATTAATGGCAGTGAAGAATTTAGAAACATGGATTTTTAATAGAATTAGGTTATATGAAGTATGTTACTTTGGAAAAATCAAGATTGAGGAAGCTTTAGGAAAAAAAAAAAGATTGCTCCTCATCAGAAAGGAAAGATTAAGGGGATCGGCCTGAAGCCTGGATTGGATGGAAGCAAGAGAGTCTCTACAAGAGGATACACTAGAGGAAGTGTTGCCAAAGGTGGAGAAATTCCAGGCCTTCAGGGCAAATCTAACATTTTCAAGCTTTTTGGGGAAAGCAATAAGGAGGGAGGAGAAGGATTAGACCGGTTTATTCCACTCGCAATGGACAAGCGGAAGAAAGCCCTAATGGATGGACCACATGGTGAAGAATTTGAAAGGCTTGGGGCCAAAGGAGATGTAAGGTTGGACAATAATGGAGATGGAACTGTGGTCAGAAATACCAGGGAGATCAAAGGTGGCATGGGAGGAGGGTAAGGAGTCTAACCAATGATCATTGACCAGCACACGGTCAAGCTTGCAGCCAATTCTGTTGGCTCCACTTCTCTTATTATGCCAAGTAAGATTACAACCTGACCAGCGCAAATCATTGACACAAATGTCCTCAAGACATTCATTGAAAGCATCAACCAAAGAGGAATCAATGGGAGAACCTCCCATCTTCTCATGGACCATCCTAACCACTTGGAAACACCCCTAGGGCCCAAGGGAGGGATCCAATTTGAGGGGCAAGGGAGAAGATCATTCCAAAGGGATATCCTGTCGGATGCTCAATTGAGACCATAAATGGCTGAGAAAACTGAGGAGGAGTTGGTAGAGTCAGAGATAGAAAGATGAATGCATTGGGAGGAGGAAAACGAAGGAGAGATACCAAGCATATAGTGGTCTCATAGACTCCAAATGCGACCACTGGGGCAGTGGAGATAGTTAGAAAGGAAGGACCAGAAAGGGGTGATAGAGGCAGCAATAAGAGCAGCATTGGCATCTGGGAGTCTGGGACTTTGGTTTCGAGGAGACTACATCAGGCGGCATGGAAAGATTTGATTTGAGAGTTAACCTCAGCTTGCTTGGCCAAGGAATTCAAACCACAAGCATTCCAGATAGTCTAGATCATTTGGACTAGCGGGAGATGGGCATTGAAGGCTCATCCTCATTGAGCGAGACATGACCATTGTGACGTCTTTTGTCTTCAGCAATAGTGGGAGAGCGAGCTTCAGGGGGCCTGAGGAGAATCCTGGTGGCATTGAGAGGCCAATGAGTGGAGAGTTGTGATCTTCTTCAAGGAGGAAGGAGTGAGTAGGGGGTTGATAGACTTGGGATGGTGTTGAGTGGCCAGCAGATGAAGGAATTCCGCAGGTGGACCCTCCAAGGGGGGAGCCAGCACTGTGGAAGAAGGCCGAGGGCCATTCTTCAGAGTATCAGGATGGCTACCGTCGACAGAGGAGGTAGAGATGGGGTCTATCTTCGTTGAAGTATGACCGTCTACAGGTGGAGCCTGAGAGGTAAAATGCAAAGATGAAGGGGCAGATAATCTCCTCCAGAGGAGCATAGGAGATGTCACTGATAAATTCAGTGTCAGAGGAGCCGTTGGTGACACCAATGACAGAGGGGGGGGGAGCATCTGTAGGTGGAGCCAGCAGGGACGAAGTGACAGAGAGGGAAGGGACAGTGTTCTCAGGTCAGGAAGAGCCACCCGATACGTGGAGAGGACAACAAACAGGGTTGGGGACCCGGGAAAAAACTGAAGGGTATGGAGAGAGTGGGGGGGTTGAATCGGGGTGATATATGGAATGGTTTGGGCCGGTAGAGGTTTGGGTTGGGACAGAGGTGGAGGGGCTAGGTTTGGATAAGAGAAGGCCAGAAGGGGGAATATGGTGGGCCAGGCCTAAAGGTAAGTGGAGAGGTCTTAAGTGGGAAGGCAGGGGTAGAAGAGGAGGGTTGCTTTGAAGAGGAGGATTAGAGTTCGAACGATGGATATGATGGGGAGAGAGGTGGAGGTGACAGGAGGTCTAGGGGATGTCGCCAGCCGACCAGCAAGAGGCTGGTAGAGATCTCTGAGTTGCAAAGGGAGAGCCAAGAGGGCTAACTTCTTCCATACAGGAGTCAGGGGAGTGAAGGTGGTCAAATCGGTTTTGGTTAAGCCGTTGACGTGGACCAGAGGTTGAAGCCGGAGTAGCTGAATCTTGGTCCAAGGCTGCATGGGTGGTTTGCATTTGGGTTTTAAAGGAGCACAATTTAGTATGATGCCCAAATACCTTGCACATGAACGGCAAATTGGGAAGAGAAATCCACAGAGGGATGGAGCAGAAGTCAAATTTGCTTAGCTGAGTGTATTGGTCCCATTGCTGGAGGAAAATGGGTCTCTTCCCCACTTGCCAAGGACCACCTTCAAGAGCACAGACTTTGTCATTTTCATCAGAAAATTTGAAGAGGAATACCCCATTATCCAGCAGAAAAATGGACAAGGTACCACACTGTCTCCATTGATTGTTGAGGGAAGATTCCACAACAGAAAAAGGTGGTTAGCTACCCAGAAAATGACCGACAATGCAATTTTGCCACTTAGAGATCTTAAGAGGATAGAAAGCCAGGAGGGCAGAGCCCAACTTTGGTGTTGTTGACGATGGAAGGAGGGATAAAGTGCAGGGAGAGTCCATCAGAGTAAGGGTGATGGGGGGCTGGCCGGAAGAGGGAGGTCCACTGTTTTGAATCAGAGAGAGAAGGTGAGGGAGAGGTGGAGGGGTGAGAGGAGGCGGAGGAAGGAAGGAGTGGTGAGGTATTAGCAGCAGGGAGAGGGGTAGGAGGAAGGTACCTGAGGCAGGGAGGGTGGAGGTCAGGGTTCCAGTGGCAGCGGCCACCAGAGCCGGGTAAGGGCAGGCATGAAGGACTAGGACATGATTGGGGGGGGGGGTTCATTCAATCAATTTCCATTATTCATTCAATTGTCAGATTGGGAGATTTTAAGTAGCAGTATACTAGGACTCTTGGAATTGTTAGGAAATTTGGGGGCGTTAAAACTGAACTGAAACTGAAACTAAAGTAAAATATCTTCTGGAAGTAGAATGATAGAATGACCTGATTTGACAGATGAACAAGATAAGAAGAATAAAGAAGATAAAATGTATTTCAGGAATCACCACCTAAAATACTACCTTGCATCACCACCAAGTACATGCTGAATCACCACAGCTGAAACATTCTAAATCACTACAGAATTGAAAGGCTGTAGCCAAAAATCGATTGATGAAATTTTGATGTTAACCTTTCAAATATTTATAAAACTGAAAAAAGAAGAAAAAAAAAATATTACTCATTTCCTTTCATTGACCAGCCTATTTGGAGGAGTTCTAAGATGACTTAAACTCTTTTGAATAAGACCCAAACAGAATACGCAACTTCCCTCATGAGCAGGCTTGTTTGGAACTATCGTAATCTGTCCAATCAACCTAACTTGATAAGGAAACTGAATTAAAAAGGAATGGACTAGAGTGAAAAAGAACTCCGAGCATCCCATGCCCTCCCCTCTAACCTGAACCTCTGAGCATCCCATGCCACCTGCCCCTCTGGTGGGCTCTCCCACCGGAACTCCTCTTCCCTCCTCTCCTTCCCCCCGTTGCTGACTCTCATCCCTCCTCTGCTCTCCCTTTCCCATCCACCCCCCAGCCCTTCGTCTTCCTCTTCCCCTCCTCTCCCTCCTCCGAGCACCTTTCCCTGCATTTCGTTCCTCCTACTTATGTTGATAATCAGTAGGTGGGGCTTTGTCCCTCCTCCATCCTTGCCCCCTGAAATTGCTAGATGGCAGCTTTGCATTGTGGGCCACTTCCTTGGCAGCAGACCTCCCTTGCATGAAGTTAAGAACTCCCTCTCCAAACAGTGGAAAAATTAAGGGAACCTCCGTCACATACCTGCTAGAAAATTGTATTTTCCTTTTCATCTTCTCCCTTGAACAAGACTTATACTTTGTGCTTGAGCTTGGTCCTTGGCATATAGGGAAAAAACCTTTCATCCTCCGTCAATGGAATCACTTCTCAACCCTCCAACAAGTGGATCTCCATACTATCCCTCTGTGGGTTGCCCTCTCAAATCTCCCTCTACATTTCTGGTGTGAACCTAGGTCTCAGCATCATTGGCTCCCTCATTGGTACCACTCTTTATTCGGATGCCAGAACTAGGAAAAAACAAAGGTTGTCCTATGCTCGAATTTGCATTGAAGTTTCTGCCAATGAAATCCCTCCCTCTTCTGTAATTGTTATGGATGATAAAGGGCATATCCTAATCCAACAAATTTGTTATGACTGGTTCCCTCAGATCTGCCTTGCATGCAAGGTCTTTGGCCATAGTAAAGCTAATTGTTCCCTTCTTCCTCATGAAGATCACATGCCTATCCCTTCTTCTGAAACAATTTTCAAACCTGGGTCTGCTGCTATATGGGGGCCCACGGCTGCTCCATTTACCCCCTCCTCACGTCCCTCTCCCTGTTTCACGAAACCCTAGCCGGGGTCTTCGTCTAAGTCGGAAACCATCCCGCCGACCTCAATTGGTCGCCTCTTCTCCTCAGGCAGAAGACTCCTCCGTTTCCCTTGGTTCCTCGCTTGGACCCTCGGTTTTGCGAGATTTCTTCATCAGTCAGAACCCCTTCCATGTCTTAGGTTCCCCCTTTCTCAGATGGAAGATCCTTTCCCGTCCTGTACCTCTGAAGCCTTCCCCTATTTGAGGTTTGATGCCTCCTCTCCAAGCCAGCTTTCGTCCCTCTCCTTGTCCCCTACCCCATCGCCTCCCACCTCCATTTTGGGTGCATCCCCTTCTCCTCTACTTCCTTTTCCCTCTTCTCACGCTATCCATATTGCTTCTAAATCTCCTGCCTGCCCTCCTCTTGCATCTGCTCCCTTGGGCCCTCTTTTGTCGAGCCCCTTTCTTAACCAAGCCCAACTCATTCCTCCCACCCTTGCTCCTTTCCTCCCTTCAGCCTAGGCCCATTTCCCCTTATCCACTCAGGTCTATGCCCATCCCTTTAATTCCTTTTCTGGTCCAGTTCCTTCACTTAATTCCACTTCCCAATCCATATCCGAAACATCCCATCCTCCCTACCCGTCCCACTCGCACGCCCGCCCGCCCGCCTGCCTGCTTAGAACCTGGTTACCTCTCCTTAATTTACCTGATTACCCCGACCGTGGTCATTCGTCTGCTCCTTTGATCCCTCTAGAGGCTTCTCTTCTTGTCTTGGCTTCGACGCCGCTGCCTGGCAGATCTGGGTACGAGGCTACCCTTCTTACCTTAGATCATCTCTCCTCCTCTGTTGGCCTTATTCTCTGTGGTTTAGCCCACCTCTCCATTTGCTCGAATTCCTGCTCGGTGGCAATCAACTACGAGGCTTCCCCTTGCACCTTGGACTTCTGCTATGAGGCTTCCCTCGCTCCTTGGGCGTTTTCTCCTCCAGCATCCCCCTGTCTTTGGGAGGCTTCCCCTTACCAACGGTCCCTGCTTGCTGCCCCTGTTCGATGGCGATCAACTGCGAGGCTTCCCCTTGCACCTTGGGCATTCTCTCCTCCAGCATCCCCGTCTCTAGTGAGGCTTCCCCTCACCAATGGTCCCTGCTTGCTGCCCATCTTGGCTGCCCGACTGCTCTGTCCTGCAAGGCTTCCCCTTGCACCTATGCTGCTCTCTCTGCCGGTCTACCTCCTGTGCTTCTGAGGCTTCCACTCATGATTTTCTGATTGCTGCCCCCATTGCTAAAGATGTTGCCTCTCCTCCTAATTCTTGTTCGATAGCTGTGATTGGTGCCTCCTCCCACCAACCCCTCTTGAAGCTCTCTAAGAAGAATAAGAGCAAGAAGAATGACTAGGGCCCCTCTCCCTCTCCCTTCTGACAAAGCCCTTTCCATGCTTGCTGCCAAGAAAAAGAAGGCTGATTCCTTGCCTCTGTTGTCTATCCTGTCCACGTATCGGCTCTCCCCAGCACTCGGTCTCCCACTGTCCTCGAATACTGTCGCTGCAACAAGAATAAAGTGAAATCCTCCTGCCGATTTGACTCTCCTGCCAGCTCCTCAGAGCCATCGCTCCTCCATCCCCAAATCACTAAATGATTTGGTCCATTTGGAACATCCGGGGTCTCAACTCCATGGCAAAGCAAGGTGAGCTCCGTTCCTACCTTAAATCTTGGAAGTTTGTTCTCGTCTGCCTCTTGGAAACTAGAGTTCCCGAGCCCAAAGCTTCTCAGATTGCATCCTCCATTGCCTCATCTTGGAATCTCATTTCCAATTATCAATTCTCCCCTCTTGGTAGGATCTGGGTTCTTTGGAATCCAGCCAAGCTTCTTGTCAACTCTATATTCTCATCTTCCCAATGCACCCATCTCCATATTTCCGATCTCGCTCAATCCTTCTCCTGTGGTCTATGCTTTAGCCGATAGAATTGCTCTATGGGACGATCTCCTTGGCATTGCCCCTCTTTCAGGCTCCCTTCCTTGGGGGTTGGGAGGAGATTTTAATGTCTGATCCTCTCATAAGAAGCATGGTGGTTCCCCATAGATCTCACGACAGTTGTAGCCTTCAATGATTGTCTTGAGTCCATCAACATGAATGACCTCAGGTGGTCAGGTTCTAAGGTCACCTGGCATAATAGGAGAACTAGATCTAAAGAGTTGCTTGCAAGTTTGATATAATCCTTGTCAATGAAGCGTGGCTTACCAATTTTCCCTCCTCCCATGCCACCTTTGGTCTCCCGGGCATTTCCGACCATTCCCCCATCTCCTTTCTCATCCATCCTCATGTCTTGTTTGGGCCTAAACATTTCAAGTTATTTGATATGTGGAGCCATCATTCTGGTTTCCTCCCCCTTGTCAAGGAGGCCTGGGCCATCCCAGTTCGTGCCTTCTCCTCCCCCTTATTGCCTTCTTTAGAAGGTTAAGGAAAGTTAAAGTTGCTCTCAAGCTCTGGAATGCCAACACCTTTGGCAACATCTCCTTGAATGTCACTTCCTGTCTCGATAAATTGGCTTTTGTCCAGGCAAGGCTGCAAAATGACCTCCTCAACCCTTCTCTAGCTCTTGAGGAGCAGACCATCTCTGCTGAACTAACCTCTCTCTTGGCCTAAGAAGAAAGCTTCTGAAGCAAAAACCTTGTATAAAATGGCTTGAGCTAGGTGGTTCCAATTTGGTTTACTTCCATAGATCCCTCAAAGCTAGGAATAACTTCAACTCCATCCCTTCTCTTGTTGCCAATGATGGCACCACTCCTAGCTCCGCTGAAGCTATCAAATCTGAGGCTTCCTCCTACATTGCCTCTTTATTCAACCCTCCCCCCTCTTCAGCCCCCTTGCTTTTCCTCAGGCCTCCTCAATAAATTCATCCCTCCCTCTCTGATTCCCTCCCTCTATGCTATCCCTTTGGATGATGAGATCTCTGCTATCCTCTTCTATAAAAATAGCAAAGCCCTTGGCCTAGGTGGGTTCAGTATAGGATTCTTGTCCCATTGCTGGGATATTGGTAAGCATTATCCTCTCAATGTTGTGCGAAGTTTCTTCTTTAATCCGGCCCAAATCAGTGGATCAATCACACATTCACTTGTCATATCCCCAAGAAGGATGGGGCCTCATCCATGCCAGATTTTAGGCCCATCTCCTTTTGCAACTTTCTCTACAAGTTCATAGCCAGAATCCTTGCGAACATGATTCAGCTGGTTGTGGACTCCCTTGTTAGTCCCAACCAATCTGCCCTTTTTAAAGGTAGAATCATAGCTAATAACATAATCTTCTGCCAAGAACTTGTTCGAGGTTTTGATAGGAAGTCCTATTCCTCGACTGCCCTCCTTAAAATTGACATTCATAAAGCTTTCAATTCCCTTAGATGGGACTTCATTTGCAAAGTGCTTCATGAAATGTCCTTCCCTCCAGTTTTCATTAACTGGATTCACTCCTGCATTTCCTCCCCTCATCTCTCGGCTTTAGTCAATGGGTCCCCTGCCGGTTTTCTTCTTCGCTTTTGGTGGCATTCACCAAGGTTGCCCTCTCTCCCCCTTCCTTTTTCTCTCTTGCTCTTGAAGTTCTTTCCATATCCATTCAAACCGAATCCCAACTCTTCTCCTTCCTCCTCAAATGCAAAGCTCTAAAACCTCACCCACCTGTCGTCCTCTAGGTATTGACCAGGCCCGGTTGAGGGAATAGAAAAAGGACCTGAAATCAAAGAGGTATTCTTTACTCTTTATTTTATTATTTTTTCTATTGATCGCCCATTTTTCCCATCTCATTTCTTTCATTTTCTCTCTTTTTTACTTTTGTAAAGACGAAGATATTCTATTTTCTCTCCTATTTAGTACAGGACGAAGGATCAAACTATCATTTTATTTATTCCTTTTTCTACTTCTTCCAAGCGCAAGATAACCCAAAGGTAGTGGGTTTTCTTTTCTACCAATTGGGGCCCTCCCTTCAACACCCAATGAACTATACCATTTGATCACTCTCAGCAAATTTTTTTAATAAATGTAGAGGGATTTGACAAGGAATCCACCGATCCTATAGGACTTATTTATTTGGATATGGAGTCGAGGGGAAATGTATATTTTATTTACTTCACAAACAGGCATCAAATGCTAGAAATTTTGTTTCTAATAGATATTGCTATCATAGTTGTCACGAAACCAAGGCGGTGGAGGGTTGTCTAAGCGCTTAGGCGAGAAGGCGTAAGCCTTGAGGCGAACAAGGCGAACAAGGCGACCAATTGTTATTTTTTATTTTTCCTATTTTCTAACATTATTTAGTAAGCTATATATACCTTGTATAATAAAAAATCAAGATTAAGTAACATCAAGTCATTAAAAATCAACATTTATCCATATTAAATCATAAAAAATTAAAATTAAGTCATATTAAGTTATAAAAAATCAAAATTTAGAGAAATGCTCTAATTCTATAATAAGTTTGACTGGTCAAATGATATTATTCTTACATCAGACTTTTTGTATCAGTTATAATATAAAATCAGCTTTCCAACAAGTCTAAGATTACTTAAATCTGAGTTGTAATGACAAGGTTATGTTCCGGTCAAACTTATTTTTAAGTGCGCGAATGCTGTTAAAATCGCCTGAATGAAAATAATTTTATGGATATCAAAACAAAAAATTATTTTACTGGACTCTTGGTTTTTAGCAATGTTTTAACATGATAGAATTTATAAAATTTTCATAACTGAGAAAAACTCCAGCATTTAAAAGTTGAAAATTGCCCCTATAACCAAATTCCAGTTTTTTTTCTTGGACTGGGTGATTGACTTTTTATCCTTTTGGAATTTTATTTTTAAACTATTTTTATTGGATTCAAATAAGGGGTATTTGCTTATTTATGAATAATATCTTAAGTAAATGAAGCATTTACTTAAATGATATTTGGCATAAATAAGTGTTAAAACACAAGGCGGCATGCAGTGCAATAAGGCGACTGTCGCCTAGGCCCCAGGCAATCTGCCTGGACGCTTAATCGTCGCCTAGGCGATGCCTTGACAACTATGATTTCTATTAATAAGTTTGATGCCATAGTTCCGATTATTCCTCTGATTGGATCATTGGCTAGTTGGTGATCCGGGTTGTTTCCCTCTCGATGATGAAGCTTATCCCCCATTGTCTCACTGGCCGACCTTGACCCCTTTTTTTGGGGGTCATATCTAGTATTCAGAGTTTGCCTCGATTTGGTACCGCTCTTGTGGCCCGCATCAAAATGCCTTTGCTTTTGATCTGATGATTTTCTCCAAAGCTGATCCCTGCTCAATCTAATCTATCTTCTCCTCTCTCCAGCTCTTCAAATCCCTCTTAGGTCTTCGTACAAATCTCCTGAATCCCATCTCTTTCTCTTTGGAGTGGCTGATGAACTCAAATCCTCTCTCCTTCTTTCCGCAGGGTTCTCATTGTGTTCTCTCCCAGTCAGATACCTTGGGTTGCCTCTTATTTCCTCCCAGCTATCTCCCCACCCATTGCACGCCTATGTTTGGTCTCATTCGTAAAAGGCTTCAACTCTGGAAAGGTAAGCTCCTTTCCTACACCGGTCGCCTTGAGCTTATCAGATCCGTCCTTCAATCTTGTTACATCTATTGGGCTGATGTGTTCAAACTTCCTATTTCTACCATCAGTAAAGTGGAATCCCTCATGTGATACTCGCTCTAGAAAGGGACTTGCTCTTCCTACTTCCTCCATCCCATTAGTTGGGCATCTATTTGCTGCCCTAAGATTGAGGGGTGGCCTCGTTCTCAGAAGAATCTCATATGTCAACTCAGCTGTTACCCTTAAGCTTATCTGGAAAATTGTATCCAAGCAGAAAAGTATCTAGGTCTCCTGGGTCTACTCTTCCCTTAACCTCAGGCCTTCTGCCCTTAGAGCTATTCAGTCCTCCATCTCTGATGGTCTCTCCACTTCCCTCTGGCTAGATAATTGGCACACCCCTCTGATGCCCTCCTTTTTATCATTGGCGCCAGAGCTGTAAACTCCTCGGGTCTTCCTAAATCCTCTCTAGTTGCTTCCATCGTCTCCAATGGCTCTTGGCCCCCCCCCCTCTTCCCTCCACTCTCCTTGTTTCCTTATGGAAATCTCTCCCCCCTACCCTCCTCCAAGCCTGGCCCTCTTGATGAAATCCTTTGGTCCCCTTCTCTATCGGGTTCCTTCTCCTCTTCCTCCTGTTAGAACTTTATCCGCTCTCCTCATCCCCTTGTTCTCTGGCACAACATTGTTTGGTTTAAAGGTCACATCCCCAGGCATAGCTTTACTGCTTGGAGAGCTCTTTTCTATTGCCTTCCAACCCTCTCCTTCCTCCGCTTCTATCACATCCCTGTGACTTTTTCTCTTGTTGCCTCTGTTGCAATGGTTGTGAGGACTTTGATCACCTTTTCTTCTCTTGCCCCTTTTTCTCCTCGTTTTGGAAAAAAAATCCGTTCTTGGTGTTGGCTTGGCAAGAGATCCCCGCTGCCCCTCTCTAGGGAATGGATTTGGATGGATATGACCTTTGGTGGATCCTCTTTCTATGATTCGGCTGAGAAGTTTGCCTTTTGTGTGACAATCAATCACCTTTGGATGAAGCGCAATTTTCAAAGATGGACCTCCAATTCTCGATCTTTTGATAAGATTTGGAAGGCCATTTTCTTTGATGTTAGCATTAAGCTCCATTGTCTCCCTCTTAGGCCTGTTTGTGATTCCCGAAGGAACATGCTCATTGTGGTCTTCCCCCTCCCCCCCCCCAATTGGACCCTGTTGCCCCCTTATAGGTTTTAATGTTTTTTTCTGTGGGTTTTTTCCCCCCTTGGGCTGTATATATTTCTCCTTGTTTCTTTCCTCTTGGTAGTGAATTTATTATTCACCCCCCCCCCCCAAAAAAAAAAAAAAGGGGAATGGACATACCTAGCCAGACTGTACATCTAAATAACGGTAAAATAAAAGAGTGATTAACTCTATTTCAAGCCCACAACTTGTTTAAAGATAAGGTTCCTGGAAATCTGGAACAGCAAGCTGTATAGAAGACTCCTAATTGCTTCCCATGACTCCTGGTCTCTAGAAGAACCAGGTTTGAACCATCCCTGAACTGCATGCGTTGGTTTGAACCAGGTGGACCCAACCAAACCAAACCAAACCAAACTGCCGGGAACTTACTCTTCTCTCTGCTGAAAATATGCATCATTTGTACTCTGGTCTAATAATTTGTTGGAACTTTTCTCTTCTTATTTTTTCCTATGGATTAGTAAATCATAATCAGCATTAAAATATTTGAAACTTCTTACATTCTGTGCAATATGGTTGGGCTGGGGTTTTTCAGGTTGACACTGCAGGTTGGTTACAAAGGACAAAGCGTGAGAATGGACCTGGCTCCTTGAGCATTATGCAATCAAGAAAAAGTCTTATTCGGGCTCATGTGGTTGCTTTGGTTCTTGACGCAGAGGAGGTGTGTGTTTTGTTGTATTGTTCATCTTGCATGATATTTTCTAAAAAATTGGAGCCTTCAATATTATTTTATTTTGGACAAAGTTTTCCTTCACTAGGTGGTGAAGTTCACCACTCTATCCTAGGGTTCACAAACCTCTATAGGGTTTTAGTACCTTTACCAAAAAACCCTCATGATACCCATGTGTGCATTTAAACTTTGTAGAACCCATGATGAATGAAAGTTCAGAGAAGGGAAGGCCTATCTAAAATCTGACTTTCAGAAGCCTTAACAAACAGGGAACATAGCCTGCGTGAAAGTTCTCCTACACTATGTGAGATTGCCTCGAGAAGAGGCTAACAAATTGATATTAGGCCCAAGGTAAGAAGTTGGTCACTGCATAAAACCTTCAATAGAAGTAACAACAATAAGGTTTCACTTTCTTAAATATATGAGGAAAAACTTGGAGTGGCTGCACGGGCTTAATGGGGTCCTAGGTCACCTAAAGATTTAGGGTTTAGAAGCCCAAAGGAAATTCCATAATTGCAGGGATTGGGGAATAGGACCAGAATTGCATATTTGCTATATCTGAACAGGGACAAGTTGGTTGGGCTTTATTTTCTGGTAGAGTAGGCTTACTGAGTATCATAATTCGATATTTCAATTTCAACCATATTGTTTGGATAAAATCGTGTATATTTCTGCTGAACATTTCGGTTGGCCATTTCAGTGGTCAATTAGCCATATTTTGGCTTGAAACTCCAGGGAAACCTTAACTAAATTAAAACTGAAACTATTGTTGTCTCCTGGGGATTGCCGTCTTCCATTTTGATCCCCTTAACTAAATTAAGACTGAAACTATTGTATTCTCCTGGGGATTGCCCTCTTCCATTTTGATCCCCTTAACAAAATTAAGACTGAAACTATTGTTGTCTCCTCGGGATTGCCCTCTTCCATTTTGATCCCCTCCCCTAGTTGCTCCAGCTTTGTAGCTCCCTTCCCCTCTCCCTCCCCTTCCCTTATGGTCTCTTGATTCTCTTTTTTGTTGTTAATATATTATTTATTCATCCGAAAAAGAAAAAAAAAAAAAAAAAGACTGAAACGGTGAAACCCTTTATATTTTGGCTGAATATTTCGGTTGGCCATTTCAGTGGTCAAATGACCATATTTTGGCCGAATACTTCAGGGGAACCCTAATTAAGCATCTCCAAATATTATTTTTAAATTTAAATTGTAAAATATTGCACCCAAAAATTGTATTTTGGCTTTGGACCTTAGGTGGCTAGTGTTTGATGTACCCTTCTGTTTCTTTTCTGCAATATAACTTATTTTACACATAATATAGCACTAGAATGCACTGAAATTAATTGAAGCAACCAACATATACATTTGGAATGAGAAAAGTAATATTGGTTAGCTTTTTCTAATTATCAATAACATTACATGTACATGTTACACACTGACATAGTACAAACTACGTGTTACATATTGGACCCCTCTGCCCATCCTAGTTCCACATTGTGTTCTGGGGAGGATTAAGACCACTAGCAGATTGTTAGTGCCAACGCAACCGTTCCTCCAATTGTATCACAATGATGGCCATATCATACTGTCGGAAAAAATGCTCGAAATCCTCCAGCATGTGTATAAGTGGTACCATCAATATGCTAGAGGTAACCTAACTAAGGTATAGATCACTGTGCAGTGGAGATCTATACAGGGAGCCACCATAACGGAGACAGCATGTATGCTTGGGGGCCGGGTATGAGAAGATGTTATCCAACAAGGATGACCCACTATGTGGTTGACCCTCATACTCAATGGGTAATGGAGAAGGGTATACCTCTAAATTGGAATCTTTCTCAAATCTAGTAAATCATTGATGCAATGCGTTGTAATAGTCCCAAACACCTTGTTCCACCAAGAAATGTAGGTGATTCGACCGATAATATGAAATCCAGGGTTTTCTAGGCTTTTTACCTTTTAAGGTTGAAACTGAATAAATCACTGAAAATGGTTCGAAATTTATATTACAAGTTAGGTAACGTTCGCCAAAATAATACCAACCTGCCAAAACGATACCGAAATTTCGGCCAAAGCATTGCATTTCTACTGAGTCGACATGCATTTCATTTTGATTCTTAACGAAACCGAAATTTGGCCATCTTGACCGAAATCTCGAACCATGATGGGTATATATAGGTTTAAAAAAACCAGCAAATTTTTTAGAGAATTCTGATGGCTTTCTTTAAGACATGTGTCTATAAAAATAACATGTTACCAAAACCCAGTCAGAAAATAGAAACTCAAAGCAGGAATTGAAAAATTAAACCTGAGTATGAAGCAGATAGAGATTAAGGGTCTGTATGGCCACGTTTAAAAATAAAATAAAATAACATTTCTGGTGTTTTTTGTTCTTTTTTGGAACACATTTGGAGCAAAACATGTTTGAGACATCCAGTCTGTTTTTAATTTTTATTTTTTTGGAATGAACCTGGTGAAATAGAACACATTTCTTGGTGTTTTCAGAAACAGATTGAAATTGGTTTTTTAAAAACAGAAACAAAATTGCTCAACAAAAAGACCCAACATATAACCCCCACCTCATCCTCTTCCTTCTCACCCTCATCATCATCACCACCACCGCGACATCACCACCTCCACCACCACCACTTCCTCACCCACATCATCACCACCACATCCTCACCCACATCATCACCACCACCTCAGCCTGACCCCCATCTCCCCCACCATCATCATCACCACGACCTCTTTCGCTGCGCCCTTCCACAGCCACCGCCACCGCCACTGCCACCACCACCACCTCCTCGTCCTCATCCCCATCATCACCACCATTATCACCACAACCACCTCCACCTCTTCCACTGCCACCAGCACCACTTTTATTAATTTGCATTCCATTCGTGTTTCTTTTTATTGTTTAGTGGTGGAAATACTAAATTTTTTCCAGTTTTACTGTACTACATTTTTTGTATAGAAGTATTCCAAATTAACAAAAACACAACAAGTATTTCTAATAGAAATACAAATTTGAAACAGAAACATTGCCATACACAGCCTAAGGAGCTAACAAAAACCAATAAACAGAGCTAAAAACTTAGTTTTAGAAATCAGATAATTCCAAAAGATAGCAATCAAAATTTGGACTTATAGAGAAACTGTCAAGCTTAGCTCCTTGCGCTCTCTGGTTTCACCCTTGGCTCCCTTCCTGTCAAATATCTAGGTTTGCCCCTCATCTCCTCCTGACTTTTGTTGTCAATACACTCCCATGCTTGACCTTATGCGTAAAAAGGCTTCAGCTTTGGAAAGGAAAGCTTCTCTCTTACATTGGTCGCCTAGTTCTTATCAGATATGTGCTTCAATCTATGTACCTTTACTGGTTTGGCATTTTTGTCCTCCTTGTTGCCACCTCCAAATCTATTGAAATCCTCCTCTGTTCCTTCCTCTGGAAAGAAGTTGATTCCATTAAGTTCCTCCACCCTATGAGTTGGGATAAAGTTTGCCTTCCCAAATCAGAAGGTGGCCTGGGATTGAGAAAAATCAAAGAAGTTAATATTTTTGGCATTCTTAGTCTCATCTGGAAGATTGTTTCCAAGCACAACAGTATCTGGGTCTCTTGGGTCTACTTCTCACCCCTAAAAATGATTCCCTTTGGACTGCCTCCCCCCGCTTTGGATTCAACTTGAATTTGGCGCAATATTCTTAGCATTAGATCGATTGCTCTTGGTGCTATTTCCTATATCATTGGTAATGGCTCGTCAACCTCCCTCTAGTTGGATCCTTAGCATCCATTGGGTATCCTCCTTTCCTTGATCACTCCACGATCTATATACTCTTCCGGTTTGAGTAGATCTTCCTCTATTGCCTCTATCATCTCTCATTGTGTTTTGTCTCCCCCCTCCACCCCACCCCACCCCACCCCACCCCACCCCCTTGCGGTTTTCTCGTCTTCCCTTTCTCCCCTTCCCCCTAGCCATCGGGGAAGAGAAGACAAGATCCTTTGGCTCCCTTCTGCCACGGTTTGTTTAGCTCGGTCTCAGCTTGGGATTTCATTCACTCAGAAGACCCTCTTGTCCCTTGGCACAACATCATCTAGTTTAAAGGGCATATCCCTCGTCATAGCTTCATTGCTTGGAGAGCTATATCTAATTGCCTCCTACGCAGTCTTTCCTCATCTACTGGCACATTCCAGTTCCTTATCTTATTGCTGGAATGGTACTAAAGATACCGATCATCTTTTCTTCTCATGCCCCTTCTCTGCTTGGAAGAGGGTCATTAGTAACTGCTGGCCGTCTCGTAGAAGAGTCTTCCCTTGAGTAGAGAATGGGGTTGGGTTGACATGACTTATGGTGGATCCTCCATTTGTGATTCTATTGGGAAACTCACCTTCTGCTCTACTATAAACCATATCTAGATGGAGCGCAATCTTCGTGGATGGACTTCCAGTTTTCGTTCTTTTTATATGATTTGGAAAGCCATCTACTTTGGTGTGAGCTCCAAACTTGGTTGCCTCCGCCATCGCACTATCCGTGACACCTTAAGGAACAAGCTCACTATTGTGTTTTGGGGTCTCCCCTATGTATTATCTCCCCCCCCCCCCCCTCTTCTCCTTTTGATGGGGTAACCCAATTTGTGTTGTATTTGGCTTCCGTTCTTGATGTAGATCAGTCCAGCAACAACAGCAGATTTGACCTTACCTATCGAAGGAGGAAGAAGGGCTCAGCCCAAGGATCAAACCAACCACCCAGCTGCACTCGAGATCTGGTCTGGATGGGTCGAACCAGCCTACTGATGGGCTGGTCCTCCTAGTTAGAGTTTGTTCTATTGTCTTACTTGAGTCCCACTCCATGTTGGAGTATTTATTTTACAGTTTTACTTGGGTCCCACTCCAAGTTTGAGTTGTTAGCTAATTAGCATTCTTAAGTCCTGAGCTAAGTTGGAGTCTACTACGTCTTTTCTTATTTTGAGTGGGAGTTAGACCCTCTATAAAAGAGGCACGGCTGTAAGTTCTTAACACAACTGAATGAATAATAATTGCAGCAAATTTGCTCCAAGTTCTGAGAAAGAATTCCTCAACAGCTGAGATAGCTGTTGTTGAGACCCAAGGCTGCGATAGCCATCCCCCACAGCTATCCCATCTCCTTTCTCGTCTCTTCTAATCTGATTGAAGAAACAGTGACAACACATCCCTGGCCAGAATCAAATTCAGCAGAAGAAGATTGGGTTTGGAAGAACCGATCGAGTGCTAAATCTTCCCATCCAAGGATCTGATCAGCCAACCCTTTTGGGGGTTTGCTGGCCAGCCTATGAGAGAGACTCGATAATGTAGAAGTAGGTTACAAGTAAACTACCACTAACAGTTTACACCCCAAACAAGACACAAACTGACTTGAAACAATCAACATTAGAACAAGGAGGATACAAGGAACAAAACCAGAAATAAACCCCACAAATACAAAGCAAAACAACCCAAACAAGAGGAGAGAGAAAATGACCTGTGCAGGGTACAGAGAGAGACCTGCGGCTGGGGCTGGGGAGCTCAGAAGGAGCTGTCCTTCTGATCGATGATAGGTCCCAGTAAGGGTACAAAAACCCCCAAATATCAGAGACTTCTGATGGCTGGTTTGTGAGATACTCCAGTTCTTGATTTCAGACCTAGGAGAGAGAACTCCAAGAATCGCAGGTTCAGCAGCTAGCAGCCTCAGATGAGCTTCCAAGGTGGATCGAGTGGTCCACTTGTGTAGAACAGACCCTCAAAAGGTCTTGCAGATCAGACCTCAGGTGTGGGCAGTAGAGGGAATCGATTGGCTTCAAGAGAGGAGTCTTCTTGCTGGTCGATCTTAACGGTCCAAGATGAACAGGTGTGAATTCTCTGGAGTTGATAATAGCAGCAAACAGTGACCAGAAATAGACAATCGAATTCAGAAAATAAGAAGAGAGATAAAAGGGCAAGTGGGGAGGAGTGGCTATCTCGGCCCGGGCTTCTCACCAACAGCTATCCCGACTGTTCTAAGCAATTGACTGTAATTTTCTTTATTCAAATTTGAGAAATAAGGGTACATAGGCTCCTCTATATATAGAGGGCAGAATAGTAGTCATACCATAATTAGGAGTTAGATTCCAAGTAGGTTTAGATATTACATCATAAGAGTTGGACTCCAACTAGGACTAGACTAGAACTCCAACATGGAGTAAGTGACTAATAGCATTAACTAAGAGCCTCTAACTAATAGCTTTAACTAAGAGCCTCTATTGGGCTGAGTACAATCGATGGGCCTAATGGGCCTTATTAAATGAACTAAAAACTTAATTAAATAAGTGAGAATCGATGGGCCATTGGGCCCTTATTTATTATCACTAAAATCCACATTTAAGTGGGGTGATTGGGGCCTTTTGCGATGGGCTTACTCCTGTGATAGCCTAGCCCAAAGTATGGATCTACATCAGCTCCCCCCTTCTTAGAATCATTCGTCTCCGATGAATGGATGAAGGATATGTAACGTTCATAGAGATCTGTATCAAGACGTTGGAAGTCATCGGCGTGGATCCAAGTGCAATCTTGTTGAGGTCGTTGTTTCCACTTGACGAGGAACGAATAGTAGCCCTTACCACCACGAACAGTAGTGAATTTGTTGCCAATAACATCTTCAATTATATCATCTGTGGGGGTTACAAACTGAGGAAGCTTTAGTGCATGCTCTGTATCTCCTTCATCAGATTGATGTTCCACATAGAGTGTAAGATCAGCCACATTGAAGACATTGTTGATCTTCAGAGTAGGAGGTAATTCCAGCATGTAAGCATTGGGACCAATACGCTTCAAGACCTTGTATGGATCCATATTCCGAGGATGGAGCTTGTGCACGGTACCAGGAGGGAATCTCTTAGGTGGAATTCAAACCATTACCATATCACCCGGTTGAAATTCCACATAACGTCGGTGATGGTTAGCATTTGCTTGATACCCATCATTGCTAACAGCTTTGCGGCGACGAACATCAGCGTGTACCTTTGTGATATTTTAAAGGAACTCATCGGCTTCAACACTAACACGGGCATGAGGTGGCAATGGTACCATGACAACTGGTTGTTGTGGCTGCAGTCCCAGAACGATTTCAAATGGAGTACGACCGGTGGTGCGGTTGACAAAGCTATTATATGCAAACTCTGCTATGTCAAGAATAGATGGCCCTGTCTTCTCATAGTCACGAACCAGGCAACGGAGCAAATTGCCAAGGCTTCTATTTATTACCTCCGTCTGACTGTCTGTTTGAGGATGGAATGCCGTAAAGAACTTGATTTTAGTGATAGGCCATTAGTGAATCTCATACTTGCAAGAATGAGAATGCTAAGTGTTTTTTCATGCTCATAGCATTCTCATAGAATGCTAAGTGTTTTTTCATGTTAGCACCTTGAACACTTACGGCATGAAAAAACACTTCTTCAAGTTGATATGGGGCTTCTTTTCTCGTAGCATTCTCATAACACGCGTTAAGTGTTCAAGGTGCTCATTTTGTGCCTTTCTGTAAATTAATATATCATCAAAGTATACTGCAAGGAACTTGCCAATAAAGGGGTGCAACACATAAGTCATCACTCTCATAAAGGTACTAGGTGCATTGGTAAGGCCAAGGGGCATGACCTTCCATTCATACAACCCTTCTTTTGTTTTGAAGACTGTCTTCCATTCATCTCTAGGACAGATTCGAATTTGATGATACCCACTACGTAGATCAATCTTTGAAAATATAGTGGCTCCTGTCAATATGGCTAACATATCATCCAAACGAGGAATAGGAAATCCACACTTTACCGTGATTTTATTGATGGCATGGTTGTCAATGCACATATGCCATGATCCGTCATTCTTTGGTGTCAGTAGGGCTGGTACGACCCATGGACTCATGCTCTCTACTAGAAAGCCTTTGTGTAACAGATCATCCACTTGTCTCTTGAGCTCGGCATGTTCTGTGGGGCTGAGAAGATAAGTGGGCAGATTTGGAAGTACTGAACCAGGCACTAGATCAATTGCTTGTTGTATATCCCTCATAGGTGGTAGTTCATCAGGCACCAAATCTGAAAAATCAGTATGTAACTCTTTGATTTGTGGTGGACGTGTTACCTCTTTTACCAGTTCAGCTGCTTTAGTAACAAGTGCCAATATCAGTCCGGTTTCTTCACTAGTAACCACGAACTCTCTGTGGGGCAGCACACACAGCTTCGTGTGCAATTGATGTTTCTTGCTAGTGTTGGCCTTGCAAAGTTGTTTCTTTTGCTCAGTGGTTCCATTGGAAGAGGCCTTTTCAAAGTTCTTCAAGACGTGTTGTCTTCGTATTTGGGCAGCCCTTAACTTTTCTTTCACTTGTGATATGTTGAGGGGATTTAGAGTGAATGACTTGCCTTTATGATCGAAGAAGCATTGGTTCTTAGTACCTCCAACTAGAACATTGTTATCATAGAGCCAAGGCCTTGGCTCTTCCAAGTAGCACATCAGTGAGAACCATGGGAATGACATCACACCATACATTTTCTTCATAATCTGAAACCTTCAGTGGTAGAGAACAACGTTGAGTTACTGACATGTTGTTGTCTAGTAGTGATACTTTGTATGGTTGTGGATGGGGTTCAAATCTTAAGCTTCCCTTCAACTACGAAAGTTTGAGATACTACGTTCACACAACTCCCACTGTCCACAATTACCTGAGCTTTGTGAGGCCCACTAGACATCAAAGTGTAGAATATATTGTGCCTTATCCAGTCTTCTCCTTTTGCTTCAACCTCTAGGATTTTTGCCACTACATTGATGGAATTATATGGGTCATCATCACTTGGTGCATAGTCATCTCCATATTCATCTTCCATTCCTTCAACGGAAACATTTACAGCCCAATCATCATCCTGTGGTTCATATATTTGCATATCTGGGTTGGACTCAATGGCATTGATGATGGAGTTGGATCTTTCACACTGAGGGCATAATTTTGCAACATGTCCAGTTCCCCCACAGCCATAACATGTCAAGGATCCTGACTCTCTGCCACCCGTAAGACTCTTACCCTTATCCTACGTAGAGTGTGGCGCTCGGGTTGGAAATCCGTTAGGTTTATTTGGTGCAAATGGCCTTTTAACATTAGTAGACTGATTGAACTTTTTAGGGGTTGACTTGATCAGATCTTCAGCTTCTAGAGATTTTTTGATGCATGCATTCAAGGATGGCAATTCTATCACACCAATTTTATCACGAATATCATGTCGTAATCCCAACTTGAATCGAGATATAAGCAATTCTTCGTCTTTATGATATGCACCTGTTTGTGAAAGTAAAACGTTGAATTTATTAATATACTCTTCTACAGTCATGGTACCTTGTCGGAGAGTGTTGAGCATATAATAGAGACAGTGTCGGTATGTGGGAGGCAGATATCTCTCACTGAGTATGAGTTTGAGTTCTTCCTAATTGCGAGGCTCTCTATGTCTGCGCATGAGTTTAACTTCTTCAGCTTTCCAACAATCCTTAGCACCACCTGTCAGCATAGTGATAGCTAGTTGGGCCTTTCTTCCGTTAGACATATGGTACCATCAGAAGTAGTCAACAAAGGAGTTCAGCCAATCATGGAAGTAGAGGGGATCGTGATTTCTATTATACTCCTTCAGTTCCAATTTCACCTTGTGTCTGTCATCATGGTGAAATTGATTACCTTCATACTCATCAAACTCTTCACCCCGAGGTAGTATGTTCCTTCGAGCTTGAAATGTGAACCCTTTTGGCATAGCATTAGTGTTGTTGACTGTGTTGGACTGAGCAGCATTAGTCCTTTTCAGTTCTACCATTTGTTGGTCAATAACATCTATCCTTGCAGTCAATGCTTGGAGGGATTTCATCACATCCTTCAGTGAAATTTGTTTGGAGCTTTCTTTAGCCATAGCTCTGATACCACTTAATGTAGAAGTAGGTTACAAGTGAACTATCCCTAATAGTTTACACCCCAAACAAGACTCAAACTGACTTGAAACAATCAAAATTGGAACAAGGAGGACAAAAGGAACAAAACCAGAAATAAACCCCACAAAGACAAAGTAAAACAACCAAAACAAGAGGAGAGAGAAAATTACTTGCGTAGGGTATAGAGAGAGACCTGCGGCTGGGGCTGGGGAGCTCAGAATGATCTGTCCTTCTTATCGATGATAGGTCCCAATAAGGCTACAAAAACCCCCATATATCAAAGACTTCTGACGGCTGGTTTGTGAGATACTCTAGTTCTTGATTTCAGACCTAGGAGAGAGAAGAACTCCAAGAATCGCAGGTCCAGCAGCTGGCAGCCTCAGATGAGCTTCCAAGGTGGATCGAGTGGTCCACTTGTGGTGTAGAACAGACCCTCAAAAGGTCTTGCAGTTCAGACCTCAGGTGTGGGCAGTAGAGGGAATCAATTGGTTTCAAGAGAGGTGATGTAGTTGGACGATGGGTTTAGAAAATTATATTTTGATTTGATTCCTTATTCGCTTTCCTTTTTGGGTAGAAATTAGTTTGGTAGTATTTTTATTTGAGTATGATTGAATTTTTTATTACCAATTAGGTTAGTTTCCATTTTAATAGACTGCCAATTTTATGCTTTGATTTTCTTTTTATAGCCATGTAATACACTAGTGAAGAACTCAGATTTGAAGAATTGAAATTTGACCGAGGTTTTTTGGGCTTGAACCATGGCTGCCAAGAGGCGTGAGTAGCTCTCTCCCTCTTTCTTTCTTCTATCTTCCCCTTTCTGAAAGTCTATTTTCCTCATCTCTTGCTGTTCCTCCCAATTGATCAAGGTTTTCGGAATCTCTTGTCCCTGTGAACCGAAACCAGTTTCGGGTATGAAATTTAAACCCTACTGCCAGACCCAGTTGCAGGTGTTGAATCTATTCTGATTTGGGCTGTTGAGGCTTATTGAAGCTGGGTTTATAACCAGCTTGCTATTGCGATTCCATACCTGAACTTTCATCTCGAGTGCTGCCCTGGTGATCAAGATCTTCTGTTCAAAACATTTTTTGCTTCACCATCTCTGTTCCTTGGCTGAAGGAAGAAGATAACCCTCCTTCATGTTTCCTCCGTGATTTCTTATTTTATTGGCTTAAATTGTTTAGTCTATTCCTCCTTTTGCTAAAATTCTGTTTTGTCTTTTTTGTCTGTCTTTTTGTGTTGAAGTATTTCTTTTATTTTCATTCTCATATCATTGCCCTCCTTTCTTTTATTATTTACTTGCTGACCTTATTTTTTTGTTTCTTCCTAATTTATCCATACGTAATAAATCTAATCCCTATTATGTCCTCCTTTAGCTACCAAGTAACACCATAGAACATTTGGTTATTTACAAGAGTGCCATTCACCTTTATAACTTCAATTTAATTATAATTCTGCCACTGGTTATTGTTAATAACTTATTGAGTGTCTGACTGGGCCCATAAGCGATCTGACTTCAGTCTTTGAAATCCGGATCCGCATCAAGTGGTATCAGAGCAAATTTTTCTGCAATTTCCTAACCATGTCAGGTCTTGTCACCAATGCTGAGCTACAAAAATTGTATCGTGAATTAGCTAAGGGTCAACAAAATACTGATGCTAGGCTTGAGAGGACTGAAGCTAAGTTTGACAAGTTTATGGAAGAGATGACTGCTTTTAAGAAGAGGTCCGACAAGCGAGCTGAAGAAGGATCCTCTACACTACGTCCTCAGTTCAATATCTTACGGATCGAGGACACACCTCATAGGTAGCAACTTAATCCCATTATCCCCTTGGATATTACAAGGAAATTTTCTGATAGGGATTATGGCATCAAAGTTGAGGTTCTAGAGTTCAGTGTTGAAAAGGGACCTGAAGAATTTCTAAACTGGCTTACCAAAGTTGAGAGGATTTTTGCTTGTAAATCTTTTCTGAATGAGAAGAAGTGTGAACTCATCCTCACCAAGTTTATTGGGTATGCATGTTCATGGTTGGATGATGTACTGCATGCAAGGTTTGTCAGAAGACTTGGACCTGATTGGGAGGTCATGAAGCAGATCCTAACTGAGAAATTTGTTCCTCTTAATTATAAGAAGGTAATGTTCCATAAATTGCTTAACTTGTAACAAGGCAACAAGGATGTGGATACCTACACCCTCAAATTCCAAAACTGTCTTCAAGGTGTCGACTTCAGGAAACATATCAGCAACGAATGATGTGATACATTAGTGGACTAAGTACTGAGATCCAACTTGAATTGACTAACACCGATTTTAGGTTAGTTGATGTGGCCGCAACTCATGCCAAGATAGCTGAAGAAAAGTCTATTTATTGGAAGCATAGTTTTTAAGGCGGTAAGGCGACAGAGGCGTTTGAGGGTCTTTCGGAGCGCCTTAGCGATAAGGCGGGCGTAAAGCGTTGCCTTATTGACTAAAGCGTTCCTGTGTAATATTTTTATAAAACCAATCTATTTAGCTCAAATCCTAGTTGAATCCTATTACTCATTTGTTAAATAAATATTAAAGGTTCATATTCATCCCAATGTAAGATATTCATCAAGAAAACAAATCAATAAAGTGAATAAACTAAGTTCATCTTCATCAATCATCAATCATCATAACATATTAATATATAATATAAATACATAATTATGAAACAAAATTATAAATATAAAGAAAAGAAGACATAAAAAAATACAAGTATTTACTATACTTACCTCTATGATGCCAAAATGAGTGCCTAAGCCCTAAGGTCATCCACTATATTTCTACTCCTGTTAAAGAAGAATGAAGCTCACCGCTGCCGGAGCAAAATGGTCACCTGGATTAGTGGTTCTTCCTTGTTTCTTGATTCCTTCACAAAGCCCTTTCTTAAAACCCTTGACAAAATCCAAACCCTATTTGTGAATCGTGTTTTTGTTTTGATTGTTTTGGTTATTTTTGGTGGAGTAAGGCTGGTCCCATACATCTCAAGTGTTAACAAAACCATACACCTACCAATAAAAAATCTATATTTGGAATCTTCATCAAGTAAATTTAAAATGTGTTAAAAAAAAAAAAACCCATAAGGCGCCACTTCATGCAAGGCGGAGCACTGTCTTACCATTTCTAGACCGCATCAGCGCCAAGGCGCTAGTAAGGCGACGCCTTAGCAGCGCCTTAAAAACTATGATTGGAAGAGTATGCACAAGGTTCCTTCAGTTTATAGACCTCCACCACGTATGGAGGAAAAGAAACTTGAAGCTCGCGGAGTTGAAAAAAAAATGTTAGAGTTCAACAAGGATAGTGATGGGGTGAAGAACATCAGATGCCATAGTTGTGGCGAGAAGGGTCACTACTCCAACAAGTGTCCCAATAGGACTCGTTCTATGAATGCAGGAGAGAAGCAACCGATAGAGAAGAGTGGAGATGTTGATCCTGCTTTATATCCTTATCCCCTCGATGAAGATGATATTAACGATGATGATGAGGATATAGAAGCTTATTCCGCTAGTCTTTCATCCTTTTCAAACAGACTAATTGACAAGGTTCCTCTCTTCAAACAAAATGGTACTCTCCTGCATGGTTCTGATCCTATTGATATTCATACAGTTGTTGATACCGGGGTAGAAGAAAACTTCATCTCTACTGAATTTGTTCGAGCACACAACCTTCCACAGAAACAACTTTTCAAGAAGATTCACGTGCAAGGTTTTGGACCCACAGCTTGAGAAGAGGTCACTGCAGTTGTTTGAGTACATCTACAGTTTGGGTCATTTCAATACCATGTATTGCTTGTTCACCCCATGGCGCCTGTGACATTCTTCTAGGGCGACCTTGGCAAGGACATGCAGGTATTCTTTATGATGTTGCACGGAAAACCATCAAGGTAAAGCAAGGAGGTCGTACGTATTTAATGATGCCACACGCATTATCAGACATGTCACGTCGTCGACCGACTCCTGTTCCAATGACACGTCAGCCTACTCTCCCTCTTCACGGAGTTACGTTCCCGTCATTTGCTTCGAGATATGTGCCACATCATCGGCGAGCGAGCTACAAGGGTATCTTGGGAGCATGACCTAACTCGACGGAGTTGAGTTCTCTTAAGACCGGGAGAGGTGATGCAATAGGGTGATGGATTTAGAAAATTATCTTTTGATTTGATTCCTTATTTGTTTTCCTTTTTGGGTAGAAATTAGTTTGGTAGTATTTTTATTTGAGTAAGATTGAAGTTTTTATTGCCAATTAGGTTAGTTTCCATTTTAATAAACTACCAATTTTATGCTTTGATTTTCATTTTATAGCCATGTAATACACTAGTGAAGAACTGAAATTTGACTGAGGTTTTTTGGGCTTGAACCGTGGTTGCTGAGAGGCTTGTGTAGCTCTCTCCCTCCTTTTTCTTTGTTCTACCTTCCCCTTCTGAAAGTCTATTTTCGTCATCTCTTGCTGTTCCTCCCAATCGATCAAGGTTTTCAAAGCTCTTGTCCCTGTGAGAACGGAAAGCAGTTTCAGGTATGAAATTTAAACCCTACTGCCAGACCTAGTTGCAGTTTTGATTCTATTCTGATTTGGGCTGTTGAGGCTTATTGAAGCTGGGTTTATAACCAGCCTGGTATTGCGATTCCATACCTGAACTTTCAGCTCGAGTGCTACCCTAGTGATCGAGATCTTCTGTTCGAAACATTTTCTGCTTTACCACCTCTGTTCCTTGGCTGAAGGAAGATGACCCTCGTTCATGTTCGTGATTTCTTACTTTATTGGTTTAAATTGTTTAGTCTATTCCTCCCTTTGCTAAAATTCTGTTGTCTTTTTTGTCTGTCTTTTTGTGATAAAAGCATTTCTTTTATTTTCATTCTCATATCATTGCCCTCTTTTCTTTTATTATTTACTTGCTGCCCTTATTTTTTTGTCCCTTCCTA
This sequence comes from Macadamia integrifolia, assembly GCF_013358625.1. NCBI lineage: Eukaryota > Viridiplantae > Streptophyta > Magnoliopsida > Proteales > Proteaceae > Macadamia > Macadamia integrifolia. The sequence goes on along the minus strand of NC_056564.1, from coordinate 12,868,652 downwards.
ATTTATCCATACTTAATAAATCTAACCCCTGTTATGTCCTTCTCCTTTAGCTACCAAGTAACACCATAGAACATTTGGTTATTTACAAGAGTGTCATTCACCTTTGTAACTTCAATTTAATTAGGATTCTGCCACTGGTTATTGTTAATGACTTATTGAGTGTCTGAGTGGGCCCATAAGCGATCAAACTTCAGGCTTTGGAACCCGGATCCGTATCAAGAGGAGTCTTCTTGCTGGTTGATCTTAACAGTCCAAGGTGAACAGGTCTGAATTCTATGGAGTTGATAATAGCAGCAAACAGTGACCAGAAATAGACAATCGAATTCAGAAAATAAGAAGAGAGATAAAAGAGTAAGTGGGGAGGAGTGGCTATCTCGGCCCGTACTTTTCACCCACAACTATCCCGGCTGTTCTAAGCAATTGACTGCAATTTTCTTTATTCAAATCTGAAAAGTAAGAGTATATAGGCTCCTCTATATAGAGGGCAAAATAGCAGTTATACCATAACTAGGAGTTAGACTCCAAGTAGGTTTAGACATTACATCATAGGAGTTGGACTCCAACTAGGACTAGACTAGAAGTCCAACATGGAGTAAGTAACTACTAGCATTAAGAGCCTCTACTGGGCTGAGTACAATCGATGGGCCTTATTAAATTAACTAAATACTTAATTAAATAAGTGAGAATTGATGGGCCCAATGGGCCCTTATTTATTATCACTAAAACCCACATTTAAGTGGGGCGACTGGGGCCTTTTGGGCTGGGCTTACTCCTGCGATAGCTTATACCAAAGTATGGATCTACATCACTCAACCAGCAGTTAGTCCGCATCTACTGGCTGGATCTTCTGTTACTGCCTCCTCTTCTAGTTTCCTAATTTGGTTACTTAAAAGTCAAGCATTCTCATATCTTTCAATCCAGCTATCCACTTACATTGATATTTTGGGGTTTTAATTCCCATCGTTAGACCCCATCCTAATTTGGTTACTTAAAAGTCAAACATTCTCCAACTCACGAACCAATCTAGCCAACCAGACTCCTTCCTTTGCAGCCTCAACTGCCATGTACTCTGCCTCTGTAGTGGATAATGCAACTGTAGACTGAAGCATCGCCCTCCATCATATAGGTCCACCAACCAATGCAAATACATACCCTGTAGTAGACCTCCTCCTGTCTAAATCACCAGCATAGTCAGAATTAATATAACCCGCCAATTCTTTGTAGCTTCCTTTACCACTGAACATAATACATATATTTTTAGTCTTACTCAAATATCTGAAGATCCACTTAATTGCATTCCAATGCTCCTTCTCTGGATTACTCATGTATCTGCTAACAACACTGAGTGCATGAGACAAATCCGGCCTGCTACAAACTAGAGCATACACGAGACTCCCAACTGCTAGCATAGGGGACTTGAGACATCTGCTCCACCTCCTCATGTGTTGTAGGGCATTCCCTTTCAGATAACTTGAAATGGCTAGCTAACAGAGTGCTAATTGGCTTAGCTTTTTTCATGTTGAAACGCTCTAGCACCTTTTCAATATACCTCTTCTGAGTTAACCCAAAGTTTACCTGCATTTCTATCTCTAAGGATTTCCAAGCCAATGATCTTCTTAGCACTACCAATATCCTTCATCTCAAATTAAACACTCAACAAAGACTTCAAGGAGACTATATCATTTTTATTCTTTGCAGCAATGAGAATGTCATCAACATAAAGTATCAACAAAATAATGGAATTATCACTTGACACTTTATAATGAACACAACTATCATACTCACTTCTTGTGCAACCAATCTTCATCATGTGGGAATCAAAGCTGTTGTACCACTGCCTAGGAGATTGCTTAAGACCATAAAGCGATCTCTTAAGCAGACAAGAATGATCTTCCTTTCTTTGCACCTTAAAACCTTCAGGCTGCTCAATGTAAATTTGTTCCTTCAAGTCACCATGAAGAGATGCAGTCTTCACATCAAGCTGTTCAAGCTCTAAATCATACATGGCCACCAAAGCAAGTAGTACCTGGATTGAAGTGTGTTTCACCACTAGAGAATATTTCATTGTAGTCGATTCCCTCCTGTTGTGCATAGCCCTTGGCTACAAGTTTGGCCTAATACCTTTCACGCTCCTTCTCAGATGCTACCTCTTTCTTACGAAAGACCCATTTACACCCAATGATTTTTCTTCCCTTGGATTAATCCACAATCTCCCAAGTCTTGTTCTTCTGTAGAGACTCCATTTCCTCCATCATAACTGTCATCCATTTATCATGCTGTTCATCACTCAAAGCATCATGGTAGGAAGATGGATCACCTATACCTACAGTGAGGGCATAGGCAACCATGTCCTCAAACCCGTATCTCATAGATGCTTTGTGAGTACGCTTCCCTTTACCCTTTGCTATAGTATAGGGAACTTCTATTGTTTCCTGTTATCCTGGTTAAGTCTCTGGATGACTCATTCTCTCTTGTTGTTTCTGACTCACCCAACTCCACCTGCATATTAGAACCTTTTTTATTTTCATCAACTGCTTGTGAACTGTAATTTGACTTCACCATATGGGACTCATCAAACACAACGTTCCTCCTAACCACAACCTTCTTTGAACTTGAATCCCTTTACGCCTTTCTCAAAACCGAGAAAGATACACTGCTTAGACTTTGAGTCTAACTTAGAACGTTGCTGACTATCCACATGAGCATAGGATGGACAACCAAATATTTTTACAATAGAATAATCTACAGGTTTTCCTGTCTATACCTATTTTGGATTTCATAATCAATCGCCTTTGATGGAGACCTGTTGATGAGGAAACATGCCATATTCACTTCTGCTCAAAATCTCTTGCTCAACCCGGCATTCAGCCTCATACTCCGAGTTCTTTCTAGAAGTGTCCTGTTCATCCTTTCAGTTACACCATTTTGCTATGGTGTCTTTGGAACCGTGAAGTGACGTGTAATCCCTTCAGCTTTGCACAATTCTAGAAACGGCTAGTACGTGTACTCCCCTCCATTATCTGTTCTCAAGTACTTAATTTTCTTTCCTGTCTTTCTTTCTACCTCAGCCTTCTATTCCTTAAATTTAGTGAACACCTCACTTTTATGCTTCATGAAGTAGATCCAGACTTTCCTTGAGTAATCATCAACAAAGGTTACGAAGTATTCTGCCCCACCTTCAGATTTGGTTGTTGAAGGACCCCATACATCATTATATATATAATCAAGCACCCCCTTACTCTTATGTTTTGCAGTTTTGAAACTAACCTTGCGCTGTTTCCCGAACATAATACTTGCAAAAGTTCAGTTTACAAGTTTTCACTGCCTTCAATAGTTTCAAGCACCCCCCTTACTCTTATGTTTTGCAGTTTTGAAACTAACCTTGCGCTGTTTCCTGAACATAATACTTGCAAAAGTTCAGTTTACAAGTTTTCACTGCCTTCAATAGTTTCATTTTTTGAAGCTTTATCAATCCTCTTTCTCCCATATGCCCTAGGCATATATGCCACAGATAAGTATCATCTGTATCAGATCCTACAGATGCTCCACCTGTAACTGTGCTCCCTATGATGAGTCTGTATAAGTTTCATATTAGTTGTTCCTTCATTACAGCCATAACACCCTTAATAACTTTGAGAACTCTACCTTCTTTTATGTACTTGCAGCCATTTGAGTCAAGCGCCCGCAAAGATACTAAGTTTTTCCTTAGTTCTGGTACATGTCTCACATCTACTAAAGTTCTTACTATCCCATCAAACATCTTGATTTTGATAGTGCCAATCCCAATGGTCTTGCATACAACATCATTCCCCATTAGGATAGACTCACCATTATATGGTTGATTTGTATTAAACCAATCCTTATGTGGACATATATGATATGAACATCCAAAATCTAAAATCCAAGAATCAGAAGGTTGATTCTTACCTGATGATATAGAGTACATCTCCATCATCTCTGAACTATCAGCCACATCTCCATCATCTTTGAAACTATCAGCCACGCTAGTTTCCTTAGATGCCTTATCTACACCTTTCTTCTTTAAGTCTGCCTTCCTCTTCAAGCACTCTCTCTTCAGATTACCTTTCTTCTTGCAATACTAACAAGAGACCTTTGTCTTTTTCCCTTTTGATTTCGATCGACTCTTCCCAGATCTCTTCGGATTTGATCTCTCTTTCTTGTTCCTTGTCACCTCCGAAAAGACCTTGAGATTTTGTATTGCTGGCCTTTTTCCTTGTATCACTGATATGAGGGTAGCCGTGACTTTATCCATCTCAAGGTTCTCCTTCCCGTATAAGAGAGTCATTTCCAGATGCTTGTACGATTCTGGGTGCGACGATAGCAACAATAGTGCTTTGTCTTCATCCTCGATCTTAACCTCCAGGTTTGCAAGTTTATTTACGATCTGATTGAACGTGTTAAGATGTTCTAATAAATCTGTACCTTCCTTCATCTGTAGAGAATACAATTGCTTTTTCATAAAAAATATGTTCGTTTAGGACTTCGTCATGTAGATGCTTTCAAGTTTCGCCCATAACTGCAGTACAGATTCGATACCCACAACATATTGTAAGGCATCATCACAAGATTTAATCGAATAGCAGTTATCACCTTTTCCTCAATCTCTTCCCAATCTTCATCAATAAGTTTTGTAGGTTTCTTCCACTTCCCCAACAACGTTTTTGCCAAACCCTGTTGTATCAGAAAATCCTTAATCGTTTGACGCCAAAGGGTAAAATTGTTCTTCCCATTGAACTACTTGATATCATACTTGACATTCGATCCCTTCCCTGCCATCATGATAGTAAACCCTTGAAAACGGAAACCTAGAGCTCTGATACCAATTTGTAGAAATGCAACCCTAAAACAGTGCAGAAGATAATGGAAAAACAAGAACAAACAATGCACACAGGTTTACGAGGTTCAACGAGATTGCCTACGTCGTCAGTGAGATGAGATCCTGCTTCTCTATCAGTGGAGAATAGGGTTACAGTGGGACCGCCATCTTACCTTTCGAGGCACTTGCACCAGTACTCCTTGGATTAAACTGTGACGGAATACAAGATATCGTACACCAACATCTGAGCTGTAGCTGAAAGATCCGACCTAACATCCTTGGAAGCACTCCTAGCTGCTATCCAACAACTCACTGTAAGGATGAATACTCTAGAAGCAAATCAGGCTCAACAAGCTCCATAGCAAGTTACTCCAGCCATTGGTGTTCAGAGGCCTAGAGTTACCCTACAACCAACCAGACGTGTGTTCAATAATGATTTGTATGAAGGATATGGAGAAACCGAAATAAACCCTCATCAAGCTGATGATAAACTCAAGGTGAAACTGTATCTGAAAGAATACACCTTTGAAGGCACGATGCAATGGCTTTCTATGATTGGCTCCATACCTTAGATGACTACTTCAAGTGGTATCGCTTATCAGAAGAAAGCAAGACACAACTGGCTGCGACAAAGCTCACTGGAGGAGCTAAAGATTTGTGGCGTACACATAAAGATAGATTGATGCAACGATGTATGGATCCCCAGACTTGGGATGATATGGGGGACATTCTGAAGGAGAAATTTCTTCCTACATGTTACCGTCATCGTGTGCATGATCAACTTAACACCATCCGGCAAGGTACCATGACAGTTGAGGAGTACATTAATAAATTTAACCAACTAGTTCAGCGAACCGGTGTTGAAGAGAGTGATGATCAACTTATATCCTGATTCAAATTGGGCTTGAGGCCTGATATTCGAGACAGGATTGGTGTGGTTGACATTCAAAACCTAGACCATTGTGTTGCGAAGGCTTTAGATGCAAAGGGACTTGATCAGGGTAGCCCCGCGTCGCTTCAACAACCAGTCCATGGAAGGAAGGAAACCGTTCACTCCTATTAGGCGTAACAATAACTTTACCCGAGCTCGACAAGTCATGTCGGATAAGGGTAAGGCTCCCATTGTCGGAAAGGAGGCACCGGGAACAACATGCTATCATTGTGGTTGTGTCGGGCACTTCGCCAAGTTCTGTCCAAAGTGTGGCAGGGCCAATTCTTACTGCCATCGAATCCAACCCAGAGATGCTATTTTGTGAACCCCAACTTGATGATGAGTGGGCTGTAAATTTGCGGTAGAAGGTGAGGAATATGAATGAAGTAATGAATCTGAAGGTGAAGACGATGAATCCCACTTTTCTATCAATGTGGTTTCTAGAATTCTGGTTGCAGAAGCTAGAGGAGAAGATTAGAACAGAACTAGAAATGGTGGACGGCATTGAGTACGACAGCAGAACTAGGAAGTCTATTGTGAAATCTGAACATTAATTAGCTAGTAGGATATTACCTCAGTAGATCAAAGAAGCATCGGGAACTGGTATGCACAGGAACGAGGGAATAGCAGAAAATAACTGTGATCAATTGTTGAGGAAGAAAAGAAGATATGAATCAGGAATCTCATCTGATCCTTAGGTCTTGAATCGCACCATACCCTAGCTTGGAATCCCATCAGGCTCTTACTGCATCTCACAGAGGAACATGTTCCGAATCTCATGGAACCAAATGGCCAAAGCCAATTTCTATTCATCAAATTCACATCCAGGGTTGTCGCTCTTTACATGCTTATATGGACTTGTGCTGGATAGACTCAGACTCTGAAAAAAATAGAAACCAAGTCATAAAGGAAGCTGATTCATTAAGGACTGGCATTTATAAGTAACAGATTGCCTTGTCACTAACACCAATAAAAAGAAGTAAAAACTAGTTATGAACAGAAAAACATGAGAAGTATCACGCGAAACAATAAAAACAGGCCAGGTTTTAACCTGAGAACTGAGACCAACCGCAGAGGGGGGGGGGATTAGACCACTAAACCATACTGCCAAAAATCCCAAATTAAAAACTACCAGAGTATCTTTTGTCCCTCACCTTTTCGAATTAGAATTTTCAGCCTTTATGATAAATAATAATAGGCAAGAAGTGAGGATTTCACATGTTGTCAAAATCATATGATTTATCTTTTTGTATTTTCTTTCACTGAATGATAAATATTATCACTTTGAAGTGTGGTCAAATATCATATTCCGTAGGATTTCTTTAGTTTTTTCTGGAGACCCAACTTTCAGATATGGAGATTAAAATTTGGGGTGGTTAGTATAACTTTGAGGAAACATTAAACTAGTGCTGGTTTTTTAAATTGAATTTATTTTAGATGGCATGGTACAGGAATAGCACTTCCTTACAAAAGCGGGAATCATACCAGTCATATTGGTTTCTTCCTAACAAGAAGGGTTGATAGAAGATTGTGTAAGGATTGTAAGGTTATTCCTGGGGAGAGTCTTACCACCCAACATAGACTGGTAGTATTGGATATATGTCTCAGTGCACAAAAGCATGGGAGGAGGGAACCTATGTACCGTAAGATAAGGTGGTGGAAATTAAAAGGCGTGACCCTAAATAAATTTACTGATAATGTGATCAAACAAGGAATGTGGGACATTGAGGGAGACACCAATGTGATGTGGACCGAGATGATGACCTGTATTAAGAGGGTTGCTAAAGAAGTGCTGGGGGAACCGAAGGGTAGTGTCCAGGACCCTAGAGAGATGTGGTGGTGGGTTGAGGAGGTCGAAACAGCAATTAAGACCAAGAAAGTTTGTTTTAAGACGCGGCAAAGATCTAAAGATGCTGAAGATAGGCGATCAACTACTGGGTACTGTACACTTGTAGAAGGTAATCTTGTGTCTTGGAAGAGCAAGAAGCAGACTGTTGTGGCTAGGTCCATGGTTCAAGAACGAAACGAAACCTTTGGTGACTTTAAAAAATCCCCTGTTTCGACCAGATATCAACAAGTTTCAACCATATTTCCCATGTTTCGACCGAAACATGGGAAATTTCGACCTGGTTCAACCATTTGGGTTGAACCAAGTCTTATTTAAGTTATTTCAAACAGAATCCATTCACTGGTTTCAGTAGATTTCAACCTTCTCTTGTGCAATTTTTTCTCCCAAGAGTGGGAAACTTGGAGAAACAGTGGAGATTTTTATTTTTTGACTACCAAACTTGAATCTAAGGGTGATTAGTGCTTCCTTTACACAAGAAAGGCATCTTGGACCAAAAAGGTAAGTCTAAGCTTCCCAAAAAAACATTTTTTTTTTATATAATATGTTAGTAAATAGGGTAGAATCATGTAATTTTTTTATATGTTGCTTAGGAGGACCCGATCTACGCATTCACGGTGGCCAAACTTTTTTTTTTTCTTTTCTGCTTTTAAAAATGCATTTACCTACAACATTTTTTAAAAAGAATGGGTTAATAGTGGGTCTTTGGTGTTTAACTTAATATATGTTGAACACCATCAGCCGATCTACAACTTGATGGTTTAAGGGTTTTTTTTTTTATATAATTTAAAAAATTCATTAAATATATTATGAAATTATTTTAAAAATGTAAATAATTACGAAAAATTGTCTATTATGGTTTCAAAATTCAAGAAATTTACTGAATGTATGACATGCATTTACAATCATGTTTATAAACTAGTGTGATGTTTCTTAATTACTCATTATTTATTAATTAAATAATTATTTTTAAAAATATTTTTAAATAGAGAAAAAAATATAATGCTTTGTTGGGAATTTACAATTATCTTTAATTGTTTTTATGAGTCATAATGGATTGATATATGTTTATAATTGGTCTTTTTTGTTGGAACATTGTTTATGGAAAGAATTTATGTGTTGCGTAAAGACTGATGGAGGGGGGACATTGCATGGCTGCATGGGACACCTCTATCAGCTGATAAGAGGAAGTCATAATGTAATTATTGCCAGAAAAAAAAATCATGTCTGGTGGGGCCACAAGATTAAAGTGGCATCTTGTTGGTGGGGACAGGAATGTGTTGGGGTGCCCTAATGTATCCAATGAGATCAAGAGGAGCATGTTGGAGCATTTAAAAGGAGGGTTGAAGAAGAGGAAGGAGAAGAGGACAGTTAGGGCTGAATACCATGATGCTTGTCTTGAGTCATTGCTTGAGTTGGGGAGCAAGATTATGACAGTGAGGAATCTGACTTGGATGATGTACAAACGGCATAAGAGGCTGAACAATTGAGGAGGGCCTTTGTAGCAAGCAGAGCCTAGCTTAATGTTGATGAGGAAAGACGGATACAGAGGGCTAGGGGAGATGGTTCATCTCGAGCGGTTGAAGAAGACCATGAGCCACAGAGGAGGTGGAGGAGGTTGAGACATAAAAAGCTATATGTTCCATTGAGGAGGTCCCAAAGTGTGAGGGACCAAGCCCCACCCCCATGCCCACCACCACCTCGTAACCGTAATGTTGAGGTTCTCCAATCTGATCCTGCACTATATCGAAGGCAGGACTCGAGACAGTTAAAATTGAAGCAGGTGTGGACCAATGTTAAGGAGGCAGTGGGAATGGCTTTCTCCAAGTGGACTTTCTATAATAGCATTCCAGCCAATGTGACCACACGGTCATATTGCCAAAACATGTTGAATGAGATTGGTAGGGCTGGTCCATGTCTGAAGGGGTCAACAGCTTATGAGATGTACAATGTATATTTGCCAAAGCAGAAGAAAGAGTTGGTAGATTACATTGAGGATCTTAAACCAATGGGGGAGTATTATGGGGTGATCGTGATGTGTGATGGATGGATTGGACCCACTAGACGGTCCATCATCAATTTCATGGTGAATTGTGATGGAAGGACAATCTTCCTAAAGTCAATTGATGCATCCACTGAGAAGAAAGATGCAAAATACATCTACAACCTCTTGAAAGAGGTGGTAAAGGATGTTGGGGTCAAGAATGTGGTACAGATTGTCATTGATAATGGGAGAAACTTCAAGAAAGTTGGGAAAAGCTAATGAACAATCAATGGTACCATCTATTTTGGACTCCCTTTGCAACCCATTGTATAGATCTCATGTTAAAAGACATGGGAAGTTTGAAGATTGCAAAAAGTGTGGTAGAAAAAGCAAGGCAGGTGACCACATATTTGTACAACCATGGGTTTGCTCTGAAGTTGTTAAGGACAAAATGTGGTGGGGACTTGGTGAGGCCAGGATTGACAAGGTTTGCGACGAACTATGTCACCTTGAAGAGCTTTGAGACGAAGAAGTTTGGATTGAGATCCATGTTTGCTTCTGAGGAGTGGTTTAATTGGGATGGATCTAACTCTCAGGGAGGAAAAGCAGCCCAAGCCACTATTTCTAGTGAAAAATTTCGAGAGGATCTCAAGAAAGTGGTGAAGATATTAGATCCGATTGTGAACGTCTTGAAGTTGGTTGACTCATAATAGAAACCCACCTTACCAATCATATGGGCAGCCATTGAAATGATGAAGATGGAGGTGGAAGCAGTGTACCGAAAGGGTAACAGGAAGTTCCTTGCCATAATCAAGGACCACTGGGAGAGGCAGCTCACGCATCCTCTACATAAGGCTGGTTAGTTTTTACTTTATTCACCTTACTTAAACTTGTTAATACTGACATATACTTTTGCTTACCCAATATTCACCTTATGTATTTTCAGCTTGTTACCTAAACCCCAAGTATCAATATAAGCATAGGCTTGGCTTGAGAACTGAACTCAGATGTAGTTCACATCGTGGTGGAGAAGATGGAGAGGATTGAGTCAAACCCAACCGCACAGAATATCATCAACACGAAGGTGAGTGTTGAAGTTATTAATTGATGCAATTATTAACCTAGGATATAAACAGTAAGTTGCTAACATTAGTACCGACATACAGATATATCTAGTTTGTCTGCCAGAATGGAATCCATGAGTTTGGGACAGGGTGGAGGATCTGGGCATTAGCATGCACTAAAATTCATTAACTCGAGCTCTAGTCCAGTACATCATGGTGATAGTGGCTTTGAGAGTGCCGGATCAGCTGCATCACATTATCGGTATCCGGGATAGTATGGTGTATATGCCGGTGGACCATCATACGAGAGCACCGGTTCAGTTGGATATGATAGTGGTTAAGTATGGTGAATCTTCTTGATGGAAAACCCTTAGGGAAGGGAGGGGAAATCAGAGTAGAGATGGGGAAAAGGAGATCACACTCACACATTCGTTCAATAATCAAATTGCTCTCTAAATCTTCAGTCGATTACAACCAATATATAGAAAATAGGAACATGAAATTAGAAACTTAACTGGAATAGAAACTAGCCTAAACTAGGAAACAATTATAAAAGGAAACCAAAGCAAGGAAATAAATCCTACTCCTACGTTTAAGTTTGGAAACTAAAAGCATGAAATAAAATACTGGGTAAACTACTAATTTTATTTCCAACCATTGTTGGACCAAAACCCTGGGCTGGACCGGTTCTTCTTGGCTCTTGGCTTCCAAAGCCGGTCATGCTGGTCCAACCAAGAAAGGGCAGCCATATCTGCATCAACTCTCCTCCTCTGAAAAGAACTCGACTCCGTCGAGTTAGGGAAAGGACCGAGGAGACCGTCTGAAGGAATACGCTGAATGAGGAATGATCCCACCATCTTCTTGAGCTTAATTTCAGGGAGATCTTTGGCAGGATGAAACTTCATAGTCTTGTTGGCATGCTTGAAGGCATAGGTATTGGCATAGCCACAATGCTGTACTTTCTTATCAAACAACCAAGGTCGACCAAGAAGGATATGGCACACCTTCAGAGGGAGGACATCACATTGGACTGTATCCTTAAATCCACCAATAGAATATGTGACCAAGCACTTATCTGTGATTTTGAGATTAGTGTTGTTCACCCAAGCAACCTTGTAAGGATTAGGATGTGGTTCTGTATTCAATCCCAGCTTACGAACAGCGTCTTCAGAGACAACATTAGTGCAACTGCCTCCATCAATGACCAAGGTTAGCAACTGATCATTGCACTTCACACGAGTCTGAAAAATACTACTGCGGCGCCAATCTTCATTTTCAGTGGCCTTTTGAGTGGTCAACACATGACGAATGACATAAAAGGGATGTTGGTCATCGTCACTAAGAGTGTCATTGACTTCACCTGTTGCACGCTCTTCTCTTAAATCAACTGTGTCAGAACCAAGTTGCTCTTCGGGAATATATGGCAGAGGAGATTCCTTATCAATAAAAGCAACCAAACGGCTGGGACATTGGGCACTGATATGTCCAAATCCATTGCATGAGTAGCACCGAACTGTGAATTTTGAAGAATCAGAAGGTTTATCTGAACCACGCCGAGGGGGTGAATATGGGCGAGTAGGCCGTGAAGATGACATTTCAGAAACATGTCGAGGTGGAGAATACGGCCGACTAGGTCGTGAAGAAGCCATAGATGTAGCACTTGCCTGTGGCTTGCTAGATGACCTCTCTTGGGTAGGAGACTGTTGCCAAACGGAACTAGTACCTCGAGAAAAAGTATCTGCAAAATTTCTCCGGTTGTATGGGCGTTTCAGACTTTCCTCAACCTGATATGCTACTTGTACGGCATCTTCCATTGTAGGTAGTCGACTAGATGCAAGGGCAGCACTAAGTTGAGGGTGCAGACCATTGCGAAATTGGGCCACTAAGACTTCTTCATCCCACTCAAAGTCAGAACGAGTGGCCAAATAATAAAATCTAGCAACATACTCTTCAAAGGTCAAATTCTCTTGTTTCAACTGTGCAAACCTGAGATGCATGCGTTGCTTGTAATCAGAAGGCAAGAATCGCCGATTCATGACTTCATACATTTCAGCCCAAGTAGTGACCAACCCAATGCCTCGGGTTCGGTTCTGTTGTTGTTGCTTGATCCACCAGACTCGAGCCGTGCCTTTCAGTTTGGCCTCTGCAAATAGGATCTTTCGAGCCTCAGTCAACCCGTACCATCTGAAGAATGTATCTAAACTGTGAATCCAGTCAAGGTACAATTCTGGATTATTGTCTCCATAAAAATCAAGGACATCCAGTTTGGCTGCTCTTTCTGCTCCATCATCATGTCTACCAGTCCCATATGGTGGTGGAGGTGGTGGTGGTGGTGGTGTATGATGTGGTGGTGGTGGTGGTGTTACTGGCAAATCCTGTGGAGTGGTGTTGGAAGAATCCCCAGACTGAATGGGACTCTTTCCTTTATCTGCTGTCACCAAACGATCAATAGAAACTTGCATAGATTCCACCATTGTTTTTAGGGACGTGACCATGTTAGTGAGGGCATCAAATTTTGTATCAGTTTCTCCTTTATAGGAATTCAGCTGTTGAACAACTTCACTATTGGCTACCATGGTGATGAGTAACAAAATAGCACTCAAAGAATAATGGTAAATAGTAAATAACTGGATGCTTAAAGGGCAGGGGCAGAATGGTAATTTTTTTTTTTTTTTTGAAGTTCAAACTAAACCACAAAAAGGTATATCAATCACGTGTGGGATAGGGGTTTGATTTGGAAATAAAAATATATGGGACAAAAGGGGAATAAAGGAGAAAAGGAGGGGTATTTATGGCAAGTCAAAGAATTTTGATTAAAAAGAAACAAGAAATAAGAGGGTTGGGGTTTCACCGACAAAGGAGGGGAAAACAAAAGGAGGGAAGGTTTCTGCCCGTCGGAGATGGAGAACCAGCGACCGCCGCCGCAACAGAGGGGGGATGGAGACGATGACTGTGACTGCAACGAAGACTTCGACTGAGCCTTTCTTCTTCGCCTGGTGGAGTAGATGACTGCGACTGCGACTCATGGGAGCCTGCAAACCAGGTACGTGAGTTCTCCTCTTTCTCTTGCTTTCTCTTTTCTTCTTCTGTTCTTTTTCTTCGTCGACTCTCTCATATCCTTTTTCTTCTTCTTTCTTCTCTCCTTCTGTTTTTCTCGGTTCTTTTTTTCTTTTTTCTTTTTTTTTGGCTGCTATCTCTCTCTCTGCTGCTTCTCCGACTTCGAACTCGACCTTTTTTNGGCAGGTGACCACATATTTGTACAACCATGGGTTTGCTCTGAAGTTGTTAAGGACAAAATGTGGTGGGGACTTGGTGAGGCCAGGATTGACAAGGTTTGCGACGAACTATGTCACCTTGAAGAGCTTTGAGACGAAGAAGTTTGGATTGAGATCCATGTTTGCTTCTGAGGAGTGGTTTAATTGGGATGGATCTAACTCTCAAGGAGGAAAAGCAGCCCAAGCCACTATTTCTAGTGAAAAATTTCGAGAGGATCTCAAGAAAGTGGTGAAGATATTAGATCCGATTGTGAACGTCTTGAAGTTGGTTGACTCATAATAGAAACCCACCTTACCAATCATATGGGCAGCCATTGAAATGATGAAGATGGAGGTGGAAGCAGTGTACCGAAAGGGTAACAGGAAGTTCCTTGCCATAATCAAGGACCACTGGGAGAGGCAGCTCACGCATCCTCTACATAAGGCTGGTTAGTTTTTACTTTATTCACCTTACTTAAACTTGTTAATACTGACATATACTTTTGCTTACCCAATATTCACCTTATGTATTTTCAGCTTGTTACCTAAACCCCAAGTATCAATATAAGCATAGGCTTGGCTTGAGAACTGAACTCATAGATGTAGTTCACATCGTGGTGGAGAAGATGGAGAGGATTGAGTCAAACCCAACCGCACAGAATATCATCAACACGAAGGTGAGTGTTGAAGTTATTAATTGATGCAATTATTAACCTAGGATATAAACAGTAAGTTGCTAACATTAGTACCGACATACAGATATATCTAGTTTGTCTGCCAGAATGGAATCCATGAGTTTGGGACAGGGTGGAGGATCTGGGCATTAGCATGCACTAAATTCATTAACTCGAGCTCTAGTCCAGTACATCATGGTGATAGTGGCTTTGAGAGTGCCGGATCAGCTGCATCACATTATCGGTATCCGGGATAGTATGGTGTATATGCCGGTGGACCATCATACGAGAGCACCGGTTCAGTTGGATATGATAGTGGTTAAGTATGGTGAATCTTCTTCCTCATTCGAACAGGAGGGTTCTATAGGTGGTGGGTCATTTTTTGTTGACAGTATCTTTGGGTATCCATCCCAACCTTCTGTGCCATATCCACAACCTATGATTGTGATTAACCCATTCCCTAAGTTGATATACCTAGCTAATGTTGATGATGAATCTTATAGAAGAGCGGTGAGAGAGTACCAAGGCAATTGGGCCCAGAACATGTCATGGGATGCATATGTCTCTAATTCAAAGGAGTGGCTACGACATCTACAGTGGTACGCAGCTCGTGGGATGGAACCGCCTAGACGCTCTACATGGAATTGAGTCACTACTTTCGAATGTTGAGTTATTGAGTCACTACTGTTGAGTGTTGATAGATAACTGTTGATGATGTAATAATTTTATTTATTTTGGATCATTTGGATCATGTCTTATGCTTTGATGTAGATTGTAGACTATATATAGTCATTGTGTAGTATAGTTTTAGAATTTAAATCAACAAGTCAGCATAATGATTATCGAACCTTTGGTTCACCACACAAGTAAGACTTTATGTGTTTTTTTATTTTATTTTTTATAAAACTAATGATGTGAATGTGTTAGAAATGTTTAAAATAGGATGTACACAAAAAATCAGACAAAAAAAACACTGTTTGGGGGTCGAAACCTAAGTTTCCACCATATTGGGAAAAATCCCCTGGTATTCTCGAAATTTCCCAGGTTTCGATCGAAATTTTGGTCTACCTAGGGGTCGAAATCCGATACCGTGAACCTTGGCTAGGTCTAGTGTAGAGTCTGAGTATCATGTCATAGCTCATGTCAACTATGAGTTGATGTGGATAAATCAGTTGTTGACAAAACTTGGGTTTGAATGCACTTCGTCTATGCAGTTATGTTGTGATGACTAAGTTGCAATCCATATTGCATCTAATCCAGTGTTCCATGAGAGGACAAAACATATTGAGGTTGACTATCACTTTGTTCGAGAGAGCTACAACAAGGAGTTATTTCTACAAGTCATGTTCGCACAGGAGAACAACTTGCCGATGTTTTCATTAAATCTTTGGGGAGTGGTAAAGTGGACTATATTTGTAACAAGCTGGGCATGATTAACATATAGGCTCTAACTTGAGGGGGACTATTAGAAGTCTGTCGTGAAAAGAGGAATCCTGCACAAGTCGGAGGCTTCTCCCTTGATGTTTTCCTAGTTCAACTAGGATCGTCCTAGTTCAACTAGGATTGGTGTCTAAGTTAGAAGCTAGTAAATCTGTGCTAGTTTTCTATTATATTTTGGATTCCTATTCCTAGTAGGACTTGTAATAGCTGATTTGAGCTCTATAGAAAGAATAGAAGTGGGCAGGCCCAAACATACAATTAGGACTCCCTTGCATAAATCGTAATACTCTCTCTCTCTCTCTCTCTCTCTCTCTCTCTATTTTTCTCTTCTATTTTACAGTCCTACTGACACCAATAGCAACAAGCAAAACAGTTTTTACTTCATATTCTAGATGGAAGAATTCAATGACCTTTCCAGTTTGAAAACCACTAAAGTTCACTCAAAACATTATAATTTTAACTAAATTTAGATTATAAGGTTCCGTTTACCTAAACTTCCTGGAACTAAGCTCACTCAAGAACTTTACGTCGTAATAAAATTTTATGTTCATATTTTATTACTTGCTCACATTTTACATCAAAGTGAATGGAGGCTAAGTTGAACATAGATTTTCATTATTACAAAATGTAAGATTATTCATCTTTCTTGATTTTGTTCTATTCATTTTCTACAGTTGCACATTTTCTGCAGTTGCACACCGAGTAGGATACAATCCTATTAAATTGATCCATATTTCCCCATTTCTTGATTAAGTTTTGCTTGAAAATCCAGCTCCACAAACATATTTCCAACATATTTTGTGGCTGAAATTTTTGGTACGTTGTGAACCCATTAGGTTGCAAAAGCAAGGAGTAGCATGAAGCATGCGGAAGTAGTTATAGCAAGGCAAGCAATCGAGGAAGGTCGAGGTTTGGTTGTGATTGTGAATAAGATGGATCTTTTGAGGGGGAAACAAAATTCCAAGTTATATGAAAAGGTCATAAAAGCTGTTCCAGAAGAAATTCAAACACTTATACCACAGGTTTGTTTGGTACCAAAATTCTTGACCTTGCACACTGATTGCCTGTCTATCTGCCTACGTTAGCTCCTTTCATACTTTTAAATATGAAACCAACTTTTATTTATGTCTCCTGCATAAAATCAATTATTGAGATTCATCGTTTTGGACAATGAACACCACTTTGTCTTTTCAACTTCATTAATGATGTAGTTAGTTATTGACTGAGACTTTTCTTAATGACTCAGATCTTTGCGGTACCATGGCTGAGATATTTTATTGCTATAATCTTGGATTGAATTTAGAAAGAGTATATCCCTAATCTTGGAGTTGTTTATGGACATCTTTCTATCTCCTATGATGCCTGCATGCATACATGTCTTACTGTTAACCTAATTCATTACCTGAACTAATTATTGGATCAGATTTGTAAAAATTGATGTGTTAAATTTTTCTGCCTGAACTCTTTAACATTTCAAATCTATCATGGGTTCATATTCAAATATTTGTGAATAAAAAATTCATTACCAAAAGGGGGGAGGGTGATACAGGGGCCCCTAAAGTGTGGAAGAAGGAAAAAAAATCAATATAGAACAACAATGCTAACAAAGAAAACCCAATCCTCAAGGAATACAGGAGGAAGGTTGCAAAATGGAGGGAGCTAATCCCCAAGACACATCAATATGCTTATTCCTTGGTGAATTGATACAACAAGAAGAGACTAAACATAACTTGTTTTTTTATGTCAAAGGAGATGGTGCCCCAAATCTTGGAAGAGTTTAGAGTTGGAGGACCGTTTCTTGAGATTACGCTCCATCCAAATATGGGTAATGGCAGCGCCAAAGCGTGCTTACCTACTACATTATAGATTGATTTACTAACAAAAGTTATACCCACCCAAATTTATTCTTTTTGAAAAGGAAGGATCTTTAGACTTTTTGGACATCATTTTGTTAGGATCCCTTTCCAAACAGAAGAGGAAAGGGGGCAAGCAAAAAAGAGATGGTCCATATCTTCCGTAGCATTCCAACATAGGTAGCAAAAAAGGGTGACAATTATTTGACGATGGATGAGAAAACTGTAAAACTATGACGAGGGATATGGCCTTTGAACCAAACGAGCTTGCTCCAAGGAGATAATGGGCCACAAGATTGGATGAAGTGCTAAGCCACTTTGGAGTTTAAAAGGCCCAAAGAAGCTACAACCCAAATCTTGTGACCTACTTTGAGGCCTTCTACCGATGGGTTGCAAGGCATTCCACACAATTGATAGCAAGGGAGCGGAAGATGTTGGGGGGGGGGGGGGGGGGCTCGCCATGACTAATGATTGAAATAACCTAGAGGTTTGAATAGGTTACACTAGTCGTTTGAAGAACTTAGATGTGATTGTAATTAAAAGTGAGGAATGTAAAATTTAAAGCAATCACAATCAACATCAAGATTTATAGTGGATCGATTCAGCTCGAGTCTAGTCCACTCACAAGTTCCACTTGAGAGGTATTCTACTAGTTCTTCCCATTCAGTACAGTAGGTGGGGAGGGAACTTTTCAAATATTTTTGGAGGATAAAAGGATCCTTTACAAAATCTCCTTTATAGGTAGTGAGTGACCTTTCAAATCTCTTTACAGGTAGAGAGGGACCTAGACAATCTTTTAAGGATAAGAGGATCCTACACACTTGTCTGAGTACAGTCTAGAACAATTGTGTAAACAAGCCCACTCCTAAAGCTAAACCAACTCTTGGGCTAAAAACAAGAATTCAAGAGGAATAGAAAGTTTGAGTATTATCTTGTGCAATGCGTGATATGCAAGTATGCAATGAAGCAATAATAAATAAGAATGCACCTTTATGTCTTCCAATAGAATGCCAATCAATGTGGAAGACTTGCGTTAAAACTTTTGAGTTCTTCTTTGAAGAGAATGCACGAAGACCAAACTCAAGTAATGATCACCCTTCTCACTTTTTGGCTTTCGATAATAATGCTCAAGAGATAAGATTAATTGTTGTTTAATGAGCCTAAAGTGGGGTATTTATATAGATGATTAAGGGTCTTATTTAATTTTATATTTTTATCTTTTTTAAAGGTTCTTGCAAATGTTGACCCTGGAACCGTAGAATTCTCCCCTTCCAAAGAGAACAGTTTTGGGTTGATGTCTTTTGACCTTCTCAACCATATTTGGATGGACCGTAATCTCAAGAAATTGTCCTCCAACTTGAGGCCTCTTCGTCAGGTATAAGATTCCATCTCCTTTGAAGTTAAAGTCATGCTTTTGGCTGTTTGCTCTACTTGTATTGCCTCCCCACGGAATAGGCATATTGTTGTATCCTGGGGGCTTCCTGCCTCTACTTCTAGCCTCCCCTCCCCCCCTCTTGAGGGTCGGGGGTGTTCAGTTTTGTGCTTCTCTCTCCCCTTCTTAGGGGCTATTGTTTTTTTTCTTCTCTTTGGTAATGAACTATTTATTTGACAAAAAAAATTAAAGAGCAACCCAGTGCACGGGACCCCTGCTATTGTACGGTCTGTGAGGGGGAAATGTATGCATTGAATGAGCTGAAGTATGCAAAGCATGATCTTTCTATTTAAATAATAACAATGGCTTGCATAACAGTATGCAAACCTAACACCCAGCAACCACCAAAAGAGAAAGAAGAAGAAAAGAATTGAGACTGCTAGTTCTGAGAGTTGTGAATAGCTGTCTCCCTTTGATGCAGATCTAATCGGAATGTTTGTGTGCCCACAAGAGTGATAGATAGTTCAAATTAATTTTTGAACGGCAATTTTGTAAATGCAGGAACAATTACCCTTAAGAGTGAAGGGCATAAGTAGTGGGTCAACTGGAGTTAGAACTTTAAATGGGATGAGCTGTTATGGAATTAAAGAAGCTTGGGAATAAATGGAACTAAAGTTCAGAAATAAAGGGTGGTTATGTAATTATAATATTCTATCCTTATTTGCAATTTATAAGACTTGCCTTCTTCAACCTTAGAAACCCACGATGGAGTGCAGATCTAGGAGAGAACTAGGCTGATTCCGAAGGATAGAACTCATTCAACAGGAATCCAATCGAACCGAAAATTTAGGAGAGAGATCGATAGTCAGATTGCACTTGATACCGACCAATATCAGATCAGAAGAAGATGCAATAACCTCGGGGAGAATCCTGTGACCTGAACCTGGTGGAGAACTCAGATCTGAGTTCTGGTTTTCAGATTTGCTGTCCACTGACTCGCAGGAGCTTGGGATGGAACTTAGGGTTTAAATCACCCCAGGGAGGAATGCTTATGCCCCAAGTTTCAGACTGGAAGCTACAGAATCGAAGGAGATCGAACCACCTTCACTGGCTGCAAGTGCTGCCTGGAACAGAAACAGAGAAAGAGAACAGGGAAACAAGGAAAAAAGAGAGGAAAGAAGAAAGAAGAGAGAGAAGGGAAGAAGATCAGGAAAGGAGAAGGATGAACATGAAGCCCACGGCAGCCATGGTTTCAACCATCAAATTCATTCATTCAATTCTTAAAAAATCTGTTCCCATCATTGGGTACAAAACTCTAGTTAAAGTCTTAGAAATTATCTACTTCCCTATTCTAAAACAGAAGCAAATATGGAATCCAAATCACATAAAACTTGACTCCCAAGCTATTTTAAAATAAAATAAAATAAGAAGTAAATCAAACATAAAAAGGTAACCAAAAATTCCTTCACCCAACTGCATCACCCTTGCTTTCTTGTTTATAATCAACAAAGTACAAGACAAAAGGAAACTATCCTAATTAGGAAACAAGGGAAAATAGGAAATAAAATTAAATCAAATCAAATCTCCCAACTCTAATAGCAAGCCAAATATCATGGGTTGCCCCCCTTACGACCCCCACCGTCGTCCTGCCTGTCGAGGCGCTTGTACCAGTACTCCCTTGATTTAACTGTGACGGAATACAAGACATCGTACACCAACAATCTCCACCTTGACTTGAATTCTGTCGAGCTTCCTGTAAAGATAACCTACCGACGTCTTCATCCCTGTACCTCGTCAGAGTTACAAACCCTCACCTATTTGGTGCGTCCCTTATCTTCAATAATGAGTAATATTAATCAACTCCAAACAGGACTCGAACTTCTCTGTAGTAACTGGCTTGGTAAGCATATCTATTGGATTGAGATCTGTATAAATTTTTCTCAAGCGAATACTGCCTTCTGACACGAGCTCCCTGGTCTTGTGAAATCTCACATCAATATGCTTTGTCCTTGCATGAAACACCTGATTTTTTGCAAGATGTATAGCACTCTGAGTGTCACAATGTAACACTGTACCTCCTTGCTCCAACCCCAACTCACGAACCAATCCAACCAACCAGACTCTTTCCTTGACAGCCTCAACTGCCGCCATGTACTTTGCCTCTGTAGTGGACAATGCAACTAGAGACTGAAGCATCGCCCTCCATGATATAGGTCCACCAGCCAATGTAAATACATACCCTTTAGTAGACCTCCTGTTTATATCACCAGCATAGTCAGAATCAACATCACCCGCCAATTCTGTGGAACTTCCTTTACCACTGAACATAACACCTATATGTTTAGTCTTGCTCAAATATCTAAAGATCCACTTAATTGCATTCCAATGCTCCTTTCCTGGATTACTCTTGTATCTGCTACCAACATTGACTGCGTGAGACAAATCCGGCCTGCTACAAACTGTAGCATACATGAGACTCCCAACTGCACTAGCATAGGGGACCTGAGACATCTGCTCCACCTCATGTGTTGTAGGGCATTTCCTTTCAGATAACTTGAAATGGCTAGCTAACGGAGTGCTAACCGGCTTAGCCTTTCCATGTTGAAACGTTCTAGCACTTTTTCAATATACCTCTTTTGAGTTACCCAAAGTTTACCTGCATTTCTATCTCTAAGGATCTCTATGCCAAGGATCTTCTTAACAGCACCAAGATCCTTCATCTTAAATTCAACACTCAACAAAGACTTCAAAGAGACTATCATGTTTATTCTTTGCAGCAATGAACATGTCATCAACACAAAGCATCAACAAAATAATGAAATTATCACTTGACACTTTGTAATAAACATAACTATCATACTCACTTCTTACGTTGCCAATCTTCATCATGTGGGAATCAAATCGCTTGTACCACTGCCTAAGAGATTGTTTAAGACCATAAAGCGATCTCTTAAGCACACAAACATGATCTTCCTTTCCCTGTACTTTGAAACCTTCAGGCTGCTCCATATATATCTTTTCCTCTAAGTCACCATGAAGAAATGCAATCTTCACATCAAGCTGTTCAAGCTCCAAATCATACATGGCCACCGAAGCAAGTAGTACCATCGAAGTTTGTTTCACCATTGGAGAGAATATTTCATTATAGTCTATCCCCTCCTTCTGTGCATAGCCCTTGGCTACAAGTCTGGCCTTATACCTTTCACGCTCCTCAGATACTACCTCTTTCTTACGAAAGACCCATTTACCCCCAATGATTTTTATTCTCTTGGGTTTTTCCACAATCTCCCAAGTTTTGTTCTTTTGCAGAGACTCCATTTCCTCTATCATAGCTGCCATCCATTTATCATGTTATGCATTACTCAAAGCATTATGGTAGAAAGATGGATCATCTATACCTACAATGAGGGCATAGGCAACCATGTCTTTAAACTCGTATCTCACAAGAGCTTTGTGAGTACGCTTCCCTTTACCCTTTGCCACAGTATATGGAACTTCTAATATTTCCTATTGTCCTGGTAAGTCTCTAGATGACTCATTCTCGCTTGTTCCTGACTCACCTAACTCCACCTGCAGAGTAGAACCTTCTTTATTTTCATCAACTGCTTGTGAACTGTAATTTGACTTTAATATATGGGACTCATCAAACACAACGTTCCTACTAACCACAACCTTCTGTGAACTTAGATCCCACGACTTGAATCCGTTTACTCCTTTCTCAAAACCAAAAAAGATACACTGCTTAGACTTTGAGTCTAACTTAGAACTCTGCTGACTCTCCACATGAGCATAGGCTGGATAACCAAATATTTTTAGAATAGAATAATCTACATGTTTTCCTGTCCATACCTCTTCAGGAATTTTACAATCAATCGCTTTTGATAGACCTGTTGATGAGGAAACATGTCATATTCACTACTTCTACCCAATATCTCTTGCTCAACCCTGCATTGAGCCTCATACTCTGAGTTATTTCTAATAGTGTCATGTTCATCCTTTCAACTACACCATTTTTCCAGGGTGTCTTTAGAACCATGAAGTGACGTGTAATCCCTTCAGCTTTGCACAATTCTAGAAACGACTTGTACGTGTACTCCCCTCCATTATTTGTTCTCAAGTACTTAATTTTATTTTCTATCTTCCTTTCTACCTTAGCCTTCCATTCCTTAAATTTAGTGAACACCTCACTTTTATGCTTCGTGAAGTGGATCTAGACTTTCCTTGAGTAATCATCAACAAATGTCACGAAGTATTCTACCTCACCTTTAGATTTTGTTGTTGAAGGACCCCATACATCATTGTGTACATAATCAAGCACCATTTACTCTTATATTTTGCAGTTTTGAAACCAACCTTGCACTGTTTCCCGAACACAATACTTGCAGAAGTTCAGTTTGCAAGTTTTCACTCCCTTAAATAGTTTCCTTTTATAAAGCTCCATCAATCCCCTTTCTCCCATATGCCCTAGCCACATATGCCATAGATAAGTATCGTTTGTATCAGATCCTGCATCTATAGTCACAGATGCTTCACCTGTAACAGTGCTCCTTATGAGTCTGTATAGGTTTCTTGTTAGTTGTACTTGTACCCTTATAACAACTATGACACCCTTAATAACTTTGAGAACTCCACCTTTTTCTATGTACTTGCAGCCATTTGAGTCAAGTGCCCCCAAAGATACTAAGTTTTCCTTAATTCTGGTACATATCTCACATCTGCTAAAGTTCTTACTATCCCATCAAACATCTCGATTTGATAGTGCCTAACCCAATGGTTTTGCACACAGCATCATTCCCCATTAGGACAGACCCACCATTATATGGTTAATATGTATTAAACCAATCCTTATATGGACACATGTGATATGAACATCTAGAATCTAAAATCCAAGAATCAGAAGGTTGATTCTTACCTGATGATATAGAGAGTCCATCTCTATCTGAACAATCAACCACACTAGTTTCCTCAGATGCCTTATCTATACCTTTCTTCTTCAAGTCCATCTTCCTCTTCAAGCATTTTCTCTTCAGATTACCTTCCTGCTTGCAATAGTAACAAGAGACCTTTGTCTTTGCCCCTTTTGACTTCAATCTACTCTTCCAAGATCCTTTCTGATTTGATCTCCCTCTTTCCTATTCCTTGTCACGTCCGAATAGACCTTCTCTTTGAGATTTCGTACTATTGGCCTTCTTCTTTGTATAATTGGACATGAGGGCAGCTGTGACTTCATCCATCTCAAGGGTCTCTTTCCCATACAAGAGAGTCGTTACCAGGTGATCATACGATTCTGGGAGCGACAATAGCAATGGTAACGCTTTGTCTTTTATCTTAACCTCCAGGTTTGTAAGTTTACTTACGATCTGATAAAACGTGTTAAGATATTCTAATAGATCCGTACCTTCCTCCATCTGTAGAGAATACAATTGCTTCTTCACGAACAACTTGTTTGTTAAGGACTTCGTCATGTAGATGCTTTCAAGTTTCGC
This sequence comes from Macadamia integrifolia, assembly GCF_013358625.1. Lineage (NCBI taxonomy): Eukaryota > Viridiplantae > Streptophyta > Magnoliopsida > Proteales > Proteaceae > Macadamia > Macadamia integrifolia. Next base: position 12,843,911 of record NC_056564.1, on the reverse strand, counting down.
CCATTACTGCGGTGTAGATTCATTACCTACTACATACTGTAGGGCATCATTAGAAAGATTCAATCGAATAGCATTTACCGCCTTTTTCTCCATCTCTTCCCAATCTTCATCAGTAAGTTTTTACTGGTTTCTTCAACTTCCCCAACAACGTTTTCGCCAAACTCTGTTTTATCAGAAGATCCTTCATCATTTGACGCGAAAGGGTAAAATTGTTCTTCCCATTGAACTGCTCGATATCATACTTGACATTCGATGCCTTCCCTGTCATCATGATAGCAAACCCCAGAAAACGAAAACCTAGGGCTCTGATACCAATTTGTAGAAACGCAACCCTAAAACAATGTAGAAGATAGTGGAAAAACAAGAACAAGCAAGGACAGATTTACGAGGTTCGGCAAGATTGCCTACGTCCTCAGTGAGATGAGATCCTTCTTCACTATCAATGGAGAATAGGGTTATAGCGCTCATCCCTCACACCTCTCAGTATTGCTTGCATTACAGAGAAAGAAACCCTCGCTACAAATATATAGCGAAAAACCCTAATCCGGGAAGTACAAAACTACCCTAAAATAAAAAAAATTTGCGGGGGTTGCGCCCCCTACACTCTTGCTATGCAGGGGGGCCTCCTGCCCGCTTGCAACCCCCACCGCCGTCTTGCCTGTCGAGGCACCTGCATCGGTACTTGCTGGATTAAACTGTGATGGAATACATCGTACACTAACAATCTTCACCTTGACTTGAATTTTGTCGAGCCTCTTGTAAAGATAACCTGTCGACGTCTTCATCCCCGTACCTCATCAAAGGTACAAACCCACACCTATTGGGTGCATCCCTCATCTTCAATAATGAGTAATATTAATTAAGTCCAAATAGGACTCGAACTTCTCTGCCCTCAAATATATAGCGGGACCACCGTCTTTCCTATCAAGGCGCCTGCATCAGTACTCCCTGGATTAAACTGTGACGGAATACAAGACATCGTACACCAACACTAAGTTGGTTAACGGAAGCAATGAACGGAATGATAATCAACTTTATCGCACAAAATGACAATCCACTTCAATATGCTTAGTTTTCTCGTGAGACACTGGATTACTTGCAGTATAGATAGCCCCCTAATTATCACAAAACATCTTCATAGGTTGAGTGATCGGAAAACCCAACTCATGAAATAATGACTTTAACCACATCAATTCAGTTGCAATATAAGCCATGGCTCGATACTCAGCTTCTGCACTGGACCTCACAACAGTAGGTTGTTTCTTACTTCGCTAAGTAACAAGATTACCACCCACAATTGTGCAATATCCGGTGGTTGATCTCTTGTCACCATCAACACTACCCAATCAGCATTAGAGAAGCCACCCAAATTAACACTCTGATGTGGACGATAAACGAGCCCCTTCCCTGGAGCTCTTTTCAAAAACTTCAAGATACAAAAAACTGTCTCCCAATGTATCTTCTTTGGAGATTGCATGTATTAACTGACCACTCCAACAAAATGATATGTCTGGTCTAGTGATAGTGAAGTAAATGAGTTATACCACTAATCTCCTATACCGGTGTTTGTCTTCGAAGTCTTCACCATCAGTAGCCCCAAACTTATGGTGAGCATCCATAGGGGTATTACTGGTTCAGAAGCCAACAACCCTGTATCAAATAAAAAATCAAGTATATATTTCCTTAGGGATAAGCTAATCACTTTCTTACTTCGAAAAACTTCAATGCCAAGAAAATACCAGAGGGGATCCAAGTCCTTCGTCTGGAAATACTGATAAAGGTAAGATTTAACTTTAGTAATACCAACTTCATCATTGCCGGATATAATGATATCGTCCACATAAACAACAAGAACAACAATTTTAGATTTTTGGTGCCGAACAAACACTGAGTGATTTGAGTAGGAATGTGAGAACCCATATCGAAGAACAATAGAGCTAAATTTGCCAAACCATGCACGTAGTGACTACTTCAACCATAGATGGCCTTGTGAAGTTTGCATACTCTACCATAATTCTCCCCCTGAGTGACATACCCTGGAGGTTGCTCCATATAAACTTCTTTTTGAAGATTGCCATAAAGAAAAGCTTTTTTGATATCCATACGATAGAGAGGCCAATCCAGATTGATAGCGAGAGATATAAGAACATGAATGGAGTTTAATCGTGCACCGAAGAGAAGGTTTCAAAGTAGCCCACACCATAGGTTTGAGTATATCCTTTGGCTACCAACTGCACTTTAAGACACTCGATGGAACCATTAAGATTAACTTGATAGTGTACACCCATCAACAATGCATAAGATTCTTACCAGGAGGTAAATTCACATGAGTCCATGACTGACGAGATAACAGTGCATCCATTTCCATAGTTTCTTTTCACCCAGGATGCGACAAGGCCTTATGATGAGACGTAGGAAACATAGTAGACAAGGAAAAAGCAAGATTACAAAAAGATGGAAGATGAGAAATGGACACATAATTGTCTATAGGATAGGCCGCCAAGGATTTCTAAGTACAAAATCACAAACCTTTCCGAAGGGCAATGGGTTGGTCAGAGGGAGTTGCAGTACCAAGATCAGGCTGGTTGGTGGGCAGAGCAAGACTGGTAGTGGAGGATGGCGGCACAGTTGTTCGACACTGTTGATACACTTATCGGGGAAGAGTAGTCTCTCATTGGCAAGAGATACAGGAACCAGAATAGGTGGTTCATTAGTTGTGGTAGGCAAAGTTAGGGATGAAACAAAAATAGAATAATAAGCAGTACTTTCAAAGAAGGTAACATTAGCATTGACGAGTTGTTGGTGAGTAATAGAGTCATAACACTTATACCCTTTTTGAGTTTGAGAATAACTAAGAAATAAACATTTAACATCCTGAGGAGATAATTTATCAACCTGGGTTTGTAAAATATGAACAAAAAAACACTACCAAAAATGCTAGGAGGAAGACTAAACAAAATGTGCATGGGGATATAAAAAGGAAAATGGGGTATGATTATCCAATACAGACGAGGGTATGTGATTTTGAAGGTAACAGGCAGTAAGAATTGGATCACCCCAAAATTGCCTAGGAACATCCATGTGAATCATAATGGATCTAGCAACTTCCAACAAGTGTATTTTTCCACCCAGAAACTCCATTTTTATTTAGTATATGAGCATTGAGCAACTGGTTCGATGAATCATGCCATTAGATAAATTGAACTGAGAGATTTCTCGCTGAGTATATTCAAGTGCATTATCAGACCGAAAAATCTTAATAGAAGCATCAAACTGATTTTTATTTCATGATAAATTTTTTGAACACAGAAAGAAATTGTGATCGATCCTTTAACAAGTAGAACCAAGTCAAGCGAGAATGGTCATCAACAAAACTAACAAAGTAAGAAAAACCTAATCTATTATTAGCCCGACAGGGACCCCAGATATCTGAACAAACTAAGGAGAATAAGGAAGACCTACGAGTCACAATACGAGAAGGAAACATGAAGCGATGATGCTTCGCAAGTTCACATGCCTCGCGCTCCATGCGAGAAAGAGAGCGACAACTGGGGACCATCAACTGAAGTTTAAATAAAGTGAGATACCCAAGACGAAGGTGCCAGTGAAGAGGAGATCCACTAGTAGTTGTAGCAGCAACAGTAGATGGATCGGTGCCATCCAAATAATATAAGGCAGCCTGCTCAAGCCCTCCACCGATCGTCCTCCTGGTCTGAAGGTCCTAAAAGACACAATAAGATGGGAAAAATGTCAGAGAACTATTAAGAGACTTAGTAAGTTGACTGACATGTAGAAGACTTGAGGGTAACTTAGGAATGTAAAGAACAGGGGACAGATTCACAGATGGGGCAGGAGAGACCACACCATGACCTCTCACTTGAGTAGAGGAACCATCAGCAAGAATAATAGGAGAAGAATTATAAACTTTAGAAATGGAAGAAAACAAGTAGGATATACCCGTCATATGGCAGGAAGCACCGGAATCAATGATCCATGGTGTGAGAGAAGTAAAGGTAAGAAGGGCAGAATTACGTGTGTGGGCTAAAGTAGCAGCGACAGTGGAGGCTGAGACAAACTCAAGCTGTTGGAGAGCTTGAGTAGTTGATTAAAGTCATCGCGAGACACAATACTAGTGGAAGAAGCTTCTGGTGCAGATGCAAGGGTGATGTCTCCGGAAGTACCACGTTCAGAATTTGTAGTGACAGTATTGGCTAACACATTAGCCCACTCCGGCTAAACATGTTTTTCCCAACATGTTTCCACAGTATGATTTGCCTTACCACAATAGCTGCACTGATGAGAGGACTTGTCAACTAGCTGTCCCCCTGTACCATGGCCTTTTCTAGAACCATTCCCAGCAACAAAGGCAAAGTTATTTTTAGTAGAAAGGTCAACTTTAGACGGAGTAACCAAGCGATGAAGAGGGGAGAAGACCTCGTTGAGAGAGGGCACCTTCTCACCATTAAGAAGTTGACCTTTAACAGAGATAATTAGGGTGAAGTCCAGCCAAGAATTTTGTGATGTGGAACTCAGCATGTTGTTGCTTTAAATGATCCAGGTTAGTTGTAAGGGGCTGATGTATCTGGAGTTCTTGAAGATGGCCTTTATACTCACTAAAATACTCATTAAGAGTTTTGTCTCACCTTGCTTGAAGTTGAACATCTTTTCATACAAATCATAGGTACGAGAATTTTCTCCTGTGGGAAACTCTCCCATAAATCTTCCCAAACCCCTTTGGCAAGAGTGTGGAACATGACATTGGAAGCAATAGAAGGGTCAGTACTGTTCCACAACCATATTTTAACAACAGAGTTCTCATGCATCCAGTCATCATAAGCATTTTTAGTAGAAAGATCCTTAGTATCGACTTTGGGGGATCATCATTGTATTGAACCATTCCCTTAGCATGAATATAGGCTTGTACTGCCTGGACCCACATGATAGTTAGTAACTCCGGAAAGCATGATAGTAGTTACCTGGACTTTGAACATGATCAATGGGTGCCTTTTGTTCAGCCATGACAGCAGCAAGTATAGAAGAGACTCAAACCAAATAAGGTGAGAGTAAAATGACAATAAGTAACCCCAAAAAGAAGCAAGAGACACTGATCAGTAGTAAGCACAATAGTAGCAGCAGGGAAAATTCACAAATGAGGCACACTTGCAGCAGCAATAAAAGGAGATTTTAGGGTCCAAAAATTCAGACAAAAAAAGGTAATATCAGGTTCAAATGAAGCACCTGATGAGGGGAATGGAACCCCAAAATCTTAGGCTGATCAAGGAACCAAGGCAGAAACTATGGATGAAATTTAGGGGCAGAAAAATACCCAGAAAAACAGAGCAGCCGCAGGTTACGAGGAGAAACTTAGTAGCACTTGATAAGGCCTCCAGAGTAAGATACAAGTGAGATCAAGTCCTCCTTAGGGTGAGAAGAACCAGCCCTCAAATGGCTAGAAGCATCAGCAGGTTGAGTAGCAGGTAGTGGCAGCTTCAATCCTTGCAGCTGATAGAACCAACAGAAGGAGCAGCAACCATATAAACTCAGATAATGAGCCTCGAACTCAGAGAAACAGCATGCTAATCATGGAGTAGTAGAGAAAAGCCTGGTTGTCCTTATATCATCACTAACCCGGCCAAAACAATGGAGTTAGGCAGCACAGGTTGCTACAACCAATAGGGAGATTGATCCTTCGCTGTAGAAACAGACCTAGAAAAATGGATGGAGATTACTGGGTATTTATGGCTCTATACCATGTAAATATATGCGAACCTTAACATCCAGCAACCACCAAAAGAGGAGAAGAATCAAGACTCCGTTGCTTTCTTATTTATAATCAATAAAAAGGAAACTAGAAACTAGGAAACTATCCTAATTAGTAAACAAGGGAAAATAGGAAATAAAATCATGTCAAAATCAAATCTCCTAACTCTAATAGCAAGCCAAATACCGTTGGAGTCAAGAGAGGCATCTAAGTGATGCCACCGACCCCCACATGTGACCTTTGTACCCCCAGGGTACAAAGGGTCCATTCTTTAACAGCCTGCATCTAAACAGTCTAGCTGTTAGGTTCAACTAATCAACCGTAATGAGTTGTGATTTCTCCCCCTCCCACCCTCTCAAGTATAAAGCCTATGGATTGGGAGGTGAATCATGAGAAAGTTACCTGTGGCCTCCAAAGGAAGGTTCAGTTTTTTTTTTCCCTGTTATTTATGCTGGTGAGGAGCTCCCACCCTCTTAAGTATAAAGCCTATGGATTGGGAGGTGAATCATGAGAAAGTTACCTGTGGGCTCCAAAGGAAGGTTCAGTTTTTTTTTTTTTTTTTTCCCCCTGTTATTTATGCTAGTGGGGAGATGAGTCAATATTTTATCCATGTAATTTTGTTAGAGCTGTCTTGGCTCACTTTGTGACCTTTGTTCAAATTTATCTCCTCCTCAAGGGATCCGTCACCATATGACTATTGACTAAGTGGTACGAAAAGATATGCATATGCTAGGGCTCGATTCTAGTCAAGGTTTAAGATCTTGATCTTGCCCTTTGTCTCACTAAACCAAAAGAGAGAAATCTCATCGAGGTCTTGTATTTTTTCCCGGTAGACTCGATGATTGGTCTCGGCGGCTATATGGTCTTCGTAGCCCCTGAAACTTGCCATTGACCCTATTTTAGGCCTTCGAAACACAGTGGAAACATCGGTTTTAAAAATCAAATACAAAATGGTACTTTGACTTTGTACCCTTTGTAAGTAGTCTTCGGACCCTTCACCCTAGGCTATTCCACTATAAACACAAACTATTGACCATGTTTCTATAAAAAATAGTTTTGCGAAGTTGTTTTTACTTAAAACTGTTCTTGGGAAGAAAAGGAAATTTGGCAAGAAAAACCACCAAAAGCTTACTTTTTCTTCGCATCAGGCGAGATAAGCGAGAGATGTTGAGTTATGTCGAGTTGACGGTCGAAATTATGTATATACCCCATGCAATTTGGTCTTGAGTCGAGTCAAGACCGAGATATTTTACATTTTATATATCGCCTCTCATCTCATCTCGCCATTTTCAAATAGTGAGATAATAGCGAGATCTTGCCGAGTTCTTAAACCATGATTCTAGTATGACCATGGATAGAGTTTTGTGGAGGACAAGGACCCGTGTTGTCGACCCTTATAGGGAATGTTTCCATGATGCGTCTTAAACTATTGCTTTACCTTTTCTTATTTCGCTTTTTCTTCATTTTAACCTCTCTTTTGTGATTCTTTATTTTCTTTTTTCCATATTGGATCCATGTAGCTGACCCCATTTAATTGGGATAATGTTCTGATTGTTGTTGTTATTGTTTGCATATGATACATATGTATAATTAATTTCAATACCTATCCAAATCTGGCCCACGTATTGTATAAATTATAGATCTTATAAAGAAAAAAGTATGATGAGCATCGACCTCTGACCATGCCCTCAGCTGTACTTTCTCTTTGGAAATAATGCCTCATATTTATCTTGATGCTTGCAGATCTCCTTCTCTGCCTCCACTTTATTCTTAATACTTCCAGGTTTATTGTTCGTACAATGATTTTCTCAGCAAGCAAGGATGGAGAAGAATGAATCATAGAACATTGTAGGGGAGAGAGAGAGAGAGAGAGAGAGAGTGGATTCCTGGTTCACCTTCACAAGAGGATTTTTGTTGTTCTCTGCTTCTGATCATTCCCAGCCCAGGTACCACCTTTAAACAGATTCATGCTTCAGGTTCTCCTTCAGGTCTGGTTGAAGAGAACTTTGAGTTTGATCAGTTCTTAGGTCTTACATACTCAAGAATCGAGCAACAGGCAACCATGAAATAAACCCTGGAATATTGGGTTTTGGGCAAATCTTAGCCATTTTAGTCTCTTAAAGATGGACTGTTAAGGCGGACTTGTACAAAGAATTCCTATTTAGCATCTAATTGCATTTCAAGTGGAAAGAGCAATTGTGCGAAAATAAAGAATTAAATCTAAAATATCTGTTGGATCAAATTCATTCTAGTCTCTGAAACAAAGTATTTCGGCTTTTTCCAACTAAATGAAACAAATTTCTTGACCAATATCTTACCTGGACATGGATAATTATGGTAATTTCCAGATTGAAAGGTAATTTAGAAATTTTATATTTACTTAGGTTTTTGGGTGTTAACCTTCAATTATTAGTTTGGTTTATTTTCTGTCAAAATTGATTGGCAAGTCCTAATGTTGAGCTTCTAGTTCTACCATTCAACACTGATGTTAAGTCTTCAATGTTTCCAATCCAATTTCGCTTAATATATTGCTCATTGGTTTGCTTGTAAGCTGTATCTAAATTTCCTATGCAAGTGTTTACCAAAACAAAATTCCTATGCAAGTTCTGCAAATGTCCAAGGGGAATCAAACTATATCCACCTCTCTATATTTATCAGTTTTCCCTTGTTTTTTTTCACTCCATTAATCAGTCCAACATTCTGTAGTGTCATGCATACATGTAATAGTTTTAAGGATAGAAGGGATTTTTTGTAATCTGTATTATTATTGATTATAAGCTAGTCGTGCTTGCACTGACATGAGTTTTTTAGCAGGTGACGGGTATACCTGTTGTCTTTGTTTCAGCTCTGGAGGGAAGGGGTCGTATAGCAGTCATGAATCAGGTTGTCAGTACATATGAAAAATGGTGCTTAAGATTGTCAACGGCATGTCTTAACCGTTGGCTACATAAGGTAAGTTTGAAAGGCAATTCTGTTCTTTTATTTTGTGATACCTCCTCCATCCATTTAAGTAAATCCTGCACAATTTTTTTCTTTCCAACATATAATGATTCTGCTGTAACTTTTTTCGGTTGGGCAGGTTATGAGACGGCATTCATGGAAGGATGAAGCTGCACAACCCAAGATAAAGTACTTCACACAAGTGAAGGCTCGGCCACCTACTTTTGTTGCCTTCTTGAGTGGAAAGACACAGCTTACAGATACAGATATTAGGTTCTTAACCAAGTCCTTGAAGGAAGATTTTGATATTGGTGGGATACCCATCAGGATCATGCAGCGAGCTATCCCAAGGAAAGTGAGAAACATCGGTCGAAAGAACGGCCAATCCACTGGGAGGTCGATGGACAGAAAACTATCTGATAAGAGGACCATACCTGTTTGACGTTATATGCATGCCTGGTCTATGGTAGGGTAAAAGTTGGTAGATGGCCATTTTGAGTATATGCTGACTGACCAGCACCATTCCTGCCATATTGCAGCTAGTGCAGTGCCTATGTTTATTTGCATGGGTAGGCTAAAGGTCTAAGCCATGTGGCAGAATAAAGTTTTTGAAGATGGTAGAAAGGTCAATAGTTTGGGAAGTATTAACTATTGTAAATACAAGAGGATGCTCAAAGTAAACCGGGGTGGGGGGGCATAAGTTACGATGGTCAAATTTTCATGTGGCCAATCCAGAGGTTATCTATTAGATATTTCACATGACTCTAATCAAATCGATCTGATTATTTAAAGAGAGCTGGCTGTTTTAGGGTGAAAGAGTTGTAGCAGAAAGCAGGGTTCTAATTGCTCCACCATCCCCAGGTTCAATATTTCCGCTGGTGTTCTCATTGATGGCCAAGAGTGTATGTGATCAAAGTTTATATGTAATGACTGGAAAATACACCCCATGATTCTTCTCTCTGCTGGTGTATTTATTCTGCTGAAGGTGTTTGATCATGTCTCTTAGGCTAGCTAATGCAAGTTGACGAACAAAGATTAATTTTAACTTTCTTGATGCAAGATAAACCAGATACCGGCCATGTCAACAGACACAACATGGCCTAATATGGCCTAATGTTGAACTGGGCAGCCAGCCTTGCCTGGTGCCAAAAGGCTTTGGCAGCCCTGGTGAGGGTGACTTGACTTATTCTTTGTTTTTTTATCCAATTTTAAATTTATTTTCTACTTGTTCGAGTGAGTGGGTAATTGATTCTTGAAATGTTATAGAATTCAGTTGTTCATTTTGGTGTTTTGAATAGATCGTCTGATGTTAAATGTTTATTTTTCTCTCAAGGAAGTTTCGATTACCATTTTCAGAGGTCATTTCTAAGGTTTTTAAGTTTCTGGTCAGGTAGACTCGGATCGGTCAGTATTGACCAGATTGGAGATATTATCCTAAATCGGTCCCTGATCCGATACTGATGCACTTTATTATAAGGATAAGACGGTAATAAAAATGTCTTATTGAAAAGTAAAGGTAAATTTGTCTAATCCAAGGGGTTCCCGACTTTTAAAACCTATATTTAACTGTCTTTGCCCGTTTTATTTTATAGCTTTTTAAGAGTTGGAGTATTAAACGCAAATAATATGCATATTATACATTTGTGAAAAATAAAAAAATATAATACATCTAAATCTAATGCACACCCAATGTATGAATGCAATATCCACACGGCGATCACGGCATTGGAATCACCTTGGCCATGTAGGATCCTGTCACAATCCACAACATATTTCCAATTTACAATTTCACAAATATAACACAGTTCAATACATAGCAACATGTTATGAGATTCACATATTCATTTAGCAATTAAAGAAGCATTCATAATTCCCATCACATATGAACAATTCTAAAATATTAAACACTCCAAAATTATCACATGTGAACAATATTAAACACTCCAAAATTAAAGTCAACCACCACACACCTCAGTTGTAGCTTGGATAGGTGAAGTTTCAAGTATATATCAATCGGATATCGACTCACGTTCAGTCTCGTTGTACGTGCTTATTTATGTCATATGTATAAAGGTAGATGGACGTTAACAGGTGTCTAAAACACCAGAAGGAAACCCATAAGGGTTGCCCCCAAGTAGTACAAACACTATCAAATTTGATAGCACAGTGAAGGTCACCGGAAATAGAAAAAATCTACCAAAAGTATTAGTCGTGTTTCCGATGGTCTTGGCAGAGGGTTCCTAAGGGCCTGGATTTTATCAAAAATATGCCACCGGATCCTGCACAGGTGTTTCCGGTGGCTGTTTTCGATGGATTCCCAGAAATGTGCCAACACATTTGGGGCTTCTCTAGCTCGGCCCCAATTGTCGGGATCTAATCTGTGGAGTTTGTAGGGGGTCTTCCTACCTCTCTTCTAAGCCGAAGAAGTCCCAATTCCACCGAGCTGTTTGGGAGATATGGCAACCGAACAGTTGAAACCCTAACTTCACATTTGGTCAAAAGCGTTGTCGGAGCTCACCTGGCTTGGTTGAGCTCGGCAAACACATAGGGGAGTCAATACACACTCACCCAACTTTTGGGAAGTATAGGGATCGAGGCTTACCCGTCCAACCTGGTGATTCCCAACCTTACTCAAAAGAAAAACTAAAAATGGAAGAGAAGAGGTGGTAGGGGAGGTTAGTATCTACCTTCGACAATAATCAGACAACAAAATGCGAAGCCGGGAGCTAGATCAAGCTCCCCCCCCCCACTTCTCCTTCTTCTTCTTCTTCTTCACTTTCTTTTTTTCTCCTCTCTTTTCTCTCCCTCCCACGTTTTGGACATGTGAGAAGTGAGTTCTCACTTCTCCTATTTGTAGTAAGTGAAGGACTTAAGGTCTATTTGGCTGGGCACTTGTCCGACTCAAGTAAGTTAATTCGTCATTCGAGACACGTGGGTCAACCTCATTAGACTCATAGGGTGTACAAGTTATGGGGAAGGGTGTGAGGGAGGTAGTCGGAGCAGGCCGCGATGCGTGTGGAGGGGCCCATAGGCATCGGAACCCAATAAGTAGCACAAAGGGTCACTAGATTCAGGGTCATCGGATTCAGACCAGGTGCTTCTGATGGCCAAGGCAGTGATGTGCCTTGGCTACTTGTTGTCCCGCTGTGGTCACTTCATAGGGGGTTTCCCTAAGTTATATGCATGGAGGTGTGAATTCACGTACCGCTTGGGGTCAGAAGGTCTGAATCCTCTCCAGTTGGATAGGCATGAAATGCACGAGCAATTGTGATCATTCCTTCCCCTTTTGCAATGGGCTACTACAAGCCAAAACCTATTGGTACTCTATATCTCCGGTCTAAGATCTATCAAAAAATTCCAAAGTTTACCAGGTCAGGGCACGAGTGTAACAGTGCCAGAACCCAACCTTCGACTACCCTGCATCCCAGTCACACACACATACACACACACACTTTCACAACTCATATCATTATGCAACATGCACATTCACTTCAAGAATGGATTTATAATATGCAAATGGCATGATCATACACATGTGCATCATGATATAAACATTCCATAAAAGTCACACAAAATCCCCTCACCTTGAATCTCAAGTGTTAGTGGAAAGCCAATGACCTCATGTCATGTTGTCCCGATACCTCTTAGTTCTACTCCTAAGATATATATGGTTTTTCAGTAAATTAGTTAATTATAGGGAGGGTTGACCCTAGGGTATGGTCAAATAAAAAGGGAATAAAATTAGGTTTAGGATGCTTCACCAGCTGATAAAATTGAAAGGGTGGAAAAACCAATTTATGTCTACTAGGTTCACCGGCTATTTATCTTCCCAAATTTGGTCTTCAGGCCATGTGGGACCATTTTTAATCTCTATTGGTGGGTGTAGTTCTATGGGGATTGTGTAACCTAGCTCAAAACTCCCATTTTCCTTACTTAGGTGGTTTACAAGTTGGGTTTTAGTTTTTATGGGGTTGGTTCATCAGTAGATCACTCTCACACGCTCCACCTAGGTTAAATTTAGTGTAATTAGTGAACTAACTAACATGGAGTCACAATATATACCAAATCCCCAATTTTACAAGACTAGGTTAACCAAAATTGGGGAATTTCGGTTGGGGTTCATGTAGTGTCCTCCCACTCTATCTAAAATCACCCTAAACCCTCAATCTAAATGTATAATTTCATCTCCCAAGCATGGGGTTAGGTTGGCGTTGGTACCAAAATTCAAAAACATGCACCTAATGATGTGTGTAGGGACAATATTGGGTATAAAAGGAGAACGTTGGTTGACTGTATCGGTCCATCACCCACATAATGTAATGTCAGCGCACAAAGGCGGTTAAAGTGCGCCTATGACAATGGACACTAATGGGACAGGTGTCAATGACACATTGGAGGTACCACTTCATGGGAGAAGTGGGCAAGTGACATGAGTAATGAAGCGGTTAACCCTTGAAGTACATAAGGAGAGAAAACCGGCCAAGTTGGGGACACACACAACAAATCAAACACAACTCAACTACAATGCAAGTCTTTTCATTTTATGTTTTTTCTTTCCAGTATTTAGAATTCGAGATGGAATAGTACTCTTACATTCACTTCTTTTGAATTTTCAATCTACAAAGTTTATCCATTAGGCTCTAGTGATTTGTATTCAAAACCCTTTTTCGAAGGATATAACACGGTTTATTCTCTCATCCTTCAGAGGTTTTGATCGTTAAAAGTCCCTGGAGCTATCAGGGCAAGAAGAGAGCCCAAGTCGCTTGAGCAAAGTCAGGTTCAAAATTGAATCTAGTCATGAAGGATTCTAGCATGCCCGCACACTCACTGATATGGTCAATTAACCGTTGCATAGGGAAGGATTTTGTGCCAACATCTTTTTGGCACACCCGGTGGGACCCTCATTAGCATGGTGGTGCAAACTAGGGGCAACTCCAAGAGCTCTGAGGGACAACAAACACCAAGTACCCCAGAAGTGTCTAGCCCAAACCTAGAAGTCAAACAATCTTCTACAGGCCAACCATTAATGGTGGTTGAAGATGTAACTAGGCAGGTAGAGACCGCTATGCAAGCAGCATCATGGCCGATGGCCTAAGATATATACCAAAGGGTATCTCAGGAAGTGAATAACACATTTGATTGCAAGTTTGATCAGATGATGGCACTTTTGGTGCCAAACACCCGGTTAAATAGTCAAGCCAATGCCAACATAGCTTCTTTTAGCAATCCTCCAGGGTTTGGTGAGCAGATTCGGGCACCAGGAACCGTGATCTAGGAAGGGAACGAACTAGCCAATGACCACAGATAACGTACAATAACCCTATGTACTAGCAAAGCTCGTGGTATGCACAAGCCAGTACGACCACCCTTGGAACAAGTAGTATTCCAGTGAGTGGTTCCTTGTATGTGCTTGCTACCTCAGTTGCAATAGGGGAAAATGCTCTGCCCATGGGTGGTTATCCCTGCCAGACTAGTTACCAAGGTCATCAAGGCAGCAGGAGTGGGGATAGGCCAACCATCTCTCGCCAAAACATACCAGGCCCTCAAGGGGTAGGTTGGCAAGAAAATAACACATATGACTGAGTGCAATACGGTCAAAGGAACGCAGCTTTTGCTATTCCAAAACAGTTAATGGCCCAGGGTAACCACATGATGGTTGACTAAGAAGAATTGGTCAAAGTAATTCAAGACCAAATCAACCCTACTTTTTGGCCAGTCATGAGACCTGTGTATCGTAAACCATAGCCAGAGTATCTGGGTATGATCGACATAGGGAGAAACCTAAAGATACCTGAATTCTCCAAGTTCTCTGGAGAAGATAATATGTCAATAGTGGAACACATTGCTTGTTTCACTGTCCAGTGTGAAACTATAGGGGAAGGTGATTTTATTAAGCTAAGTTTATTCCCTAACTCATTGACCGAGGCAACCTTTTTATGGTATTGCAATTTACTCGTCAATTCCATACAGAATTGGGTGGAAATGGAAGATAAGTTTCATCTTCAGTTCTACAGGACCGAGCCCACAATATCAATGTCCGATTTAGCAAGGATGTACCAGGAAAATGCTGAATCTGTTGATCAATTCGTCAACATATTTAAAGTAGCAAAGCACCATTATGTTGTCAACCTTCAAGAGGCTGAGTTTGCAAAGATAACGACCTATCTTTGGAGTTAAGGAAGAGGTTTGTTGGCCAAGAGTTCACAGATCTTAGTCAACAAGTGGCACATGCTAACTGTTAGAAGCAAATTTTGAAAGAGGAAGAATAGAAGCATTCTTCCATTGCAAATAGGTATAGAGGGGCAACGTATAATTTGGCCTCATGAGTTCCGGCCAACAAAAACCAAATAATACTATTGACTGTGAAATAGACTTGGCCGAAATTGCAGAAGGTAAACCATATGTTTGCAAATTCTTGACCAAACCCGAAGACAGAATGACCATGCAAAGAGCCTTTCAACCACGAAGTTATGAATCAAACGTGAGATATTCGTTTGACACATCCAAGGCTGAGGTTATCTTTGATCAGCTGTTAAGGGATAAACATATTAAGTTGGCTAAGGGACACCAAATACCTCCAGCCGCTGACCTCAAGGATAGGAGATACTGTAAATGGCATAATGCAGACTCTCACTTTACGTAATGCCATACAAAAGGCTATAAATGATGGTCGGTTGAAGTTCCCAGAAAATGATAAGGGCATGATGATGGTTGATGAAAACCCATTCCCTATGGTCAATATGGTGAATGCGGATCTCTCAGGCCTACTGTCACGACCACAAGCGGTCCCTAGAAGGGAAAGATCGAGTTTGAGGTCACTCACTTCTCACCTAGCTTTAGCCAAATCGAGCGATGTTGTTGAGTTACGGCTTCCAAGGGTAAGTCCAAAGCCAAAGATCGATCTGAGAGATGACCAAGGGAAAAGGGTTGTATAAAAACAAAGGAGGCCACCAAATGGGCCGTTGGTCCTACTGAAAGATCTAAAAGACCTGCAAATGCAAAAACAAGAAGAAAGATCAGGAAGCTCAGGCTCACAATCAAGAGAAAGGTTCCAATGGAGTGTTTGTAGCCATTGCAAACGATTGATTGATGAGGCCTCTCATTCAACCCAAGGGTAGACTGTCGACCTTCAAAGTCCTAAGACAACCCCCAAGGGCAAATGGTCGGACGTTGGCCCCACGGCCCATTCCGTTGGCCTAGGAAACCCATCATAGCCCTAAAAGAAACCAACCAAGGCCAGACACGAAAAGGAGATTAGACTTTGGGCGTGACTCGGAACTTGAACATTGGCCTTATCAGAGATAAGTTGAAGAGGCATGTAGATCAATAAAGGATAGAATGAGACATTTCCAATTTAGAAAACCAGAAAAGAAGCGGATCCCAGTCAGGGAACGCCTAAGGCTTTCTCTAGGTAAAGGGTCCCTTCGAGACCATCTCCAAACCCACAAGATCAGAAATGGAGGATGACCAAGAAGCCCATAATTATGAATGGTACAGCTAAAGGTAGATCATAATCATCAATGGCGTATGGCCAAGCATCCTAAATTCCCTTTCGATGAAGGACAAGGCATGACTAGAACTCAAAGAAAAAGGTGGTGTAAGATCAAACACCAAGAAACACGAATAATAAAGAGACAATAGTTCTGTACAACACAGAGATTTAATGAGGTTCACACACCAGGGTGGTGTGCTACGTCCTCGGGCAAAGAAGAAGATGATTCACTATGCATAAGAGAAATTACACCCTAGCAGCAGCGAGAAAAAACTCGCCCTGAAACCCTAGCTCGAAAAACCCCAAAATACAATGACTTTCTCAACAAGCAACAATACATTATATATACTCTAAATCGCGGATCGACCCATCGGGTCGCGGTCGATCCGATAGAACCATACCGCGGGGGCATAGCCCCCACACTCCTATACGAGATCAGTGATGGGCTCAATCCCTCTGCTTCCATCACAGATCGTAAAAAATTTCTCATTCAAGCCACTACCAAAATATATCGGATCGGGTCAATCTTCAAAACGGGTCAAGAATTCGAGACAAACTTAACAAATCTCCACCTTGGCTTGAATTCTCCTCCAACAGATAAACAAATGGCTAATATCTTTATCTTCTCCAATAGCCCTCCAAAGGGCTGAACTCAAATAGGACAAACACCAAGCAAGTTCAAGCAATGCTCGAACTTACCAACACATAAAGGGTTAGTCAACATATCAGCTAGATTGTCTTTAGTACCAATCTTCAACACTTGAATATTACCTTGAGCAATTATCTCTTTTATGAAATGATACCAAACATCAATGTGCTTTGTCCTCTCATGATACATTGGATCTTTAGTCAAGTGAATAGCACTCTGGCTATCACAATGGATAACATTCACCCCATGATCTATGCTGAGTTCTCCCAACAAACCTCTAAGCCAAATAGCTTCTTTAATTGCCTCAGTCACTGCCATATACTCTACTTCAATAGTAGATAATGCAACTGTAGCCTGTAAAGTGGCTTTCCAACTAACCGTACTTCTTCCAAGAGTAAATACATAGCCTGTGAGTGACCTCCTCTTGTCAAGATCACCTGCATAATCTGAATCAACATAACCAGATAAACTATCACCATTCCTCCCAAACTCCAAACAGACACCAGAGGTCCCTTTCAAGTACCTAAGTATCCACTTCACTGCTTCCCAATGAGTTTTACCTGAACATGACAGATATCTGCTCACCACACTGACAGCTTGTGAAATGTCAGGACGAGTGCAAACCATAGCATATATAACGGAGCCAACTGCACTAGAGTTTGGAACATGTGACATGTGCTCCAGCTCTTCAATTGTCTTAGGTGATAGAGCAGTTGAAAGTCTAAAATGAGATGCAAAAGGAGTAGTTACAGGTTTGGCATCTATCATGCCAAAACGATTCAATACCTTCTCAATGTACTTTTGTTGAGATAGCCACAGCTTCCCTGCTTTTCTATCCCTCTTGATCTCCATACCAAGGATCTTCCTTGCTGCCCCCAAATCTTTCATCTCAAATTGCCATAACTGAATCAAATCTTTTATACCACTGTCTAGGAGACTGTTTCAAACCATATAGGGACTTCTTCAACAAGTATACATGGTCCTCCTTACCTTCAATAACAAACCTTCAGGTTGATGAATACAAATCTGTTCTTCTAGTTCACCATGCAAGAATGTTGTTTTCACATCAAGTTGCTCCAACTCCAAATCATGCATAGCAACTAAAGGAAGTAGGACACGAATAGAACTATGCTTAACAACAGGTGAGAAAACATCATTAAAATCAATTCCATGTACCTGACTGTAGCCCTTTGCAACCAAACGTGCCTTGTACCTAGCGTCTTCAACACCTGAGGTAGATTCCTTCTTCTTGAAGACCCATTTGCAACCAAAAATATTTTTCCCTGTTCTCGACTTCACAAGCTCCCAAGTCTGATTTTTATGAAGAGATTCCATCTCCTCATTCATGGTAATCAACCATTTTGTAGAATCAATTGAAGCAACAGCTTCAGAATATGTTGCAGGCTCACTATTTTCAATTGTATCTGCAACAGACAATGCATAAGCAACAAATTCAGCATGCCTATACTTTTGTGGTTGTCTAATATTCCTCCTTGGTCTATCCTTGGCAATGTTGTACTGCTCTTTTTCTTGATTCTCTTGAGCATCATCTCCTTTAGTAAAAGTAGGCAGCTGGACTAAAGTAGATTGTGTTTTGTTTGAAGATGAACCACCAATTTCAAACTCCACCTTCTCTCTAGATTTTTCTTGACCTTCATCACAATGAATAGGAGCTTCTTTCCTAGGATGCAACATAGCAGATTCATCAAAAGTAACATCTCTGCTAATAAGACATTTTAGAGACTTTGGATCAGGACACCACAACCTGTATCCTTTCACTCCATATCCATACCCAAGAAAAATGCATTTCTTAGCCCTAGATTCCAACTTCCCTTCATTTACATGTGTATAAGTAGGACATCTAAATACTTTTAAATTTGAGTAGTCTGCAGGTTTACCTGACCAAACTTCTTCTGGACTCTTGCACTCAATAGCTGTGCAAGGAGATCGATTCACCAACAAGGTTGTTGTGTTTACTGCTTCTGCACAGAACTCCTTGCCCAATCCTGCATTTGATAACATACACCTCACCTTTTCTAACAAGGCTCTTTTCATACGCTCTGCCACTCCATTCTGCTGGGGTGTTTTAACAATTGTATGGTGTCTTGCAATACCTTCATTTTTGCAGAACTCATTAAAGTCACCTTTACAAAACTCTAGGCCATTACCCATTCTCAACCTTTTAATTTTTTTCCCGGTCTGCTTCTCAAGAAAATTCTTCCACTGTTTGAAAGTGACAAATACTTCATTTTTGTGCTTCAAGAAATAGACCCAAACCTTCCTAGATAAATCATCAATGAAAGTAAGCAAGTATCTTGCACCAGCCCCCTTTGAAGCAACCTTAGAGGGCCCCCATAGGTCTGAATGAATGTAGTCTAAAGTTCCCTTGGTCCTATGAATAGCAGTACTGAAACTAACTCTTTTCCGCTTCCCAAACACACAATGCTCATAGAACTCCATTGCTCCTGTACTCTGACCACACAACAGGCCCCTTTTACTTAATGATGCCATCCCTCTTTCACTCATATGGCCTAACCTCATATGTCATAAATTTGTGACATCTGATTTATACATAGATGATGAAGCTGCTATAACAGACCCAGTGACTGTAGTACCCTGCAACACATACAAACTGCCAACCTTGATTCCTTTCATCAATAAGAGAACACCCTTGCTAATCTTCATGACTCCACCTTCAGTTGTATACTTCCACCCATTTAAATCAAGAGTGCCTAAACTGATGAGATTCTTCTTCAAATCAGGGACGCGCCTGACATTAGACAAGGTTCTGACAATACCATCATACATCTTGATATTGATCGTTCCCATTCCAATAGTCTTACAAGAAGCATTATTTCTCATCAACACAACTCCACCTTGAACTGATTCGTATGTGGAGAACCATTCACGATTGGGACACATATGGTAGGAACAACCAGAGTCAAGAATCCATTCATCTTGTGATCTAACTTTACCATCAGTCACCAAAAGCATATCAGACTCACTCTCATCTTCAGCAATACTAGCTTCTGCAGAATCATCTCTTTTCTGTTGATTTTGAGTACCACCACCTGCCTTCTGCTTATTTAAAAGTTTATAGCATTCAGATTTAATATGCCCATTTTTCTTACAGTAATTGCAAGTTAAATTCTTGTGCTTAGATTTTGATCTAGCCTTCTTTTTGTCATCATCTGAACCCCTTTCATTTGTTCTCCCTCTAGCTAGCAAACCAACACCATCAAATTTATTGGTAGATGTCAACTCATAATCAATCTTCTGCTTACTTTGCAAATTTGTTTTGACATCCTCAATAGAGATTGTCTCTCTACCATAAATCATGGTATCCCTAAAATGCTTATAAGATGGAGGCAGAGAACATAACAATAATAGGGCCAAATCTTCATCGTCTATTTTAACATCTATCATTTTCAAATCAGTAACAATAGAATTGAACTCAGATATGTAGGATTTAATAGAAATACTTTCACCCATATGAAGGATGTACAGTTGTTACTTCAATCTCAACCTACTGGTGAGGGATTTGGTGAGGTAGAGGTTCTCTAACTTCACCCATAACTCTGCAGTCATTTTCTCTGAGAGAACTTCCTGTAGAACATCATTCGAAAGACACAACTGAATAGCTGAAAGGGATTTATCATCCAAATCGTTTCAATCATCATCGGACATAGTTACAGATTTCTTCGCCTTCCCAAATAGGGTTTTCTTCAAACCCTGCTGCGTGAGAACAACCATCATTCGAACCTATCATAAACTAAAACTGATGTTTCCATCAAACCTATCAATATCGTATTTTGTTAAAGCCATGGATCAAAGTAACCTAGAGCTCTGTTACCAGTTTGTAAGATCAAACACCAAGAAACACGAATAATAAAGAGACAATAGATCCGTACGACACAAAGATTTAACGAGGTTCACACACCAGGGTGGTATGCTACGTTCTCAGACGAAGAAAAAGATGATTCACTATGCAGAAGAGAAGGGTCATAATCATCACCTTCCCATGCACACAAAAAACAAAGGGAAAAGAAGGAAGGTACACCAATGTCGGTCATTACGATACAGCAGATCGACAAAGAAGAGTTGGAACCCCAACATGAGATATCAGAACCACCAACGGTCATGAAGGACTGCCCAGACACTTAGGGGTAGGGTGAAGAACTTAACCCTACTGTGAAGCAAGTGGTCAATTCAAAAGTTGATCCCAAAGTGTCCGACTTAAGAACAGAAATTAGCAAAGACTTGGGAGAATTCGTCAACATGATGTTCGGATCAGTGGAGGCCTAGGTACCCAACAACATGGTGTACATATTACCTAAGGTGTTTTAGAATTACCCAATCCATATAGAGGAGTTTAATTCCGATAGTAAGGACCAACTTCCAGATGGAAACATCGAGGATTGGCCTAACTGGTTGAGATGCACCTGTAGATCAGGAAGACTGGGAATCCTAGCTTGCATCTGGCCTCCTGAACTAAATTGGTGTTAGACAAAGTTAAGGTCCTCTGGAAACCTTACCAGATTCTCTAAACTCCTGGGGCACCATAGGCCTCTTTCCCATGCCCTGTTGTTCCGTGAAGTTATCCCGATGTAGATCTTTAATAGACTTGGCCACTTGTACGACCTCTAGGTCTGCAACTTGAGCCCTACTATCATAATTCCTTGATGCTGGGTGATAAGCACATTTATGTGTGAAATATGGGGTAATAAAACATGCATTTTATATATTTAGAATTGAGCTACCTTGGGTTTTACTCTATTTTTGCAAGTTTTGTATTTTAAAGGCTTTAAGCATTATCGGATGTCATATCTCTCTAACAAAAACTATCTAGTGTAGTTGGTGAGCTATGGTGTGCAAAATTCCCTTGCTCACCAGGAGGTCTCAAGTTCAAATCTCATTGTTATTTTTTTTTGGATTTTTTTTGAGAATTTTGTTGAAGATTTCTTACTTTCCACTCACTCAAAGCACTAGGGGCATGGAGGGGATTTCCACATTAAATTAGAAGCAAGTAAAATTGTGGAAGGGGTTCCTGCACAAGAAGAGAAGAAAAAAAAAAAAGAAAAAAAAAGGGGGAGAAATAAATCTTGTCCAAATCTTCTCTCTCCTCCACATCATCACCAAAAGATTGTTCAAATCACACAAAGCAAGAAAGAAAATCACCCCTTGGAGGGAGAAAAAGAAGAAAAATAAATAAAAAAAAAAAGAAAAAAAATAAGCAAAAAAAAAAATTATAGGAAATTTCTCCAAGTTTATTTCTCTCTTCTTTTTCCTCCACCATAGCACTTTTGGTCTCAAAAGATCTCACTACAAATTGTGGGTTTATTCCTTTTAGGAAGGAGAAATTTGTTACCCTACCTCCCCATTTCCTATAAATATAACTCATGTAAGAGGAGGGGAGAC
>NC_056564.1:12757234-12821551 GCF_013358625.1 Macadamia integrifolia | reverse complement strand
TTATCAAGCCATGAATATTAGTGATACCCTTTTGGCAATTTTGATGGGCTATCATTTCGTAGAGCATTGGGATGAGGGCAATCAAATCCATCTTGTGGATAAATGGTTTTGATAATCTCCTTTAATGGTGGCCATATGATCATGGCATGGTAAGTGTCATAATAAGATGAAAAATATCAGCAGAACATGTTATAATACTTGATAAGCTTGTCTTCTTGCTCAATTTACTTCTATGCACTGGTATTATATTTGTTGTGCTTGTATAATAATTTGCATTATACTTGTTGGTGTATGATGTCCTGTATTCTGTCTCAATTTTTGCTATATATTTGTAGCGAGATTCTCTTTCTCTGTAAGCAATCAAAGAGAGGTGTGAGGACAACCATTGAGGTTTTTTGGTCGGACGCCTCATATAGGAATCTTGTGAGGGGTATTTTTTGGACCGTTGGATTTAAATTTCATTGTCCTAAAGTGTTGATTTGGAATAAGTAGTATGTATTATAATACACATGAATATTTTGCAAGATTGTCTAAGAAACATTTTTTTTGTTTGGTATAAGTGTTTAGGGAAACCTAAGATTTACGTGTTAGAGAAACGAAAGAGGGAAGAGGAGAGTTTACCCCTGCAACGCCCCTACCCACCGATCTTGCCTGAGAACGATCAAGCATCAGAGTTCTTTCTGCGCTGACAGGTAATTCTTACTTACAGCTTTAAATTTCTTTTTTGTTACTTATAAGGATTCATTTCTTGAAAAGTCGGAGAGGGGGAGAGAGACGGTTTTTGGTCTTGATTATCTCTGTTCTTGTTTTGAGATCTGAAACTGGGTAAATCGATTGATCTCTGAAGCCATTTAAGAATTCTTCCAAACATCTCTCTCTCTCTATCTGAATTTATTGTGACTTTCTACCCTTTCTCTCACCTAGGTTTGTGATCTCAGAATACAAACAGGAGCTTTTGCTGGTGAGGTTTGAACAGGGATTTACAGTAGTCGGCGAGGATTTTCTGCAACAAGTTTGAGTAAATCTTCGAAAACCACATCCCGTGTGGAGCATCTTCGTTGGGCATTACAATAGGTACATATCACTTCTGAGTCTGGAAAGTTTGAAAGAGACTTGTAAGCTCTATTTTTTTCCCCATGTTTAGGAAGATCTGGCTCCCTTTACGGATTTTGTTTTACATGTTTCTGTTCTGATCTGGCATATGGCTATGATCTACTCCACACCTATGGTCTGATTATGCTGGTTCTTTGCCGAATCATAAGAAACTGATTGGAATATTGGATTTGATTCAGTTCCCCCCTTTATATTGTTTTCAAACCCCATGGTACCCCTGTGTGTGTGTGAGAGAGAAAATTAATAAGAAAAATGCCTTCCCATCCATGTTTGGAGGAATACTCTCTTACATTCGAGAAAAAAAAAGAAAAAGGAGGGGTGTTCTTTGGACCCCTCATATAGGTATCTTGTGGGGGGTGTTCTTTGGACCGTTGGATCTAAATTTCATTGTGCTGAAGCCTTGATTTGGAATAAGTAATATGTATAATAATACACGTACGTATTGTAAGATATAGTGTATATAATTCTAAGAAAACCTTTTGTGGTTAGAAGAGTTTTTGGAAAATTGGAGAAACGAAGGAGGGAAGAGGAGATTTTGCCACTGCAACGTCCCAACCCACCGATCTTGCCGGAGAACGATCAAGCATCGGACTTGTTTTTGCTGCGACAGGTAATTCTTACTTCCAATTTCATTTTTTTTTTTGTTGGTTATGAGTATTCAGCTCTTGAAAAGTCGGAGAGGGAGAGAGAGAGAGACGGTGTTAGGGTCTGATGAGATGAGAACAGACGGGAGAGAGAGAGAGAGAGAGACCATAAGGACCTTTTTAGTGAGTTGGTAAGTGTACTCTGAGAATGATTCCAAATTCTAAATTCTAAAAGAGTGCGAGAGAGAGGGAGATCCCGATGAGGGAGAGAGGTACGTCATCCACGTTTCTTTCCCAATCTCCCACGAAATAATAGCTTCTGCGGTGGTTGTGAGGTTTTCCCCTTGAAATCTCTTTTCACCCAATTCCATTGCTCTTCAAAAGGCAAGATTCTCGACCCGGAAGGTGAACATCTCTGAAGTAATCCTTCTTAGATTTTGACTGGAAAAAGGGGTAGGCAAAGAATTGGTTGTGAATGTCCACAGCATTGGGGAGACTGAGTGAGAACTCACCTGACTATGAAACTATTTTGGGGAATGAAACCTTTGAACCGGACAACATTGTGCCATGGGGGCCAAGGTGCCTAGGATCTCGCCAAATTCCACGCTGAGGAAGCTGCAAAAATCCAGGATCCGATCTCTGACTAGACAAGGATCCCCATGCCTAAATCAGCCTGGGATAAGAAGTTGTGGTCTTGGTCTCCAAATCCCATCAAGAATAATATCATAAAATTTTGCTTTTCACCTCCCGTGACGTACCTTATTTTGTCCCCATTAGCATTGATGAGGATTCTGTGTGAATGGCAATTGTCCAGCCCAAGGAGAGTAGAGCTTCCAGCATCAATCCTCACCTTGATCATCAATCACAAGAGAGACATGTACTTAAATATTTTCCTCAATCCTTATATTTCAATTTTCAACAGCTACAACAAGGAGAAATAAATATGCTGACTTATTGAAGGTTGTTGTCTAGTGGTATTCTACAATTTTCTTCTATATAGGCTTCGCATGCAAAGATTGAAAATTTTAGCTAGAAGGTGACCTTTGTGATTGCACTTTTGCTAGTTATGTTGTAAGAAGACCTTTTCCTATGTTAGAACAGTGTAATACTCAATGAAATCATTAAATTTTGTAGATAAAGTCAATTTGCCAAATTGACCATGACATTCAATTAATCAATTATGAGTTTAAAGGTTCTATTCATAGACTTTCTTACTTTAAATTTAAAGAACATGAGCAAGTACTTGATTATCCACATTGGGTGGAGTTCCATAAATGCTTCTTTATGTGATTGAGATATGCCACTAAAAGGGTTAACAAAATTGGGAGTCTTTTCTGTGATACAACATTAAGGAGCCATTAGGCTGTCCGGTAAATTGCCAGAGATAGAAATCTGTTCTTAGTTTCTTCTATGCTTGTGCTTTTTTCAGCTTATTTGCTTAACTGTTGTATGAATTTTTGGCTTTATTGGTTCTCAGTGATGGGTTTAGGGTTTTGATTCATGAGTTGCCAGTTCATACACTTTAGTTTTACTTGCAATCTTCAAGTTAGGACTACAGTACTAGTTGTATTGTATTTGCAATTGTGATAATAGAGCTCTAAATAATATGTCCCTAATGTGTAGAGAATAGGTGTGGACATCAAAACCAACATATGCTAAACTATATAAAGAAAAAAAAATTAATAAAAGAAATGGAGATAGAAAGAACCCCTAAAAAGGAAAAAAGACAAATATAGTTATACATTTAATATGAGGAAATGTAAAGAAACAACTCATGTACAGGCAATGACAGTACATATTTTCTTTTGATGCAGGCAGCGAAAGTTAATTCCAGATTAGGAATCAAAGATCAGATCGCTTGCTCCAAAGGCCTATATCTGAACTATTTTTCTGATTTCAGCAGCCTGCCATTGGCAAATAAGGGAAAATAAGAGAAGAGATGGGGGTATTCTGGGACTGTAAATAGTACCCAAGAATATTAATGTGAACAGTAACTTTAAAAGAAAAGATGAGGAGAAGAGAAGGGATGAAAGAGAGGAGTTCTCACAACTCTCAATTTTCACTAACAAGTACCTTCTTCATTAACTATTGACTGGAGGGTGTTACATGTAGATAAAAACCAAAATGACAAAAATAAACCATCCTACTAAGTAGTATCTAGTTTCCTAAAATAACTAAACTAACTTAGAAAATACTATTAGGACTCCTAACTTTCTAAACTACTAAAACTCCCAAAACAGAAACTACAATTAAGAGAACCATTTAGACTTATGATAGCCTTTTGGCACAGAAGACTTTATTTTATTACACTCCAAGATCTCTTTGAACTCAAAGATAAGCATGAAGCTACCCAAGCAATCAAGAAACTCTACGTTCATAGGACTTCATTGTATTCTGCAATATTTGTTATGCTATTTAACTACAGTCCTTGTTCTTAAAATAGAAGGATTAATTGACTAGTAAAAGAATGACTAATCCAATCCCTAACAGACAAGTAAGACGGACCAAATTAAGTAATAGATAAGAAGAGACTATTTAAGAATCTTTTTTAGGAGTATATTTTGGACCGTAGGATCTGAACAAACAAATCCTAGTGTGCATTTATCTATACTATTAATATAACAGCAGAACGATATACGTATAAGGTATTTTTTTCCGGTAAGGTATAGCATATCTTGGAAGAAAAGAAAAGCAAGAACCCCCGATTTTTACCTTCTAATAGCTTCTCATGTTTGTACTGAATTTGTTCAACCGGTTTCCGATCACAGCTGCGTTAGTGGTAGTGGTTGGAATGATAGACTAGTGGTGTTTGGCTATGCATGGTGATGGTGGCTTGGAAAATCTCTTAACTTCTTCTCTGATATCGGAGATATTCTCATGAAGAGCACTCTCGCTCTCTCTCTCTCTTTCTTCCTATGTGCATGTGTGAATGGAAACTAGATATAAGAAGGAAGTATTGATATGGAAGCCAGAGGTGCTAAAATGGTCGGGATATTTAGTATTATATCTTTTTGTGATACCATGCACCCGTGCCTAAGCTCTGGACAAAACCCTTTTCTGTTAGAAGAGAAAAAATATTTTGATGGTTCTGATCATATGATCAAAAGGACTGATCAATATGTTAACTCATAGGTCAATATATAAGGTTTACCATTTACAAACCCCGATTTTTTGTCCATACCTGCATCTATTTTTACCACGTACATACTAATATTGTGGGACTTATTTAGATTCTCCTGATCATGTGGACTACAATTGGTAGAATTTGATATTGACTACATGTGATGTTACTTCTTTAATTGGGATGCATTCATTTACTCGTTTTATATGGCTTTTAATTATGACATGCTTGTATATTTGCAGTGTTTTAGGGGACAAACAAATGACACCTGATGCTGAAATATCAGATACTATTGTCGATGGACTTATAGTAGAGAATATTATACCATATAGGGAGTTAGGTGAGTTTTCCCTTAAACCACATTTGATATGACAAAGGATATAAAATAATATTGTATTTAATTGTGTATTTTGTTTTGTAGAGGATGTGTATGCTAGGGAAGGTCCCACGGATTTGGAGGAAGTCATTCGATTAGATGTAGAAGCTATTGAAAATGAATTAAATAGCAGTGGTGTGGTAGTCGATGATAAAAATGGGGGGACCAATGAAGCTATAGAAGATTGTGTTTTTGCGTATGAACCAAGTGAGCATGTTGATGGGGGTGAAAGTTTTCACTCATCGAGAGACAAATGTTTAGGCCTCCCATTCTATTGTTGACTCAGAAGATTGTCTTGAGTTTATCAGTTTTGTCATTAATCACAAATAAGGGTTTTGAACTTTTTGGGAGAAAACAAATGGTGATCTTTGCAAAATGATCCCATATGTGATTTTTTTCAGAACAATTTGGAGAGCCGTTGCCATTGGATCCGTTGGAACCTTACCCAGGTTTAAACCAGTCTCTTTTCATTTGTTTTGTTATTCTTTTTGTGTGAACGATCGAAGGGTGTGTTACTGGTCAAGAACTGGGAAGTGGGAAGAAGAAATTTCCTCAAATCTTGAATTTTTTTGTTTTCACCCAATTTTTATCATTCACAAGGCTTTAATAGTGTATAAGCATTTATTGATGACACAACTTCAACCACGAAATCACGTAACCTGTGTATGAGGAGAAAGAGGCATTAATTATTGAAAGGGTCTTCATGATCAGAAGCAGGTTAATGAACAATTCTCTGAACCATGCTCAGAACTCTCTCTAACTCTCTCTCCCCTTTTAATCCCAATAATTTACAACATTATTTATTGGCAAATCAAAATAGAGGTTTGATAATTTATGGGATCAAGTCTTTGAATCATGCCCCAAAGGCCTATCTCCTCCCATCCTGAAGGCCTTGTAACAACCAACAAGTCCTTGGAAATCCTGTGTAAAAGTTATAAACTCCATCTAAAACAATAGAGGGTAAAAATCCACTTATTTTGTAATTATTATTTTAATTTAAAGCCATCTAAGAAATTGTATCCAAATAGATCTACGACATTGTTGAAAAAAAAAAAATGGATTGGGAAGATCAAGGGTTGGTGGGAGAGAGGAGAACCATCAGTCACCAAGTTCATCCCCATGAGCATAAATCAAAAAGATTTATACTGTTTGGTCCGCATCGTGGTAGGTCATAAAGACCTCGTCACCTGATTCCTCCTCACTCTCTTCCAAACAAGAGACCCAGAGACCAGAAGGCGAAGGCAAAGGCCACGGCCGTAATGTGAATAAGAGAAGGAAAACAATGAATTTCAGATCCAGGAAAAAAAAATAAAACAATAAAAAAAGACATACCTACTGCGATCGAAAAGAGTGTTGGGCTCAGATATTATATGGGTTTGAGTCAATTTATAAACACTGATCGATATAATCGATATCAGAGTGGTGCATGACATTTCTTCGTCACAGCCCAAACTTTGAAATACACACACACACACATGAGAGAGAGAGAGAGAGAGAGAAGAAACCATAAAGGAGTGACACAGGTAACGCCGAGCAACAGAAGCAAAAGCCCCTGAGAAAAGTCGAAACGATAGAACAGAAGGATAAGGAATTGCTGAGGGTCTTGGATTCTCCTGTGAGCTTCTTAAATACACAAATCCTGCACCCAATCCCTAATTCGCTTTCTCTGGGTTTGGGAAGTCAAATTTGCCCTCAATTTTAGAGGGGGTGGGGTAATTGGGCTGGGCTACCCCTAGCCCGATCTCATCCAGCCCCATTTTTTATCATCTATACTCTCTGTAGTGGGTAGGAAATTTTACCATTCCCGCCTAAAGAGGCCTGTACAAAATCCATTCCCGACTAAGAGGCATGCACAATCAGATCTGGCTCCTCTTCTTAGGGCCCATCGCCCAGGTCGGCCCATGAAAAAAATTTCACCGCTGCTTGGGTTGCAGTCAACTAGCTGTTGTAGGGGTGTCAATCAGTCGGGCTGGGTTGATCTCGATTAGACCTAATCGGCCTTGACCACTTGAAGGCCTTGTACCGTGAACACCCATTTAAGTAAACGAGCCTAGCTTTGGGGGACATGGTACAGTTTATAATCGGGTCGATCGGTGTCGGCCTTTAATCGAGCTTCCTTAAATGGTGCTTAATCGGGCTTTAACTAAGCTATGGACCTATTTAAACCTAAACGGGCTCTAAACGGGCTTTTAAACGTGTGTACCCTAAAATTCTATTCGTAAGTGGCTTGAGATTATGGTTGTTCTTTTTGAAAAGAAAAGATGAGATTATGAACATTACAACTTATAAAATAAAGCTTAATTAAATCAAATCACACTACAAAGCAAAAGGTAAGAAAACTTAATTAGTTTCTTACTAGTAGTGGCACAATAAGAATTTTATGTAGTATTAAAGGGGTCAGGCTGGGTCGGGCTACAACGATTCGGTTCAAGTCAGACATATAAATGTGTCGATCTAGGTCGGGCCATAAACGTGTCGGGCTCGATCGGGCCTACCAGTACGGGCTTAGAATTGACACCCCTAAGTTGTTGATAACAGCCAAGGAAATGGAATCCTAGGGGCAGATTTGAAAATACCCATCTATGATGAATTTTTCCACTCCTACCCCTGAGATTCTATTCCCTTGGCTGGTACTAGGGGTTGCAGCTACTTGGCTACAACCTAGGTAGTAGACAAGTTTTGTTCCCAACCCATAGCTACCTGGGCGAGCGCCACATGTCAAGTTAATGATCCAACGGTTTGAGAAAGGCGTTGACAATGGCTCAGAGAACAAGGGGCCAAGAACTGTTGGATCATGGCTTCACCACATGGCGCTCGCCCAAGTAGCTATGGGCGATAAGAAGAGGAGCCGAATCCTGCATCATAAGAGGTGTCAATTTCAAACCAGTTTTGGTTTAATTTCACTAGTTTCAATGTGAGACCGAGTGAAATCAAAACATGAACCAATAAGGGTGCATCGGTTTTGATTGGGTTTTGGTTTGAAGGTTTTGTTTACTTATCAGTTTAATATCGGTTTGATTATTTGATTGGGTCTATATTTTGGTTTTCATTTTACCATGTAAATATAGTCAAAAGTAAAGGTAAGGGGGAAAAAAATATAATAAACATGATATGAGATTATGGTTGATGTGGCCAAGCCAAATAGTTAAATTATGAATGAAGGCCCATAATTATTCAATTTGAACATTAAATCGCTATAGCTTTATACAAAAAATAATCATAGTAGTAAGTGACCCAAATATTCAATAAGGAAGATAAATGATATGAGATTATGGTTGTTTTTTAATAAAGGGGGTCGAGCGGTCTAGGTCGGGCTCCAATGAGTCTGTTCAGGCCAGACCTATAGTCAGTCGGTTCAGTCGGGCACCTTACGGGCTAGCTACCTGCACCGTGAACATTCGTTTAATAAACATGTGAGCTTGAGCCTGACATATTTTTCAATTGGGTTGGTCTAGGTCGGGCTATAAATGTGTCGGGCCATAAACCCTTACACTTATATATCCAATACATAACCATTATACCCTATAGTCTATACCCCCAATACCATAGCCCATACTTTCTCTTTTTACCCCATACATTTTTACCTTTCATGTTTACTAATTAAGGGAACACCTCCCATTTCCACATCTACAACTCTACATCCCCTGCTGTACCACTACCCCAACTGCCCAAATATGTATGGAAAGTTGACTCCCCTCGAAGATATTCATTTGTAAGACCCAACACCCCAATTGCATGCCCAAGTATTTTTGCCAAAATTGACATGAAAGGAATAAATGTCAATCAGTTTCTCGATCACGATGACAGAAGGGACAATTATCAGGTAAAAAAAAGAGACAATCGAGGTTACTTTTAGTGTGAACACCATTCATTAACAATTTCCATAGAAAATATTTGGATTTAAGATGACCTTTTGCTTTCCACAAATACGACCACATCAAGGATTTACAACTCATTTATTAGGATGCTCTTTGAGAGAGAATAAACTAGGTACAATTTTTATAGTTAAAGTGTCTCCTTGAGCATTGGCGAAAAAGGGAATTCTCAAAATCCACCTGAGAGAGTGGGTGGTAAGAATCTTAGAAATTACCGGCTTCTGAAAGAGAGAGGTGACAAGTGTTGCATTCCAGCTTCACGGGACAAGTAGCAAGTTCTAAACATGCACTAACAAGAAAAACACACCTCTAATTGCTCCTCTCAAGTATTCTTTGAAAATCATTTACCATAACGACACTTATTTCTACATTATTGCCTTAACTAACTTTGCTATAAATAGTTGGACCAAAAGAGTCTTGGTGGATTTGAACCACCATCTCCTTAGAACATAATTGAGACATGCTCATGTTCCAAGTGCTCTACCAATTGAGCTAAAGACCCATAAAGTAGAGTTGTCATGTAAAGATGCAATAAAACTACAAGAATTCCAGTTTCTTAATTTTTATACAGAATTTCACTTATGTGAGTGAGTAGAACAAGGAGAAACTGCACAAAGTCACAAAGTAAGTGAGTTATTAAAATAGAATTTCACCACTACAGTCAAGTTGATCAAAAGTAAAAACCAAATGATGTTATGAAATATATTTATAGAAGCTCAACTTATGGTAATCCTTGCATGATCAGTAAAAAGCATAAGCTTAATACATATTTGCCACTTCATGATCAGTAAAAAGTGATGTTATTAAAGATATTTGTAGAAGCTCAACATATATTTGCATGAATTCCAAATATAAAAGGTAATTGTGAAATAGGTTTCATGAAATTGGAATATGTCCATCAAGTCCAATTCTAAACACTTATGCCTCAGAGAAGTTTCACAAAACCAAGGATTACACAAACAAGTATTACGCAAACAGAAGCACATTCAAGAATCACATCATATGCTCCAAGTACCTTTTTATTGTTGTTCAGCTGTTAATTTAAAAATTCTACAACACCTTCAGCATAGTCAATTTAACCCAAGGGTATACCCCCTCTCTGCAGACTGAATGAATCGTACTCAGACAATTTATATACATCATGCATACAAAAGATGAAAGGTAGAAAACAAAATAACTGATACAATGAAATTTAGGACTCTGCTTCTTTCTTCATGATTCAAATACCACTGGTGAAGTTGTTTTCAAATCCAAAAGAGAAGACGAAGGGCTAACCTTCCAGTAGCTGAAAATATGTACGGGGCATTCACAATGTAATATGCATCCATCTTCTCTGGATAGTTTAGATCATCAACAGTAGATATAGACATCAATATAGCTGCATTAGCAGATGATCTACAGTAACGTTAAACAAACATTGAAGCAATTGATCAAATGGATTAAGGTAGGAGCATGCCTACGTAGAAAATAATTATCCAAAAAAAAGTTCACTATGAATAATGGAAACTTCGATTTTTGATCAAGTAACTCTGAGTAGAGAAATGCACATGAACAAAGATAATAATGAAGAATCATAGACTGAAACAAGAAGAAAATAATGTGGAAATATACTTATAACAGGACCCTAAAATAGCAGCTCCATTAAACCACAGGTTGTAGAGATATAGCTTCTTCTTGAAATTAGGTCAAACTTGGGCTGGGGTAATATGATCTCAGGGTTGGTAGATGGGGGCTTCAAACTGCTGCCCAGAAAATATCTGCAGCAGGCTATCACATGCTCTCCTCAGATTCAATATAGCAGCAGCACCTCTAGTGGGTAATGGACCTTGTAACAACACTCAATTACTCTCTTTATAACCTCACAAGTCACAACACTCAGAAATAATGGCAAAATTAACAGAAAATAAGAGAGAAGACTAGAGAACTCAATGGATAGATGTGGGTGGGGGGTAGGCTCTCTCAGCCTTAGGCCTCCTACCCAGACCTATCAGCTGTTGAAACAAACCTTTCTCAGGTCAAATCCGTTTGTAAGAGCTCACAAAGTATCATTGATCAACTGTGTAGAAAAGCTTACATTAGTTGGCTTTATGTAGGTTCAGTCATGCCTTCAAAATAGAAGCTTTACAAATTAGAAACTAAAACTGGTATAGGAAACTTTTCAAAAAATAGAAAATAATACAAGTAGAAACTAGGGAATCGGAAACAAAGGACTTCCAAATCTAAGCTTACTTGCCTGCTAAGACGTAAGAAAAGGAAACTAAACAATTAGGAAACTCCTTAAACTGCAAACAAATAACTTGTCTTTAAGCAAACACTAACAACTAAAACAATAAAAGGAAGCATCAAAAAGAAAACTTGAACTAAGGAAACAAATCCAAGACACTCCTTTTAGAAGAACTCGCTCAAACAGTCCATATGGGGCCCTCAGCACTGTTCACATTAACAGTGTTCACAGGTACAAGTCACGTGAACAGTAACTTGTGAACAGTAATTTTCTCCCCCTAAATTTTATTCGAATCTTCTTCATCTTCTTGCTTTGATCTACATCAAATATGTTCAATAGTTAGATAAAACTACTCAAATTTCAAAATAACGTACATGAAAGCCACCCGAAAGTTACTCATTGCCAATTACACAGGAAAAATCCTGCATAGCAGTTGGCAACATCATCAGGCATCTCATTAAAAAGAAAGCAATAGAAAACATCAACAAGATCCAACTTCTCAACTTTGTATAAAAAGATTGTCCCAACCAATATTAGCAACAAAAGAAGGATCAAAGTCACAACAACCTTGTATTTCACTCTACTGTTTTCAGGATCTTTGAAAATCTCCCTTTCTACAGCTTTTTAATGCAGGTGGAGGGCTTTAACTAACAAAATTTCTTGTTTCTCTATCAGATAATCTGCTGCTTTACTGTTTTAACCCAACAAGAGCAATACCAGAGAAGACAAAAGCATATGCAAGTAGTTTGGTGACTTTGCTATCTGGGACAAGGTCTCCATATCAATGAAATTAGCTAAGAACTATGAATCAAACACTAGGAACAGAAGATACAAGAGTCAATGAATTTAACTAAGAATGAACTACATTGATATGGAGAACCTATACACCCTGTCATCAGATGCTTAAACAAAAAGTGAAAAAATAAGGGGCAAATCCCATTTAAATTCTTTAAGATCAAAGCAGCACTCAATTTTTTGACAATTTCAACCGAGGAGCTTCAAGATTGTCAATTAATCATCCAACCAACTATTTAACACACCCATCAAATAACCATGCATTTAACTAAAAAAAAAAATCTTTCCTATTCACATGATAGAAGTAAACAATCAAAGAGAAAAGTCAGATCAGAAGAAAGTGAAGAATAAATTCTGGGAGTTTGAGATTAAAATTTACCTATAAAAAAACAAATATAGAGGGAAAAAGGAAAATCGATAACTGGTGGGAAAAAAAAAAAGAAGGGAAAACCAAAAATCGTAAACCCTAGATGGTGAAAGGCAGAGTGTGTGTGTGTGTGTGTGTGCGCGCGCGCGCTCTTAGTGCGCTTTGAGCCTCTGAGTAACTCACCCAATACTTCAAGTCTCAAGGAAGGGGATTCGCCGGCCAACGATGAGAGCTGCTGGAGCGAGGGAAGAAAAACCTTTGTAAAAAAGGAGGTCAGGGAGGAAGTGGGATTTTGAGAGGAAAAGAGAGTTTGGATATTTCAATTTCTTCAATCTCGATCCATACGTAAATACAGGGTTTACGTATTTGTATTTCATGCTCTTGTAAATTGTTTTATTCCAAATCAATATATCATATCTGTGTGTTCCAGATCCTACGGTGTAAAAGAAACCCCTCAAAAGATTCCAACATGGGGTGACCGACCAGAAAACCCCAACCCTAACAAAATATATGGTTTTTTTTTTTTTTGGTAAATAAATTTCTGGAGTCAAGTAACCAACTTTAGCTTCATGGGTTCCTTTTGTTTTCTTGCTTTCTTCAGTTTTGTGTTTATTTTATGTTTTTTTCCATTTCTGTTGTTAGTTTTACCTTGTTATATGTATCTGTCAGCTTTCCAAAGAAAACCTGGAGTAGTATTGAAGTTGAATAGATGGGTTTCAATGGGAATTCATACTCTTATTTATCCTAATTTCTAATTTTTTGAGTTAATTCTGAGAATGGCTAGACTCCACGAGGTTGCATTCTCATTGCCTCTTGCCTATAATAGTTACTCTGTTTTTGAGTTCAGAGCTGTAGAAACTGATGTCCTCTTTTCTTCTTCTTCTTTCCCCTTCTTAAATCATCATTTATGACCCAATACATTATGCAGAGCTTGGGTTAGCATGTGAATCTTCTAATTTCTCAAGTTTCAAGGCTAACTGTTATAGTAAGTAGTGTTCTTTCTTTCTTTTTCCCTTTTGTTTCAAGATCACAGACAATGGATGATCACTTCCTGATGGAATGCTTTTACAAATGAATCTAGAGCATTTGATTTATGCATTGTTTTCAGAATCATGTTGAAGTGCTATTTTGTGAGACATTCCATAGTGATCGTGATAGGATGCTGAATGTGAGAGAGACAGAAATGGCAGCAGAGATGGGGAGTGCAGGAAAAATGAAATGCCTTTAAAGTTTGATATAGGTGGCCTTGAGAATGTGAAAACAGAGCTTCATGAAGCGTAATTTATCTGGTTTGAACCTTTTCTTCCTACTCCCCACCACCTCTTCAGTTTGGAATACCTTACGGGCTTACTAAAATTGTGTGTTATCTAGTTGCAATTTCAGTGGAACCCCTACCAGAGACAACACAAATATTTTGGGTCACATCTGATTTTGGTTAATATGTGCTTCATTTAAAACTAAAGTTTGCTACATTTCTGTGAACAGTGAGTGGACAAATTTTGTGTGGTTTATGGGAATTGTTTCATCTATTTGAAGTTCTTTAGAGGTCTTATGTCAAGGATAATTCTATGAAATTTAGTTGAATTTTGGCCACTACATAAATTCATAAAAATAAATGTGGGCAGCTCCACTATGAAGCTTACTATTAATCTTCTCAAGCTTCTCTTGGTTATAGTCAAATGTCCAAAGAGCAAGAGGGAATGCAGGAGAGGAAGAAGTCTTGACAGCTATGAAGGATGCTTTAAAAAGCATTGAGTTCAGTTATTTCCTCAATTTTCTTTCATGTTCAAGAATAAAAATGCTATCTTGTAATCATCCAATACAACAAGCTTGTAAACTATAAATATTCAGAATAGTTTGTTAGATTGAAGCATACATTGCTTAGTGATAGTATTGCTTAGAAGTAATGTTCACACATCACTATGGAAGATTGCATTAATCAATCAAAAAGCCCAACCACCATTTCTCTAGAAAAAAATTTCTTAAGAAAAAAATTTATTAAAGCAGCAAACAGTGAAGTCAAAACCTGCTTAGAAAGGAATGAGAATTAAAAAAGCCTTCTGTTAAGGACAATGCAATGCATGTGCATGCATATGTGTAAAGCATGGTTTTTGGCTTTCTTTACTAGTCATCCTGAGGTGAAAGGGAGTGGTTAGTAACAAACAAAAGAACCTCAAGGCTTCTTTGATAAAAATGAATGTGGAAGGGGGAGATAGGGCAGCAACTCATATTTTATGATTTGGCAAGTAGGGAAATGGCTTCACCACATCAGACCTAGTACCTCTCATAGGCCATAATCACACATCGAAAATTATGAAAATGAAACCCCCCCAAAAAAGAGGGGGATACTAACTGATCAAATCACAAGTCCAGCATCATCATCAAACCTAGATAAGAAGTAATAGAAGAAAAGGAAAAGGAACTTATAGGAAAAAGCAGGGAAAATTTTGGACTTTGCTGGGCTGCAATCACTTGACTCACTTGACTAACAGAGAAGCCTCTAGCCTACGTTGTTTGCAATTGACTGCTTGGTTGCATTTTCAAGTGATTGACATGCATGCATTGCATAATTCCATAGTAAGTTCAAGTACAATCCTCCCCCCACCGTGCCCCCCCCCCCAAAAAAAAAAAAAAAAATTCATCCACATACGACTTACGAGTATTAAACAGACTAGACGGTAATAATGTTTTTTAAACATCCGATTGAAAAAAAAAATACGCCAAAACAATGTGTTTAAAATGGTTCCTTCCTAAAAATCTGAGAACCAAACTACAACCATATATTCACCATGCAACAGATATGTACATCACCTAATAAACAAAATAATAGCATGTAGACAATGATTTTATCAAAACGAAGCCCTACACCCGAAATAAACACAATATAATAGCTACATACTAGATCCCCTATTATGTCCCAAAAGATTATCCCGTAGCACATCAAAGTATCAAATACATTATCTCATAAAACATACAAAAAAGACTTGGACATCAACAAATAATAGAAGACTTTATTAGACAATTAAATTGTTTGGTCACAAACAATCCCCTCAAGCAAAGACTTGGAGCTTATTCATCTTTCCTCTTTTCCTTACAGAACGCTCTTCTTTCCATAAAATCCCATCCCTCTGGAAGAACTCTCAGATTGGCTTTGATTTAATTGTTTCCATCATACACAAGACGGATCTTTAGGTTACATTGCTGCTGCAAATGTCTATAATGTTCCCTAAAAAAAATTGTTTCGAAGGACATTGCCGAAGCAGATGTTTTGTTGTTACTGCATAAAGAATTAAAAAATAAACCTCTGAGGTTACTGATAGTCCTTTAGTTTTGTGGTTATAATTGCCAATGAAAGAACTAATTGAGATCAATTTTGTGAGAAGTTTATGGAGTTCGTTGCCAAGGATCAAGGAAAAACAACATAAACAAACTTCATTTACAGATAAAAGCAACAAAAACAAACTTCAGTCTGTGTAGGACATAAGGATTGATTTAGACAGAATAAACAGGGGCCTTACCCAAAGATTACAGATTTATATGGCAATTCTACACAAAATGCAAGTTTTTGTTCTTATATCATCCTCAATTACCTATCCAGTTATGTGAACAAGAAGCCATCTGAAAGAGGGGGCTGTACTGCCAACTTTGCAGGTTCAACTATCCGCATACATCACTGGATGCCAAATACTTGTTAACTTGTATGGGCACCTGCATTAGATCTGAAGAATCAGTCCCTGGCAGCAAAAAACAATTAAATGCATTTGAGTACCAACTAACAAAAAAAAAAAAAAAAAAAAAAAGGGGTAAGGAACCAGTAGAAGAGTGGAGGAATCAGACGAGGTTAGTGCATAAGACCTAACAGAGATACAAAAACGGATTCAGGAAAAGAGGATGACTATGCTCATTTTTTTGAAAACCAAAACACTGAATGTAAGACATAAACCAGTAGAAATAAAAAATAAAAAAGGAACTCCAGAAGCACCCATATAGTATCTACTTGTGTGCTCCACTTTAATAATTGTACATGTATAGCACCGATGGAGGTACATTGAAAAATGTCAAAACATCCATTAAGTATAGTGGGTAAATTGATTTGCATGCTTGCTATATTACATGGACTGGATATCAAACTGAAGGTGGCAAAGGAAGGGAACAACAAGCCTAAAATGGATCATTGCAATTTGCAAAGGCCTGACAATAGTATGCCACATCTTTGAAGCAATGATGTTCAAGGTTTTGAAGGCCAACAGACAGCCTTCTAATTTGGGTCCATGCTAGGTCCAGTTAGGATATTCTTCATTCCCTTGAATGTCTATGATGCAGAGCTGTAATTTTATTTTATTTTGAAGGGAGTTTACAATCCTGATCTAGGTTGTTTTGTATTATAATGTTCCTTCCTCTCTGAATTATGATTCAAATTCACTTTTTCCTTGGTTCTTGAATCCATTCTTCAGTTCTTTACTTTCTTGAATGTGCTGTTCATCTTCATCAGACCACAACCTGCTCCTATATTTCATTCAAATCTTTGTTTTTCCAACTAGGACTCTCATAACAATTAAGTCTGAAAAAACTGTGCTCTTAAAAGGTAATAATAAGATAAGAACTTAGTATAGGTAAAGTTCCAAAGCAATAGGAGAAGACATAAAAGTGCACATCACAATTTAAATAACATGCCAAAAGAATGAAAATGTAAGGTACATGTAAGGGTGATAAATCAGGAAAAATTATCAGAAGAAGCTTGGGAAAGGCATGGCAACAGTGGGTTTGGCACTCCAACACAGCCACCAGCTTCAGTTGGGGTTGTGTTGAGGCTATAATTAAATTGGCTAGGAAAATTTATGAATTTGAACGGGTAGATCTTAGTTCTTATGAAGAATATAAGAGGTTTAAAGACAATACACAATAATCTGTAAAACAGTATTCAATGCTACTTGGAGGATAATAAAAAGAAATTTATGTCATGAACCGAAATTATAAGAAGCAGAGAGTGTTTTCTTCTACAAGTGAGAGAAGACACAGAGGACTTGGACAATAAAAGGTTTCATCACTGTCGGCCACTAATACAGCTTAGCTGAATATATTATTCAGCTACAATTCAATTTGGGAGTTGGACAATAATAGGTTAAGATTCAGTTCAAAATGCACAAAACAAAAAAGTCAGAAACACACAAATACATTTGGATATTATCATCTTCCACAATTAAAATATTCAGAGCGACAAATCTACAGATATGTATGGATGTATAGGCATTTAGAGATTTGAGTAATCCATAATGCATAAACGTTTGTCTCTACGAATGAATGTAGAGTTATTCCATCTTCACTGCATTTAAAAAGGAAACGAGAGAAAAAGGGAAGAGGAAAAGAGAGGGAGAGAGAGAGAGAGAGAGAGAGCCAGGATACCTTATTCATTCTCAGGTTATGGAACTTGTTAATAAGAGAGAGAGGTAGAAAATTGGAAGTGATCTTGATCTGCTATACTACGCCGCATATTCATATTCAACAAAAATAACGACCATTTCCCCTCAAGTTTTGCCGTGACCAGAAACCACCTACAATAGCCACAGAAACCCTAAATAATTTACTTGCACAAACCACATCTCTGTTTTGCAAGAAGCGTAGATCGTTTACTTCTACAGGTGAGAGAACAAAGAGGGTAGAATGGAAAGAGATAGGGTTCAAAATCTAGCAGGAGGTTCAGCCCCAGCCGAGAACGAAGCATTCGACATGAGAGAGAGAGAGAAGATAATGTATGAGTGTATTTGGGATCGTATTTCACTCGAAACAAAATGATGTTTGGGAATTTAACGAACGAATGGGATGTATCGATACCAATTCCACGTATCAGATTACTCCCGACCATGAATCCCCTTACCAGCACTGCCTATATATATATATATATATTTCTATTAACAATCAAGTATAAAGAAATTAAGTTTCCATTTTCTTTCTGTCCAATACTATCCAAACCAAATAGTTTAAATGTCTAAAAGACTAGAAAACTATCTATAAAGCCGCACTTGCTCGAAGAACCAGCTTCCTTTTATCCAATTAACAGTTCACTTGGGTACTTCCTTCTGTCGTGCTCCAAATCTCCAATGTCATCTCTTCATTTTCCCACCATTTCCCTTTCTCCTCTTCCCGCTAAAACTCAAGCTCGTCTCGTCTCTTTAGTCCGTTGTCACTCCGACCGTTTTCGTCAACCGACCTATGCCTTCCACCGTCGTTGTCTGGAACTCGGGCGTCGCGTGTCGAGTCCGAACCTTCACCGAATCACGGCAGAAGCTTCTCCGACGAGAAGCCCTATGGTTCCTCCTTATAATGTATTGATCACTGGTTCCACTAAAGGTCAGTCTATTCTCCACGCCCTAGGGAGTTCAATTTCCTTTCAAATTGGATTCTTGTATCTCTCTGGTGTAATTTGATCTAGTTCGGATTCCATTTGCGATCATACATCTTAAAATAACTTAAAACTGATTCTTGGATTAATAATACACGCAACAGTCTGATTCCAATTATTGTCTTCGTTATTTATGTTTAGACAACTTTTCGAAGCTTGAAATGGTTGGAGCTCAATTAATAGTCTCAGTGCATTCTTTTGTTTTGATTATATATGTTTCCGATCAGTGTAAGTACTCAAAAGAGAAATTTTAAACACATACACTTACGGGAAGCCGATTGTATCAAATTGGTTTCACATTTTTCTTCTAGAGAGTTTAGATTCTGTCAATGTTTTTCAAGACTGTTCTATCTTAAGGATGGTGTTTAATTGGGCTATGGGTATGAGAAGCCGAAGAATATCCTTGCTGCAACAAGGAACAACATTCCTTTCAGTCCTTGGACTGCAAATGCCTATGTAATTCCTGGTTCAGGGCATCTAAATAATAGATCGGTTCTTAGATGTGATATGGAAAAGACTGTTTACATTGCTCATTGCCTATGTAATTCCTGGTTCAGGGCATCTAGTTAGCTCAAACATTATGTCAAGAAATCCAACATGTTCCGATTATCCCCACCCACCTTCCGAGGGTTGGGCCCTACAGCTACCTCCCCTGTGCGAACATGCACCAAAGTTCAGATTGATTGCCTGACCATATACTGAATTTATCCAGGAGTGTGAGCTAGAACAGCGATAGCCTGATAGGGTCCTTTATGTCATCACCTCAGTAATTTTCGTTCAGGGCCCCGCAAGTTTTCACTGGTCGGACTTCAATTATTTCTTTCCATTTTAACTGGATGCATTATAACCTATTTAAGGGATTTGGATGCCAACATCTGTTTTTATTTAGGAACTGCAAATAAGGGACTTTTATGCATCCTATATGTACAGTTGGCTTGCAAATGAAATATCTGTGCAAATGAAGCATTTTAAACTTATGTTAATATGTTATATGGAGGTGTCTTTTAATAAGTAACTCGAACTAATCAAACACTCCACGAGTGGATATTTTAGCACGTGGTCTCTTTCTCCCTCATGTGCACACAAAAAACAGACAAAATGTTTATTATTTTCATTTTTTTTTCTCTTACTAAATTTCAGTTTATTTTATTGCACACCAATCAGGAATAGGATATGCGCTTGCTAAAGAGTTCCTAAAAGCAGGTGACAATGTTTTAATCTGCTCTAGATCAGGTGCAGGCTCTAGTTCTCGATTTGTTTTGTTTTTTTTTGTTTTTTGTTGTAATCTGTTACTTCTGACAAGTAGTAAGACTTGTAAACAGGTGATTTCAAAGCAGGCTATTGTTATTTGAAACTGATTTAATAGATGGACTCAAGTATACAGATCTAGACTAGTCCCATGTCCTAACTACTTGGATTCAGATTGAGTATGATTGTGATTGTGATTGTGATTGTGATTGTGTGGCTTCTGATGCCCTAATATGTGTCTGTGTGTCTGACTGCAAGAATCTGGACTTCCTCAGCTAACCTGTTCATGGTTGTCGGCTGAAACCCAACCCATTGGCAGCCCTCCTTGCAGATACAGTTCTGTTGTGTGAGAATTAATTGAAATTGTGGGAAATCATCACATGGAAAACACCAAGTGAAGGTTGTGGACCTTGTGAAAGCATGGAGGTTAAAAATGAATAGTCACCAATTAGGGAATTGACAGTGGACTTCTAAAGTTTCAATGGGAGGTTAAGAAGACCATATTTTTTTGTTGATCCTGGATATTTGTCCTGATGTACCTGTACTTGAATCTAGGAATTTATGTGCTTACATTTATTTATTTAACTGTACTTGAATCTAGGAATTCAGTGATTACATTCATTTGTATATTTTTTATTTTTCTTCGTTACCGTTTTTGTGGTCTGCTTCCTTTCACTTTACTTTCTTTTCTTTGCCCTTGCTTGGATCCATGTAGCCGACCCCATTAAGTTGGGATAAGGCTTTGTTGTTGTTGTTTACCAAGACTTCATAACTTACCATAAAAATATGAAAATTTTACTGGTGGTTGCTACTTGAAAAACTGCACTTAATGCTTATGTTTTCTTAGGGAATCCTTTGCAGGTCAACGGGTGGAGTTGGCAGTTCAAAACTTGAGGCAGGAGTTCGGGGAGCAGCATGTGTGGGTACCCACTACGTAGCTTTTTCTTTTGATTTTCTGCCTTCCATTTTGTCTCTTTTTGGTCTTCTGTTTTACCCTGCATTGATATTGTTCAATGTACTTTCTTTTATTGTCCACTTTTTCTTCAGGGTACTACCTGTGATGTTAAAAAAGGGGATGATGTCAAAGATTTAGTAGCATTTGCCCATGATAAGCTCAAATACATTGATATATGGGTATGTAACTCGTGATTGTCTGCACAATTGTACCACTTGAAACTGATGGCTATCATATTTGTAATCGTGGTTTGTCCCCTTCCCCCCCACCCCCTCCAAAAAAAAAGCTTTTCTGAAGGTAAAAGAAAACTTGGAGGACTCATTATTGTCTAATCACGACAGGGAGGAGAAGATAGGATTTTGGATAGGAATTAGTTGTCTTCCCTGAAGGTTAAGAACTTAGCTTCGCTCTGTGACTGATCGGTGATAAGAATAACACTATTTGAGATCCATGGCCCTAATATTTAGAATCTCTTCTTGAGATTTTTTTGTTATTTATTTTTAAAGATTGGAGGACTTCATTTCCCTGATCTGGGACTTTAGTCCTTCCTGCGTATTGGGAGCTCAGATTCATTGGGTGGCTTGTCTGGCATTTGTTACAGCTTGAATTGATATAGATTGTGCCTTGCTGCTTATGAATGCAATTATTGTCTTCTATTCTGTGGGCTTATCTTTACTTTTGTTGGGTCTTGTTTTTCATCCTAGATTTTTCTCTCTTAAGTTGACTTCTCCACATCTATTGTCTCACCTAGTCTTTCTTTGGCCTGCGAGTGATGGGCCCATTAGTGGAATGGAAGAGATCCCAATCTGATGGCTAGATGCGAGCCAGATTTTATCTAAAAACTATTAGTCATATTTTCATCAGAATAACTACCAGATTTCAAGGATAAGTTTCAGAAATAAAACAGAATTTAATCAGCACAATTAATGGAGATTGACATCAACAGTTGAGAGGAGTAAGTTAGGAAGGTTGGATTCTAAAATTTAGGATTTGAACCTAGCATACTTTTGAAGGATAAGGGGAGTAAATCTGAGGTGCTGTCCCAATAAAGGAGGAGGAAAAGAAGGATGTAATGATTGGACATTGGAGCGAAGAAGATAAAATCCTCCTTAAAATTAGGATCTAAAACCGAACAAATTAATCGAAGAGAGAGAAAAAGAAATAAGAAAGAAATAGAAGAAGAAATCACTACTAAAACTAAAAGAAGACTCCAGTAACTAACTTTATCAACTATTAGCAAGGGGCCCAGTAAAATAAAATAATAACTTTCGTATATCCCCTTTATCTCCCACTGTTGGTCTTATAAATTATGCCCATTACAATAATAAAACCCAAAAATTAAGGCCCAACCCATACTTATATTAAA
Organism: Macadamia integrifolia; assembly: GCF_013358625.1. Lineage (NCBI taxonomy): Eukaryota > Viridiplantae > Streptophyta > Magnoliopsida > Proteales > Proteaceae > Macadamia > Macadamia integrifolia. The sequence continues at coordinate 12,799,127 of NC_056564.1, read as the reverse complement.
ATCTTACCCATATTTAAACCAAGCCTTGTACGGGGCTTGCATTAACATTCAGTTTCTTAGCGGCTGGCATCTCAAGCCTTATGCCAGACCCTTTTAGGATGGATTGCCATAATTTGTCGTCTCAAATTTATAGGGTGGAAGGGGGAAATGATAGTCAGTGAGCCACCCCAACTAGTTGGAATAAGCCCTTGTTCAGTTGAGTATTTTGAGGGGATGAATAATAAATTCATTGCCAAGGAAAGAAGGGGGAAGGGAATATACAGGCCCCTAGGGGAACAAAGAAAAAACAGAGGTACAACAATCAAGGGGAAGGGGAAGGGTCAACAGGCCCATTGGGTGGGGGGGGGGGAGAATGGGAGGGGAGTATTAAGTTTTTGTTTTGACTTCTAGGAACTTTTTCCACATGCTGTTTGCTGTTGGCTGATTACTAGCTTTGAGTTTTTTTTTTTTTTTTTTTTTTTTTCAAGACTGTTAATGTTTTGAGAGGATGCAGATTAACAATGTGCATGTCACCAACTCACAATGCCAAGTCTGTTATCTTACTCCTATGCTACCATATTTTGTGAAAGGATGCAGATTAATAATGCAGGATCAAATGCATACAGCTTTAAGCCATTGGCAGAAACTTCAGATGAAGATCTTATGTAAGATAAGACACAGTAGCATATATTTTCTTCCTTTGTGATGTTCCATCCATTTAACTTAACCTCTTTGTGGTGTTGTTTCTTTGGCAGAGAAGTTGTTACAACAAACACACTTGGTCTAATGATATGTTGCCGAGAGGTAAAGAACAGTCTCTTGAGCTTCTGGCTTAATCTAACCTTTGAAGGGTCTATTTTTCTCATGGTTGTGATCTATAGGCAATAAAGATGATGTTGAACCAGCCTCGAGGAGGTCATATTTTCAACATTGATGGGGCTGGTTCAGATGGAAGACCAACTCCAAGGTACTGTAATGCATTTAACTGCAGCTAACTTCATCTTGTACTTCTAACCATCCTTTAATCTTGTTGCCCCTGGAATTATTTTTTGACTCACTGGGTAATCTAGATAATCTGTTTTGTCATTTTCTAATTTTGTCCTTTTGTGCCATTGCTTTTGCTGGTTATTGTAGAAATATAGGTATACTCGACACTCAATAACCAATAAAAGTCAATCCTATGTACCTTTGTCTTTAATGGTTTTATGACATTGAATCTGTATAATCTTTCCAATGTCATGGCGCAGTTGTCTGGGTAATATTGTGTCTCATTTCTTCTCAGAAGTCAAATCTATTGTTAGTTGGGTGATGCCCTGTTTATCTTCTTTATTGGTTGGTCATTGGTGATTGTTTTTCTGTTTATCTTCTAGATTTGCTGCATATGGGGCAACAAAACGTAGTGTAGTTCACTTGACAAAGTCATTACAGGTATCATCAAACTTGGTATTTTTTTATTTTATTTTATTTTTTTTGGCGGGAGAGTTGAGGACACTTGGTACGGAAGTTTTCAGGCTTCTTTCCTATCTATTTATGTTTTGTAAGTCATTTGGGAGTTTTTTAGTTCGAGATTCTAAGCATCCTTGATGGTTCTCTATTTCTTTAACTTGAACAAGTCCACATTGTTCATGTTAATGTGACATATTAATAGTTCTCTTCTCTGGGTTTTAGGTACTAAAGTTGAATGCCCTAACGGATCTATGAGGCCTATTTTCAACAATGATGTTGACTCGGAATACTCATTCTAGCATGTTCTTCTTGATGAAAAAGAAACAGTTATTGCAAAAGATTTTACCCATGGGATGGTTGCTACCAGTATGGTTTTGATCTTTCTCTTTGGTGCAAGTGAGAACCATTCAGTGGTTTCTCCATTCAATGCTTGTGTGCAACCTTTCCCAGTATTGCTTTTATGGAGGCTAATTTTTATTCTGATTGCTCAGATACCCTGGGTTTACCAAGGATTTTGTACCTAGGCAAAGCAAAATGAGTGCTTGGATATATAGTATAAGGCTGCATATTTTATTAAGATAATATTTCACAGCTTAAAAACATTTTATCTACATTTTAGTGTACTTCTTTGGGTGGAGGATTGTGCAAAACTATGAGGTTCAATGGAGTTATTGTTTTTATACGGAAAATTTTGTGATATGTGCACAGGCTGAATTACAGATGCAAGATGTTAAAAATGTTGTGGTGCATAACCTATCGGTATGGTGCATTTCTTTTCTCTTTTTTTTTTTTTTGCTTCGATTCCCTATCTCTCTCTTTAATTTCTCGTGTTGTTATTGTTACAACCGCTTATCCCAAAGGTCTTGATTTGTGCCTTCTATTACTTGGGTGGGCCCATAGCGAACCAAAATTGGATTTTGTGACCTGGGTTCTGCATCAGTGGTTTTAGTTCTATGTCTTATGCTAGATTCTTCCCGCTATAACAGGCTTTTGAGGATTTTGATTTGTTAAGATGGTTGCTGAGGTATCCTCAGCTTCCTGGGTTATCAAATTCACCTTGTCAAATGTCCAGTGTCTTAGTTAACATGTGCAAATTCTCATTTTGATTTTTTTTGTTACAGCCCGGTATGGTTACAACTGATCTTCTCATGGCTGGGGCCACTTCAAAGCAGGTTGAATCAAAAATCCGAATATCCCCTCATGTTGGCTATTTCCTTGTGGCTTTTCAGCATAGAACTTTTTTTTGGTAGAAGCTTTTCAGCATAGAACTAACACTTCAATTCAACTGCAGGCCAAATTTTTCATTAATGTTTTAGCAGAACCAGCAGAAGTGGTATGATCTTAGTCGCTATCATTCTCTAATTATGGAGAACGTAGTTCTTTGGGATGCCTGCAACCTATTTAGAGGAATTTAGGATGTGGTCCATGAGCTTCCTGGTCTCTAACAGCTCAAAACTACCTTTTCAAATAATAGCAATTGATCAATTATTAAGGCACTAATTAGTTGGTACAAGGTTTAGTTAAATTGAGTTGATCATAGTTAGGGCTCCGCCAGGAGAGGTAAAATATAAAATGATCACATGCACAGCTCTGGACTTGTTTATATACTATGACCAAACTTTATGCAATGCACATGAAAGTAATCTTGTTATTAAATTTTCTGTCCCTGAATTTTCTGTGGTATCTGTAAATTTCATGCTGTCTTTTTCGTTTTTCCTAAATATTTTCCTATTTTCTTCCATATTTCCCAACTCCTTAAGTTTTACAATGTTTAAATTGTAAATTTCCCCTTTTTGAGGGCCTTCTATTCTATTTTATGATGCATAAATCGTGCATGTGTTTGTACATTTGTTTATATTTTCAATTCTCACCCAGATGTAGCAAAAAAAAATAGGAAAATATTTTGGGTCACCTATGGAACATAGCCTTCTAAATGTCATGATCCATATTTTGGGTCTTTACTATGTAAATTGATACATTTACTTGGATGAATATGTTGCTTGGCATTTATAACTCAGGTCAATAAATAGGTTCTATTTGGGTTAGGTGTCAGTTACCTTTGATGTTGAACTCGACATAACTTAAAACATGCATAACTGCATCTATGTAAATTAATTTACCTACTCATATATACAAGCATCTCGTCTGATTCTCTATTAAACTTTATATTTGTTACTTTACACAGGTTGCAGAATATCTCGTTCCAAGCATCAGATCCATCCCAAGCAATGGTTCCATGAAACCAACCTACATTCGTTTTCTCACTGGGTTGAAGGCCTGCTCCCAGATATTCTCAGTTAAGAAAAGTCATTTATTTCTTATACAGAAACCTTTTTTTTTTTTTATTTCGCAACTCAAATAATTGTATGCAGTCCTTAAGTTCATAGATGGTTTGTTGCTAATTGATTTTATTGTTCTCTTCTTTCTTTCACCCTTTTTAAATTTCTTTGTTCCCAGAGATTTGCTTTCGGTGCCAGAAGAAACCGATACGTGCTTGAAGATTAAATCTTGCAAGTTATATGTGTTTTTGTTGAAAATTTTACGATTATATTGTAACTTTATTTCTTATTGAGTAAACATTCGTTCTTAAAATTAATTGCTTTTTTCTGAACACTTCTTTTAGGAACTTTTCTTAAACTGTCCTAATGGAGTATGAAAAATTCAGAACCATGGAATGATGCATGGACATACAAGGGAGGGTATAGTTGAATTTGAGTATGAATTTGAATCAGTCAATCTGCTCTGAATTCCTTGAATCATATGCGTGCTAAAGAATAAAGTTGAAATCAATGTAACCGATTGGTACCCTATTCCTTGACCCTCCAAAATGTTGGATTCAGTGAACATTCCATTACATAGGTTGTATTATTCGTAGAGGTAGAAAAAGCGTTGCGCTGATTACAACGACAACCATAACCTTGTCCCAATTAAATGGAGTTGGTTACATGGATCTGATAGCAACAAAAAAGCATTGTATTGATGTAGCCGTTGAGTTTTCATTACCATCATGGTTCTAAGTATTGGTATTGTCGGTGTAGGAGATCAATATTGATATGATATTAATACGTATCAGGTTGAATCCATAAAAAGAGGTACAATTTTGAATTTCCATCCTAATTCGTATTGATAACGTATAGTATGAGTCGAGACTCGAGATCGACATGAACATAACATTGATTCCAACTGAAGCGGTAAATGCAACTGACCTAGGGACACCTTCACTTTGTCATGGGCATGATTAATTTTATAAGATATTAACCAAAGAGGTCCCTTCATTCATTAATGGATGTCGCGATCATCTTGGTGTGATATTTGTTGGAAATAATGGTTCGAAAGCGAAATGCAAGAAGACCCAAAAGCGGGAAGAAGAATGAAAGGTAAGAGGTGGTGGGTTCTTTCATATACATATGTGTAGTACAATTCCATTCAAATGGGATAAGGTTGGATTGGGTTGAGGATCTCTTTCCTTTGCTCCAATAATGATTAAAGAGGCTGAGGAAGTAGGGTGCGGTTCTGCTGGTCCGAATACATTGTGTATTCATAGACGTTTTCAGCTTAGATCTTTGTATGATTGATTTGTTATACGGGTTAAGGGTGGATGTGTGTAATTCGAGTTTGATAAAAAAAAAAAATTTGATGACTGTCCAGTGCAGTATGTGAAATTGTGGTGTGATAAGCGTAAACTACTGACGACTCTAGAGTCAAGATTTCAACTCTACTAACCATTATCCCACGAAAGTATTTAGAAGCTAAGTAAGATCTGAATTTAAGTACTTAAAATCCTTGATTAATGTACTGCCTTGATCTGTGTGTGGTGAATGGGCTTACTGAAATACAGGAAAGGAGAGTAATGATTAATGATCTACAATCGACATTGCACTCAGTGAGAGAGAGAGAGAGATCTAATGTTTTATTATCCATTTGGTCCCACTCTCATCTCATGCATTTTTTACTTGAGGGATTGAGGGACATAGAACCCTGTCGGTGTGAAATGATCGGCTGCCTCCACCCTCATGTGCGTTGAAGATGTTCATATCTATGCTTTCATTGGCTTAACTTTTAACTATCCCTGTTAGATTTTATATCTATTTTATTATATTTAAATTTCAAAATGAAGTATTTCTTTTATGTGTTTTGATTGTCTTGCTATGGTGTGGATCAAGGTAGTGAAAAATGGTCAATAACACCCTATGGGAGTCATAAATTTCATTCACAGCCATAACCATGAGTGGAGAGGTGAACAAAGAGAATTGATTGGAATTAATTTCTTGTATCTTAATTCATGCCATATGTTATTGCCAAATTGAGGTAAATGGTCAATGTCATTGTATGGGTGCCCTAAAGTCCATTCATAGTCACTACCATGAGTGGAGAGGTGGGTTAAGGAATTGTTTGAGATTAATTCAATTTATTTTCAATTCATGTCCATATGACATTATTCTCCAACTAACTTGCCATTAGTTGAAGATTACTCTTGAGGAATCCAAGAGGGTGCAAGGGTTGGTTTTGAGTCTACATAAACCCAACCAAATATCTTGCAAAGACACATATTCACACATTGACATTCCGTCCATTTCAACTTATTGTAACCATACAAGTCTTTATCTTCCTTCCATTTTTTCTAAGTCTGATGTAAGGTTAGAGGGGGTTGTTGTGCTGTAGCTTTTTGCTCCTAAAAGGAATTAGAAGAACTGTTTCATTTTCTAGTGGAATGTTGTTTTATCTTGGAGGTAGAAGTGCAGAACAACTCTTAGCAGTAGAGGACATCAATTATCTTAAAGACAGCACTACAAGTGTAACTCAACCTGAATTCTGTTCGAAGTTTTTTCAGTTGTTGTGGTGGTGATTCAACATCTATTTCAAGTTTTTTCTCATCTCATTGCAACTAAGGATGAACACTACATCATAGTTTCTACTGCAAAAGCTTTGTATTGTAATTTATATTTTATAAGAAATTGTAATATAATTACTCGGCAAAATTTATTCTAGATTGACAGGATTCTTGACCCCTTAACTTAATTACATGTTGGTTGTTGAAGCAAACAATCTCAATCTCAATTATGATGAGTTGAATGAGTTTTCTACTTTCATGTTGAAGCAAACAATCTCAATCTCAATTATGATGAGTTGAATGAGTTTTCTACTTTCATACCAAGCAGGCTAATGGCTACCAACCCCTTAGGTGGTGTTTAATTAAGGGCAAAGGTGCATGGTGGCCATGGGTCCACATGGGTGTCCTCACTCTCATCTTTCCAACCAACAACATTTCTCTTTTTCTCCCTCTCTCAATTATCTGACTCAAATGAAATGAAACAGAGCTAATAGATTTGCTGGTTTTCTTTTCTCTAAAATTCATTTATGGTCATCTGTTATGCTTATAAATATTGCTACATGTGAGTACTGTCCATCCTTTTTTCGGTGAAAGAGTGGTGTCCCCCACATGTAATATGAGTTGGCAATATCCTATTTTACTCTTGCTTCATATCTAGGTGTGTCTTATCATTCACATTTTACATGTTCGTTTGTCAATGCTTAATTTACTATTATTATTAGTTTTATTTTTATATTGACAAGTGTAATTCATATCGTATTCAATTGAAGTGGAGGGTTTCTTCAAATAATAAGGAGCTAAGTCATCTATTCAATCAAATGATATTGAACATGTTTCCTGTCTTCTTTCAACAAAGAAGTGGGATATTTTTCTGCAAAATTATGTTCAATTTCAAATTTGATAGTTCCATCAAGATCCTTTCGTGAGTCGGGGGAGGAATCCACATGAATTGAATTTTTGAGGAACGTATCCGAGAGAATTGAGTTTGGTTAGATAATGTGTGATTAGCAAGCAAGGATTTCTACCAAGGAAAAAAAGCAGACAAGCAAAGATGAGTTTTTTTTTTAACAATGTATGGAATATATTGTCAAATATGCACATATCTTGGCTATTCACAAAAACTAAGAAGTTATTCAAAAGAATATTCATAGAACCGACATGAATCAAAATCGGGTGATTCATACGATCCATATGGCAACCTCTTGTAAGCACAACTCTTCTTAATAGAATGCTAAAATGTTGTTAAGGTCTATTTTCTTATAAATTATTAATTTTTTTTTCATCCTCTCTCATTCTGAACTAGAAAAGTAATTGAGGATGAACAACTAGGCAATTAGACTCGAGTAAAATCATAGAAGGTGCTCAAGGAGTAAAATCATAAAAGGTAGTCAAGCTTTCAAAAATCAAACACCTTGGAATCGACTTTGATAGATTCAACTGATCTTTGTTAATTTAAATTGGGAATTGTTGATTCCTTGTTTAAAACCCTGCTCATCCTAAACCCTACCTTCTTGAAACATACTCGTAGGTGAGTATTTAATAATAATAATAAATGTGGCCAATGATCCCTCGTGGGTCCCCTATCTGGACTGGATCTTGCATTTAATAAAAAGAAAAAAAAATCAGTTAATTTGACCCCATATGTGAAAAAACAAGAGCTTAGACCAAAGGAACTATTTAAAAGGAAAATGAAAAGTGTTAACGCCAGCGCCATAAAATGGGCATAAATTCCCACTGGAAAGTGGAAACCCTTAATTCTACCAAAAAGAAGGGAACCATTATTTTGGGATCTTTGTGAATAGACCCATCGATAACAGGTGTACGTTTGGAGAGATTATATATAATATAACAAATCTTGTCATGTGGCAAGTCCAAAATCTACAGTGCTTCAAATTTTGTGGAGAAATATAGATCTTATGATCTCATGCTGACGTTTCAATCCAATTCCTCAAAATGTGGGAAGTACATGTGGAACTAAACCATCGATCCCGATTAAGTGGATCGTATAAGAAAAATCCGTGGAAGGATCCAGGCGATTTCTTCGGAGCTGGAATGCTGGATTAGACGGATCGGAACCGACCCCGACAATTCGTCACCGATTCTCACTTCTAGAACCTTGGTCTTATCAGTAATTAGTTATAATGTCGAACTTAATTTTTTAATTTCGTTGCTAATTTAAATTACCTGATTAAGGTCGGTGAGTGTATGTGTGAGAGAGAGAGATAGACAGTGGCGCCAAAATTAACTGACTATAGATGGGGCCCAAGGAGCAGCAGAAGCAGGAACTAGAAAAGGAAAGCGAAAGAAGGTGTCGGAATTCTGATTGAAATTCCATTTCTTCAATTTCTTTCCTTCTTAAATTCACTTTTTTGAATTCTCAAAGTGCTAATCAAATCCTTTAACTCACCAAGTAAGATCTCTTCTACTGTTCTACAATTACAAACATCTAGTCAAAGATTATAAAAGTGGAAGATTAGATCAGATGTTGCAGAGAAAGAATAAAGTAATTCTTCTTCTTCTGTGCAAATCTTGCTTTTGCTTTCGCCAGTTGCCTTCAACAATGGAGTCTGTTAGACTGTTTGAGTCTCAAGTTTCAACTTTCAAAAGCATAATTGCGAAGAAGCAAATGATAAGCTGCTCATGAAAGGAAAAAAAAAGCATCATTATCTGTACTTTGTCGCATTCCGACTTCCAACGCCGTGAATTTCCGGGTCCATCATCACGAAAGTTCTTCTCTCATTGTCTTGATCCGTGATTTTTAAATGTCCTCGTCTTCGTCTTTGAAAGCAACTGATCTCTTCTAAACCATCGCTGTCGGATTCTGGTGCTCATCCCATTTGCGAGCCCGTGACATATCTGACAAATTTGTGGATGCAAACGATGCTATTGAATCTGGAAAATGCGTGGATGCTGTTTCTGTTTCAGGTTTCTCGCGATCTAACTTTCCTTAGATGCAATGTGGTTTGGCTTTCTTTATGGATTCCAGCATGAGAGGGTGTGTCGATGCAAATGATTGGAGTTGGTTCAGTGCGGATCTAGATGTTCTTGTTTTCGTATTTATGGAAGAGTTCGTCGAGAGCTCTTGGGAATCCCGTTTCTTATGAAACGAATGCCGCGGGATTCGTTCTTCTCAGCTCAAAAACCTCAACATATCTTTTGTAGTTTGGTTTATTTCTGAACTCGAAGGAAAAGTTGGAAGATCGATTAGAAACAAGCTTGTGAAGTTTGGATGAGATTACTGGAAGTGTTAATTCAGCTTGTTGAACTCAAATCAGTCTCCACTCTCGAGTGCTCCTGACAACGATTGTGACTGCGAATTTTGAGAATCTAATCCAGTTCCTTTTTGGCTTCCTGGTAGGGAAGACTTCGTGGACCACGAACTAAGCACGTAAGTGATAACCCCACTATCTACCCCCCTCCCCCTCCAACACCATAAAAAAAAGGGGAGAAAAATCTCCCCAGAAACTCAGTTTTCCGTTTTCTGTTCTTGGAGTGGGTAATCCGAAGGAGAGATACTTCGTTGATTTTCACGACCCTTGTAGACGACATTGGTTCAAAATAAATAAAGAAGGGTTTTCATTAGGTCTCTCATCAAAATAATCGCAAAAAGTTATTGCTCATTCTCGTTGTCCATACTAGAGTAAAAATTTGTTAATTTATAACTTTTCCTTTGTCCTGTTTATTTCTGCACCTTGATTAACGTATTTATTTATGGTGTGGCAGGCCTGCGTTCCTGAGTTGTGCCGAGTTCCGGTAATGGAGATGCTCATGGCTTCAATGTTCTCTTTTAATACGTCTTGGATGAAAACCAGTTTTAAAATCGGTACATTTGTAACCAGGTCTCGTTTTCAATCTTAGATCGTCTTTAATCCCATTTATAGCCTTCTCAACCGCTTGTTTATTCCACTGCTCCAGCGCCCATGGCTCAAGTACTCCACCCTTCATACCCTCTTGTCCTGTTCTTTGTTATTCTTTCGTTTCGTTATTCAAATCAACTACAATCTTCTCATGCTCAGACCCTTTTCAGAATTCAAGGGCTTTTGAATTTTCCAACTGTTTTAAGCAGCTGGAATGGCAACACGGATTTCTGCAACACCGACCCAAGTCCGAATCTAACTGTTGTCTGCTACGAAGATAGCATAACCCAGCTCCATATAATTGAGAGCAAGGGGACTCCACCACTGCCTCAGAATTTCTCGATAGATTCTTTCTTCACCACACTTGTTAGGCTTCCGAGCTTGAAAGTCTTGTCTTTGGTGTCTCTCGGTTTATGGGGTCCGTTATCTGGTAAAATCTCTCGCCTTTCTTCACTGGAGATATTCAACATTAGTTCAAATTTCTTGTCCGGTACAATTCCTCAGGAGATTTCGTTTCTGGAGAAGCTACAAACGCTCATGCTAGATGACAATATGTTCTCTGGCCATGTTCCTGATTGGTTGGGTAGCCTTCCAGTTTTGGCCGTTCTGAGTTTGAAGAAAAACTCTTTGAGTGGACCTCTGCCAAAATCGTTAGGAACTATGGAGAATCTTCGAGTTCTTTCCCTCTCAAGCAATCGACTATCTGGAGCGGTTCCTGATCTTACCAGTTTGACAAACCTTCAAGTGCTTGATTTGGAAGATAATTATTTGGGACCTCTGTTTCCTCGTCTGGGAAGCAAGCTGATCACGCTTGTACTCAGAAAGAACCGGTTTAGCTCTGGCATCCCTTCTGAAGTAAGCTCCTATTATCAGCTTCAACGGCTGGACATCTCTTTCAACAGATTTATGGGACCATTCCTGCCTTCGTTGTTATCTTTGCCTTCCATTACTTATCTGAATGTCGCAGAAAACAAGTTAAATGGGTTGCTTTCTGTAAACATGTCTTGCAATGCCGAACTGATTTATGTGGATTTGTCTTCTAATCTCTTAACTGGGAGTTTGCCAAATTGTCTGCTTTCGGATTCTGAGAACAGAGTTGTCCTGTATGCTAGAAATTGCCTGGATACTGGAAATCAAAATCAGCATCCATATTCCTTTTGCCGAAATGAAGCTTTAGCTGTGGGAATATTACCTCACAAACAAGAGGAGCCACGGAAAGCTTCTAAAGCAATTCTTGCATTAGGGGTGGTCGGGGGGATTTTTGGGGGAGTTTTGCTTGTTGGTCTAATTTTCTTGGCTCATAGAAGAGTTAAAGCTAAGAAGGTTAAAGTGCCTCCAACAAAATTAATAACAGTGAATGCGTCAACCGGGTATACCTCAAAGCTGCTCTCTGATGCAAGTAAGTTCCTCTTTTCATACTGCATGCTCATGACTTGATAGGGTGAGAGGAAAATACAAATACTAATAAATTCCAGATGTTAGACACTTAATTAATCTGGAACCGTGGCTTTTTGCTGTGTTTTAATACCTTTCGATGCTGCACATTGAGAAAGTATTTTCATCTCCCGCCCCCGCTTTGGCATGCAACATTTATCTTTTCTTTCAGATTTAACTTCTCAAGGTGAGTATAGTTCAACTTTACTTGATCACTTCATGTTTCAGATATTAATTTCACAAATTGTTTCGTTTTTTATTGTAGAATCTTCACCAAATTCTTACATCAGACAAGAAGTTAATGGATTTCCTTCACTTCCCATTTGTTTCTCTTTTTTTATTTGCATATATTTTTTATTTGCTTTATATGCAAATAATGTACTCTAGCTATTTTTTGTTAAATTATCAGCTTGGATATGCAAGAATGTATCTGGTTCTGCTCAACGTACCTATGCTACTTGGACATAAATGAAGGGCATTAGAAGAGAAAACTGTTTAGAAATAGCAAAGAATGATTTCTGAATGCCATCTAGTTAATTGTTCGGTCTTATGTGCATGATGTTATATACTAAAGACTTTTTTATGCTTGCCTGAAGGGTATATATCTCAAACAACAAAACTGGGAACACTTGGCCTCCCTGCTTATCGGACTTTCTCTTTGGAGGAGCTTGAAGAGGCTACAGATAATTTTGATTCATCAACTTTCATGAATGAAGGTTCTCATGATCAGGTATGCCATCTCTTACTGTTGTTACCTAGTACTGAACTTCACTAATTGAAGCACTATCTGCCACTCCTTTTATTACTGTGCAAGACCTTGTTTGTTTTTCAATACAATTTGCTATGTTTCATATATATGGTAAGTTTTGGGTGCATTTTACGGGGGAAGGTATGTTACATATCTTTACAGCACAATGCCCATTATGATAAGAGACTATGCTGGGCTCTGTTATTGGAAACTCAGAATATGATGATGTTAGAATTTTGTTTTTCTTTAAGGAAAAAAAAAAAGCTATATTTTATATTTGCTTTTATTCAACAGCCTTCCATTTCTCTTTATTTGTTTCTCACAGCTATTTTCCTCATTACTTGGTTCTGATTCCTTTTTTTTTTTGCCTGCCCTCTTGGGAAAAAAAACAATGGTACCCATCTTCCTGGGTGAAGGTGGGATTGATCCCTAGACCTCACCATAACCAGCTGAGGCCCTTACCGTTATTTACTGTTCTTGTGGACTTTTCATTCCTCAGATTCTACTGAATAATAGGTATCAAATTTCTTGACTTACACCTAATGATACATGTTTCTTCTGTAATGATCTCAGATATACAGAGGTACGCTGAGTAATGGTTCCCTTGTCGCTATTAGATGCTTGAAATTGAAAAGGAGATACAGCACTCAGCACTTTATGCACAACATTGAACTAATTTCAAAACTCAGACATCGGCATTTGGTCAGTGCTCTCGGACACTGCTTTGAGTGTTATCTGGATGATTCAAGTGTCAGCAGAATATTCTTTGTCTTTGAATATGTATCAAACAGGACACTGAGAAGCCACCTCTCTGGTAAAAGGACTCATGTATTACTACTATCAGTTAACTGCATCAGACAAATACCGAGTCTGGAAGGAGATTGGGGAAGACCTTTTTTTCCATGTCAATGCTATTCGTAACATCTTGGCTGGTTGAACCCATTAGTTTGTGGAGTACATTATAAATCTTTATAGCTCAAAAGTCTACCTCTGCAAATGAATTTGTTGATCATTCCTCAGTCATCCCGAACATCCATATAATATGGTAGATCAGGTTCTCATTATCTCCAGATTTTCATTACACTTCTTTGGAGATCTCCTAGGATGAATTCTTTAGTTGGAGAGCCTGTTATCCATGCAGGTACACCAAGTCAACTGCATCGATAGGGAAGGCCCCTCCCTCCTATCCTCCTATCCAGACTCGAGTATTCTTCTTTAATTTCATTTATTGGTTTTCTGCATCTCACGGTTCATTTTTTGCAGAGGGGCTTGCAGGACAAACACTCACATGGACACAAAGGATTGGAGCTGCTATTGGCATAGCAAAGGGGATACAATTCCTGCATATGGGAATTCTTCCCGGTGTGCTTTCGAATAGTTTGAAAATAACAGATGTTCTGTTAGATCAGAGCCTTGTTGCCAAAATTAGCAGTTATAATCTGCCTTTATTAACAGAAAATATGGGGAAGGTGAAAAAAAATAGCCTCCTTTTACCTTAAAAATGTTTTTCTTGGGTTTATCAAATTTTGCTAGCATTTACAGTCTTCTCTGGCAAATTTTGCAGGCTGTCATGGGATTTTCATCTAGTGGATCAAAAGAACCTAGTGTTGCTGGAAGGTTTGTAATTGTTTCTTTGTTATCTCAACACATGGAATATCCTACTGGATATATAGTTTGGTATACAGTTGTTTACTGATGGAATTTAGGGCATCAAACTTCCAAATCCTCGTATTGTATGATGAATGGAGGATGAGGTTTGTACCAAAAATAAATAAAGAAAGAATGAGATAGAAAATAAGAATATATTTACCAAGATATGTAATTATGGATGTAAATTTACTCTTCACCATTGCTAGTATGAAGAGGACATAACTCTAGTACTCTTCTTTAAAATTCATCGAAACAGAACAAACTCATCCTTCACATAAGTTTCTCTTTCTTCCAGGAAAAGTTTCACTTTACTCCCTGAATGATAATTCTTGTGAAACATTATGTTTGAATCAATCTGATATAGATATACAGATTTATGGCAGGATTTCCCTTACTAATCTGTTTCATTGATCTTCTCTCCCTGCAGCTCAAGACATGGGGATAAGGTTGATATTTATGACTTCGGGGTAATCTTGATGGAAATCATTGTGGGAAGACCAATCACTTCCCAAGAAGAAGTAGACATTTTAAAAGATCAGGTGTTGCCTTTTACTATCGCTATTACTTTGCTTTTGCTTCTCTGTTTGTTTTCCAGAATTTTCTCCACCACTCTGTAAATACCAGAGAATGTGAGACAGTACCCAGTGCTTTTGGTTTGGACAAATTTTTTTCTCCTCTGTCACTTAGTGAGAAATGTTCGTCCATAGGTCAAATCGGATATGTAATTATTGGAATAATTGTTGGAGACTCAAATGATGGATATGCAAGCATGATAACTTCTATGTTATTCTATATCTCATGAATCTAGGGACTTTTACTGCATTGTATATTTGTTATTAACGAATGATAACATTCGGATTATGCAGGATTTACACTGAGAATCCTTTTTGCGCTTCTTCAGGCCCTATGTTTTTATCCTAGGAGGTCTTCCTCCACTAGCAGGTTTTTTCAGAAAACTCCATCTATTCTGGTGTGGATGGCAGGCAGGCCTATAGTGTTCACCGGCCAAAATGCCTGGTTGGATGCCTCAATTAATCAACCAATGTCTAGGTCTGGTCCTTTCAAGAGAAAGTCCATCGAGATATTGCTGCATGAGCTGGCATTCTTATTCTTTTAACTTTTCAAGAATGAATATGTTATACCCGACAATATCATGACATTGCCCTTTTTCCTCCTGATTTCTTGTCTCTATTCTTCTTCCTGTATTCCCACAGCTCTCTTGTCCACCTACTCCTAACAGTTACATTAGATTTCCTGCCATCTTTCTGATGATGCTATGTTGGAAAAAAAAAAAAAAATTAGTATGAAAGACAAGTTCTGGGAATTTGCCAGAAGCTGCATCTTCCATTAAATTCTATAAAAATACTTAATGAGGTGAGTTAATGCTCTATCCAGATGTAGATCTTGATGGGCATCTGGCCTGTTGACTAACATGTACTGAAACCTAGCATTCAACATGCATAAAACATTCACATATAATTTGTTCCTTTTCTTTTGATACAGTTACAAGAAAGCATTATGGCTGATGATGCGGCTCAAAGGAGCATCATTGATCTAGAAGTACGCAAGGCATGCGTATATGAATCATTAAAAACAGTTACTGAAATATGCATCAGGTGTTTGTCCAAGGAACCTGCTGGCAGACCTTCTGTTGACGATGTGTTATGGAATTTGCAGTTTGCTGCTCAAGTTCAAGACTCATGGAAGGGAGACTCCCAGAGCAGTGAATGCTCACCAGTTTCACCTTCTCAGCCAGGCCTGCGGCTTGCCTTCCAATAACAGCAACACTGACATTCTAAATGCATTTTCCAAGCTATGGTCTCAATTGACTATGTCATCCTTCCATGCCTTTCAAACAGGGAAAGGAGGGTTAGTTTGTGTAAATCAAGGAATCTAGATAGTCTGCCTGGAAAAAGTTTTCCATCCAAGCAATGCTTCAAGCTATTGAAATACCCCCTCTACATATTATCGATCTTTTGGCTGCAAGGTTTTAAAACCAGGATTGGACACAGGATCAGACTTCATTCGGATCGTGCGTAGATCTTTGCGATCATCTTTGCTTGGAACCTCCATGTAGTCAACCTCATTAAGTTAGGATAAGACTTTGGTGGTGGTGGTGGTTGTATTAATCCAAATCAAGGTTGTTGTACTCCAATATGTAAATTACATGTTTATGAATGAGATATGTTGGGTAGAGTACTCGCTGCTTGTCTTCCGCCCCTGTTATATAGCTTTTGCATGTGCTTCATAGCATGCCTCCACTTTCTTCTTGTAATGATATCTGTGATTCTCATAGAAAAAAAGTCTTCTAGCATTTAGGGGCCGCTAAATCCTAATGATAAAGATTCGTTATTGTTTGTCATTCCTGTTGCTAAGACTCCCCTTAATAAAACATGAGTTGTGATTCTTCTGTCTTCGAGGGTAAAAGAAAGCTTGCAGGTCCATTCAATGTACTCTTATCGCCATAATCTGACCTTATATCCTAGTGAATCATAGGAAGAGTGTCCACTCTTTCTTCGAATGGAATCTTTTTTCTTTTCTTTTTTTTTTTTTTTTTTTTTTGGGGGTTTGGGGGGTGTCTTGTAACTTGTGTTGCAGTTGGACTCCTCAAGTAATCTGCATATTGTTATTACAACTTGTGTTGCAGTCAATCCCATACAATTAGGAGTAAGAGCTGAATTAAAATTTTGTTTATAGCTGTGAATCATCTGGCAAAGCATGTCACGAGGCTTGATTGCAGCTTCTTGTATCATTTTCCATATAAATCTGTTAGTTTCAAACTTGTGCTGTTATTAAACCTTGTTCTCTACGCAATTGAAGACCCTTGCATTTTTATCATGACTAGTACTGCCAAGACCCAAATCATAATTTGGGCGAAAGGAACAAGTTCTCTGCATATACATTTCCTGGGCTAAACCTGTAAGCCAGTACACGGACTCCAGTAACAAGAGCAAAGCCGCTCCATCATCAGATCAATGGCAGCCTCTGGCTGCACATATTACCAATACCCTCGAGAAGCCGAAGCCCAAGAAGGCAATAGGCCAGAGAATAGATTTTCCCATTCAACACTAATACTCACCTGTAAAGAGCACCTGCTCTCTACCTGTTGTATCAATCACGATCAACAGAACTCGTTAGTCGAGGTCAGCTCCAATACAGCAATAAAGGAGAACAGATACATTAGCGTAGTTCAGTAATACAAATAATATCACCATAACAAGGAAAGAGCAAAGCACAAATATATTTGGAAAACAATGAGCCATTAAGTTGGCATTTGGAAAGCTTACTTTGTTACACACTATAAGAGCTCTTCCCTGATTCTCACACACAACTAGCCAGCTAACACACTGGGAAAGGATCACCAGTTCACCTATGCCACCAAAGCTACGACCAAACCATTTCTATATACACATACAACATGACTTGCATGAAATATTAAATATTACATGAACCAGGAAGGAGAGAATCAGGGGGAAACAGAGGAATCTCAACGCAGTTCCAGCAAAGCATAACCTAAAGGCAGAGAAGAATTCAAAAATAGTTGTCCCCCAAGAACAATGAAAGCATGCATATTAAGTAGATCATATGTGACCAATTGATTGAAGTATTGCCAAACATAAGTTTCACTTCAAACCCATGTCCGAAACATAACTTTTCTGTTTACTTTAAAACATAACAGAGGTGGGTGGGTGATCCTTTGCCTATCATCAGTCTGCTGTCCAGCTCTGCTCCACTATTTCACGCACTCTTCGGTTGTATTCCCGCTTGTTCTCACTGAACATTCTAGCTGCCTCAGAATTTGCAGGCGAGTTTGGGTTTGGGTCACAAAGCAGGGACTGAGAAGCCACAAACACAATTATTTGTTAGCACTGACAAGTGAATCATTATGAGTGAGAGGCAAGGTAAGAAGAAAGAAATAAATTTATTTATTTACAATCTATCGTATCTGTAACTCCTTTACCCAAAAAAAAAAAGGTATCTGTAACTCAAAATACTTTCTGGTGAAAAACAAATAGAGGAATTAAGCGAAGGAGCAGCACAGTGGGATATTTGAACTTTGTTCGATAATTAACAAGTATCATGCAATACTCCAGAGTACCACTTTTAATACTTTATACTGTATCACAAGATCACATGCACAGCTAGTATTTTTGTTTTCGGGTATGATAGCAATTATTAGCATTCTAGACCATTCCACACATCCTTTCTGAATGCCTACATGGTCTAGTTGTGGAAACAATTTGTTTCCTATGACGTCCTACAGATTGACAAAAAGGCAAGAAGGTAGAACTGAATGAAAGTGAGGCGTAATATGACAGGTATAAGGTACACAGCCACTATCAAGATGATCACCAGAATTACTCAAGGAGATTAAATAATACATGACTAGCAATAAAATCAGGCATGGAAGCCAAGCATTTAAAACTCAATCACCAAAGCCTTCCAAGCATAACCATTTTCCTCACTACATTACGATGACTCCACCAAACTTTTCAACTTTGTGGTGGAGATCCACCAGAGTCCAGGCGTGGTTGGAATGCATGGAGTCAATCTCAAAGCAAATGGCTTCCAATCATTTAACTGTGTCACATCCTTCAACGCCTTAGTATGAATGTCGGTCTAACTCTCAAGAGTCCCACCACTCTTCCACCTTTTTATCATTTCTGTAAGAAAAGTCGACATGTTGGAGGTCTGATAGTCTTCCCACTGTGTCAAGGCGCTTGGGAATGTTCTAGTTCAGTGGGAACTTAACCGGAGTTTCTACGGGTATAGTCGGCACTTGGTCATTAGATGCTTCATCTATGACCATTGGATCCAATTGCTAATAACTTTTGGAAGCCTGAAATGAGTATTCCAAAATCATGCCATGTGGGATGTAGCCATAAAGACCATTTCAGCCCACTTTCCTTAGGCCGAAAATTTTCTAGTGAGATGGGTGAGAGGCAGTACTCTTACCACATGGACCACCTAAGCACTGAAAGATCATGACTCTTTTACATGGTCATAACCTACCATTGACATTGAGGAAAGAGAGGTACCGCTACAAGGGGTAATGAAATGATGAAGACTGAGGAAAGAGAAGTACCGCAAAGTGATCATTTTAAGAGAGACTCGACCTGCTTTTGGGGCCCATCCTTGGCCTGGTTTGTGAGATATTGAAAATCTCCAGGCTTGACCTAATTCTTGCTCTAATTCTGGTTACAGACATATCTCCCCAACATATATTCTGTTTGAGTTGCTGTTTCGAGATTTTATCAAGCACCACAAGGCCACCACTCAGCCAGGTTCTTAGACTCTACTGAGCCTTGCTTTATGAGTTCTTATTTACTTCTAAATTCAGCCCTAATTGTGTGATTCTACTGGAATTCCAGATCTGAAACTTGGAACTGATTTGGTTTGGAGCCTATTATCAACTGGGGTTATTTACTTAGGTAAAGCACCTTACATCATGCTGAACCTAGCTGTCACGGCGGTTAGGTAACCCAAGGCGTTGGAGAGGATAAAAAAAAGGTGGCACCAACCAGGCGACCAAGGCATCCAAGGCGCCTGCCTAGGTGACTAAGACGTCGCCAATGCCTACGCCTTGACAACTATGGAACCCTCTAACAGCTCTTTTTGGACCCAATAAAGCGATGATTTTCCTAGATTTATAAATTTAAGTTGATTCCATTAGTTCATTCTAGGTTGACTTCCTCAGGAACCCTTTAATGTAGAACCAATCCCCAATTAGGAAACTAGGGACTAAATCCACAGTAGGATCTTTCACTAACTGAATAATGAATCTGAAACTGAAAAGAAGAAAAAAGAAAAGATATGTTCAAGCCTCCCACCTAAACTGAAGATCAGGCCTCTCACCTAATTCCAACCTAGCCTCCCACTAGGGTTTCTGCACCCCACAAATCTGTCTCTCACAGTCACAGCATAAAGCTATTGTATTTATTTATCAAACTCAATTCGTTTGCCTGTTTCAGCCTCTCTTTATTTATAAACCAATTGATTACAACCTAAAGCTTCTAGGAACATTCCAATGTAAAACCAATCTAATTAAATAAAGCATCTTAGTCACATAAGCAATTTAATTAAAAATAGAAACTAACTCTTAATTAAAAAAAAAAAGGAATAAAATTGAATCTCAAATTGCCTACTAATTCAATAACTGAGTTAAATCCTAAACTCTCTCCTAAACCCGATCAGCTTGACAATTCGATATGCCTTGGGAAGAAGCCTTCACGCACAAGTATATTGGTCTCAAAAATAATCTTCATACAGCTGGCTGTGGGTCCATTTAATTACAAAATATCCTCCCAATAAATCACCTCAAATCTGGAAAACAAAACCTTCTTGACAGGCTGGTTGAGCTATCAGAAAATCTCCTTAAATAAATGCAATCTCCTCCTTTATTTCTGAAATAAATTCTGATTTAATTTTGGAAATAAAAAATCCTTAAACTGCCCTGCCGATAGCTATTTTCCTCCCAACTATGCTCCTTGTTGATGGACTTACATAAACCCATTATTTGGGATAAATACAGCCCTGCCTTGGCCCAGACTGAAAGGCTTACCTGCATCACCCTTGTTAGGGTTTCCTTCTCACGCCTTTACAGTGATACAGGTTGACTATAAGTAATACTGTCCAACCAATTTTCATTGAACTCAGAGAGGGTTGCTTAAGGCACGTTTGATTGAAGGATTCTACGGAATGTCCGTAGAATCCTTATTCTACCTTATTGATGGTGTCTGGTTCCACAAGAGTCCAATTCCACAACGAATCAGGTGATTCTAGGATTTCATTTTTTTACACATGGAATGATACTTATCTGAGAACTCCTCATCATAAAAAAAACACGTGATTCTTGAGCTGGTATAAAGCAGGGAAATTTTGAGAGAGGCATTTTTATCGGGCTGAGTCTCTCCATCCAAAGTTCCGAACTGTTCATCAATGCTGTAGGGGCTGTGGAGTTTGAAACCGAACGAAGGTGAACTTCTCTCTCTCTCTCTTCTTCTCTGTGTCTTTTGCTTCTTCTCCAGTGTTACGTAACAGCCGCGGTTTTTTTTTTTTTTTTTAATCCCTAAAAAGAGAAACCATGGCTGTAAAATTCGTTGCAAATCACCTGATCTGGGGTTTTTTATTTTGTTTATGGAAAGTTGCATCAGACGAGGCAACTCGTCTTAGCAGATCATCTCTGGACAAGGAATTCACCTTCATTGTCGTTCAATGAAACCTCGATCCCTACATGGTTTGAATTTTTGTGGGGTTTCATGATTTCAATGGGAAAGACAGACTTGCGAGGAAAACAAAAGTCGGACGGGGGAGTGGGGAACCAGACTCTTGAAGTGCGGACTGGGACTGGAACAGAAGAAGAATATCTCTCTCATTCTTAATCACAATCTCAAATTCTCAGTCAATGTTCAGGTATTTTGCTGGCGTCTGTGGACCTACAATGGAGATTGGCGGATATTGGAAGGACATTACAGAACTCGTGGAGAGCTGATCGCAAAATTCAGAAAAAGAGATCATCGTTCATCGTTCATCATTCATAGTTCATTGCAGATCGCAGTAGAGAAGGAATCACTAGAAGATGGGACAAGCCGACAGGGAAGTAATTGAAAGGCTAAAAGGTATCAAATTTGATTTTGATCATTTAATTTTCTTATTCTTCAATAAGAATAAGAACCGTAATTGGAGAGAAGCTTCCAATAGGTATGGTAATTGGAAAATCAACGAAGGGAAAAACTCACATATTTACTCAATTCAGAATCCAGTCGTAATCTTTTGTGATTGGTAAACAAAACTGCATCAATCCTTTTCGATTGAAGATTGGACTGGTTCCCCATCTCAATCAGTTCGGACACTCCATTGAACCCAATGTCTATTTCTCTTTGCCTAATTGGATTTGGCCCTTTTGATATCTTTTTACTCGTTATCTTCACAGAAATTGATCACTATCACAGCAAATTGATCTAGAAGGGGAGGGAGTGGGGGGATTTATTAACCAATCTCAGGATATATCTTTTACGCTTATTAATCTGTTATTCTAAGATCTTAGACGATTCCCTAACCTACAAATCAACCAAGCTATATCAGATTTGCTTCAGCCAATATAAGGTAACCCAGGAATTGGTACCAAACTCCAAACCAAGCAATCTTATTCAGTAAATCAATAAACTCTATTTTCTGCAACCAAACAGTTATTCAGAGTAATTCTGGGTGTTTCCCAAAGACAGAATCATTGTTCAGGGAGAATCACCATACAGAAACAAAAAGTTATTTTGTCAAGAATACGATTCCAGGGAATCACATTCTATGGGATTACATTCAAATTAGATACATGTCTCTCCAGATTTATCCAATCAACGCGCCCTTAGACTATGTCCCAAATGACCAGAATGATTCTCTGGATTCCAGGTCGTTGCATATTGATGATTGATTTCTTTGGTTCAAGGGGCAATCCATCTCTGTTTGATTTGAAAATAGGAAGATTTTAAGTTTACTGCTACTATGTTGTGTTAAACTTCATGAGGGGCAATTTTTCAATGAACAAGTCAGAGAACTTTATTCATTTATATAAAAGAGAAGGGCCAGTTACAAAATGGATTGAAATATTTTCTTTTTATATCAGTGGGAATTCTGCTAGCACTTTATGTAACTGTCAGAAATAGTAATTGAAGTGTGGTGCTCCTTTTATCCTTCCTGCACCATATGTTCCTGAAGAGTAAAATGGCTAAATAGGATTTGCACAGACAACCCCAACTATTTGGGATAAGGTTTTCTTGAGCTATGATAAGATTAAAAGGAGAATATAAAGAGAAAGTTGGAAAAATGAGAAAGAGGGAGAAGGGGAAAAAAACTAAGGCTGGTTCTGGATGCAAAACTTTGTAAAGTCAAATAAGGTTTAAACACAGACAAAATCAGAACATCTCTTTTCAACCAAATTGGTTAGATTTTAGTATAAGAGTATGGCAATGCTAATGCATAAATTTTACTTCGCTTTTCAACTATTATCCCAAATGCATGTATTTTCTGTTATGCTCTCTGTCTTTCCTTCCTTAAAACCAAAAACAAAAAAACAAAAAAAACATTTCATCATTCTGTGACCAACTCAACATAGCCCAAGCACAAGTAGACACATGAGAATGGAAAAGATACAACTGCTATAGCATGATTTTGTACAATGAATGTAACAAAAAAAATTATCCTTTCTTCAGATAAATTTTTGTTGGTAATTAACAAGTTCTACTAAGCAAGAGGGAATGGAGGATGCAGGGAGAGAATGCTAAAAACTATTTCCTATGAGCAGTGTCATTAGGAAGAAAGTACATTCTTTACTAGTTAGTAGTAACTATAAGCAACCAACCATATCTTGAGGCTAACAATTACGTAAGCTACCTGTTATGAGCCAAAGCTTCAGCCCATGGTCTAGAATACCAATCCAAAGGAAGCAACCAATATATTAAAATTCTAAAGAAATTCTAACAATTCCTAATGACCGATCAGTTCCCACTTCCCACACAAGAGGATAATTTTTAAATCATGATTTTATATAAAACCACAAAACATTGTGAATTTATTAAGCAAATACATGTTATGAAAGTTTAAAATATATCACCACTGGCCATTTCCTACCCTAAACTATATAAAGGATTGCAAGAAGTCACACCTGAATAGAAGTCAATATAGCCGCAACATCATAAATAGGACTCCACTGATTCTGTAAAATATCCAAGCAAATACTTCCATCTGCATAAACTGGTCAAATCCATAAAAACACTGTCAAGCCCAAACAATTTCTCCATTTCAGATAACCACGTCTACCAAGCCCAAAAAAGATTCCATGTAGAAAGGCAGTATGTTAGCAGTTAATCATCTATTTGGGCAATGAACAGAGAACAACATTTTAGGTCAAGATTTGACATACTGTTTGGATGAAACATCCGTGAAACAAATCGAACCGTAGGAGGCTTATTAGGGTAATCCTCAGTGAACTGCAGCGTCAATTTAAACGTACCTGAGGAAACTCACAAGGATTTAGATACACAAAAATTGACAGAAGATACTGCAAAAGGAAGACCAACCATGTACTCCCCCCCCCCCAACCAATTTTTTTTTTAAATGAATAATAAATATTTTAACAAAAAAAAGAGGAGACAAGAGACCCAGAGGGAAGAGGGAGAAGGAGGAATGGGATACAGGGCCAGAAAGGTGTGTGGGGGGGGGGGGGAGGGAACTACTCAGCCGAAGCATCTACTGGGGTGGGGGTCACAATGGTGGAGGGCAAGCCCCAGGAAACAACAATAAGCCTGTTCCTTGGGAAGTCCTTTACAAGGCGGAGGGGGGAGGGAAGCAAGCTTGGAACTAACATCAAAAAAGATGTATTTACCAAACCAAACATCACCATAGCAGCTAAGCCAAGTATTGTCTATGGAAACTCCTACTCCCTTCAAACTTTAACTTCAATATACCATACAGGGCCAAGAACAAAAATAAGAAGTAAAATATCCAACCAACGTAACATAAAATTGCTCCTCCAATATTCAGAAAGACATAATTTGGAGGAACAAATGCCAGTTCATATATACATAAACAGTAAAACTAAAGCTATAAAACTGCAAGTTACTGGCAGTTTAACATCTTGAAAGGACTATGAAACTGGGTCATGCAATTGACTTTTGGGAATCCCCTTCAGTCCGTGTTGCACACAAGGGCGAAGAACAAAGAAAATTGTTGGCCTCACAAGAGCTCCTACACTTAGAGCACCAAGAAACCACCGTGGTGTCTACCAATGACTGCAGATCTGTTACAAAATCAAATCAATGGAACTGTTCTAAGATTCCCAGGTCCAAACAAAAATCACAGATTCTGAGTTCAAGGAACCCAACACCAACGGTAGTTATATACAAGAAGAAATATTTCATAAATAAAAGATGTTAATTCTGAAGAACATAATCCAGAAGATAACCAAAATCAGCAATGGAAATCCAACACGATCATGGTTTGGAATCTCAATTTTCATCTTGGCCTCAACCTCAGCTCAGAACAGTTTTCTTTGTTAAAGACAAGTTCATCAAAAATTACAAGAGTGCTAGTGAAATAATGGGAGAGAAACATTCAACTTGACATTCCATAAACCCGATTTTATCATTCTTACTATTCTTCCAATTTGAAGGGATTGTGTTTATGCCTCCTCCGGTAAGGATTCCATTCCAGTCAGAATTCTAAAACAATGTTGGTGGGCAATATTGTGAGCCTGTTCAAAGGGCCCAGATCAGCTGCAAAGCCAGTACCAGAAACACCCTGAAACAATTTGGCCAGGATGTAGAACACCCATTGATGGGTAATCATGTAATTACAATGGATTCTTTGTAAAAGAATTGTTGAAGATATTTCAGTAAATGCACCAGAGGAGTAATTTGGGAGTGCTATCCCCACAAACCGTCGAGACCCCACTCCTCATGGAATTTTTTTTCAGTAGACCCCACTAGAAATCAGCATGAGTCTGTACTGAGTCCCACTAAAAATAGTGAGTCCATCTTAGGCAAATATACGGTATTCCTTTAACAAAGGCTTTAGGTAAATTAAGCTCAATTTTAGAGACAAATCACTGATACTTATGGATATGCTGGAAAATAAATAAACAGCTACAAAACTCTTAGGGATCTTATTTGAATATAAATACTATAAAAAGAGGGAAAGTACTTGCTTGAGATCAAATCTCACTACAAATAATGCAAGTTATATTCTAATGACTTATATCATGGATTTAACTCATGGCTAAAAAGTAAGAACAATATGGAAAATGGAAAATAACAAAAGTTGAGATTAAACCGGGGTACTGAACAATATGGGAAATCAATAAAGTTGAAATTAACCGGGGTACTCGAAACAGAACGTGAAAATGATAAGTGTTTTAATCCTTTCTAGTTAGAGACTATACTTTTGTGTTGCTTTGTGTCATCTGCGTCATTCCTTGTTCTTTATATTAAATGACCAATTCTTAAGAAACTTTTGTTTGTTCCCTTTTTGGTATCATACTGCCAGGTAGTTGAATATGTATGGACATTATAACACAGTTTCTAGTTTCCTTAAAGCGGATCGATATCTCAACATTCTAAAACTTAATTGGCATTAAAGTAGATCAACATTTCAACATTCTGAAAAAATTAATTGGCATTTAAAACCCTGATATAATGGTAGTGGGCATGTTTCGTGGTCCATTAACAATCATAGAGGCAAAAACACAGCCAATAAATCTAAACTACCTAAAATGC
The DNA here is from genome assembly GCF_013358625.1 of Macadamia integrifolia. NCBI lineage: Eukaryota > Viridiplantae > Streptophyta > Magnoliopsida > Proteales > Proteaceae > Macadamia > Macadamia integrifolia. Next base: position 12,772,916 of record NC_056564.1, on the reverse strand, counting down.
CCCATTTGAACATCTACGACATAATCAAGGAACGTAAGAAAATAAAGGATACATACACCAGACAATTCCCCTCCCCCATGTTCAAGAAGCAACATAACCTTACTGTAATTTGAGATCCCAATTACAATCGTAAACAAACAAAAGTAAGTCAAATTTCAACAAAACAAAGAAAAACAGAAAAATATTAACACATAGACCTCATAAGTCATAACCAGCCGGAAAACATTGAAAACCTGACAACCCCCTGACCAGCATAATCAGAAGCACATCCATGCACAAGAATATTGATAACCTAAAAAAATCCTTCGTGGGAATGTAAACAGTAAAACTCACAGTCGTGAGCAGCACAATAACAAAGTCTTAAATCTAGTTTAGATGACCAAATCCTAGAGATATTTTATAAGGAAAAAAGGAGGGCCATCAAGGATGAAAATAATTTCACTTACCTCCATCCCAAGGGGTATCATCAGGTCTGCAAGTCAAAACCAAAGCAATTCCAATAACCATCAAATGAACTTGATAAAATAATCAAAGGTAGAAACAGATGAATCCAAAGCAAGTTTATAATTAGAGAAGAAGAAATACCCAAAAATCACAGCATTCCACAACATGATATTATTATCCTGAGGAGCTCCACTGATCCCCGCAGGTGGATCTTGCTGCAACCTTTTGAAATCCCTCATCAGCCTCTTCCTCGCCGGTGTCGACATCGATCCCCTTCCTTCGTCGGAAATTCAATTACTTTTTCCTGCTGGAATTTAGGGTTTCCGATACAGAAAGAGAGACAAAACCTAAGCCAAGTGGGTGGGGTTTTGCTTTTGCTTATACTATTAACGGGTCATTGCTCTTCCGCGTGCGTTCGCTCATCTCTGCAAATGACCCAAATCGCCATGGCCACCGAGACATTGAGGGCCTTTCTATAATCTATATAGAAGAATTCTTGTTGGTACATTAGCATTCCATTTCCTTTTTTTTTTCTATTAATTACTTCATTAGCTAAAGGAGATGTCACTGATTGGGTTTATTGTGCACTTTGATGTTGTCATTTCTTTGGATTCCCGCTACAACTGAAAGGAACCTCAAAGGGGTTAAATGACTTAATGATATTATGACCAACCAATGACCAATGATCAATGTGGCTAACTCAGCCACATGTCTCAAATATGCAACTTAAAATAAGGAACAGAAACATGGAAGGAGAAACTCTACTGATGCTTTTGTGAGCACTTTCATTGGCCATCGAGTTCACATAAGGGCTAGATTGTCTTTTACATAATCCTCTCCTTTAAAATAAGTTTAAAAAAAAAAAAAAAAAACCCTAAAATACATGAGGGGAATGCTTTCTCAATTCTTATAATGACATCACTGATGTAGCCATGCAATGTGTACATACTGATTAAGAATTGGCCCACAATGTCATTACCACTAAACATTCTCTTGCATATATATTTTTTTTTTTTGATAGTCTAGAATTATTCAGCAAATTGTGTTTTTTACCTTGTTAGTAGCACGGTTTAAGACGTTAGATTACACTCAAAATTAGCATATTAGTAAGGACAATGAGATCTACGTGTTATTATAAAAATTTGGGTCATCAATCTTGGCATGGTAGTTAAAAAGTTGTGTTTAAATTTTCATCTTTCACTCTTACAACATAATCAAACATGATTTCTAATTTCACTAAACATTTTAAATATAGGATAATTAATTTAACAAACTAGAAATGGATGTCATACTCAACATCCCGCTTAGTATTGAAGGTCTCCGTGCTATTGTTTTGTTGGGGACCTCATTCTAAAGATATTTCATTGGAAAATCAACATTTACACCTGTTGCCTTGACCAAATTAGTTTGGTAGATTTTGTAAAACTCAAAACTCTTCAAATGTAGACCTTATTATAGAAAGCATGTGTAAATGCTATTTCCATCAACCCTTCAAAGTTCGAATGAAGGTGCAAGTATCTCTCCTACCTCAACACATAAAGTAATTAGAGGATTCCATTCTATCTTCTCATAAGCAGCTTTCTCTTCAAAGTCAAAGGCTGTCGGTTTAGGATATTTTACTCTCTCAATAAAGGACATGGACTAGTCTTTGTTGCTTCAAAGTTCAAATCACTTATACCTAACTTCAATAATTGCTGGTGAAGCCTTAGCACTCAACCATTCTCATAGATATCAAGCTCTTATAGGAAAGCTTAACCATATACCAATCGTGAATAGGTTTAGCTATGTAACTCAAGTAGTGTTTCTATCCGTAGAACCTTTTCTCAGCTTATTTCATTTAGTTAATAATTACATAAAAAATGGTGTACCTAATCCACGAGATTCTCGCATGTTCAAGATCCTAGGACGAGATCTACATAACTAGGAAGTAAATGAACGAATTGAGTGGATTATCACATTGACCAAGTTGGATTCACTTTAGGATCCTAACTTAATTACTCAACTAAACTTTCATTAATTGAGTGTAAAGTGTGGGAAATCTGCCATAACATCAACCCAGTCAAAGGTAATGGGTAGACACTTATAAGGACTAATCAGCAACTTTAATGATTAACTAGCATATAGGAGCATCTAGTCTTGTGATTTTAAGAAATGATTTTCAGTGGGAGTCCTTAAAAAACAAGGGCTTGGATTCTTTTTTTTTTTTTTTTTTTTTGTAACTGGCTTGGATTCTTATTATTAGGTAGAAGTGCATGTGGCATTTCAAAGCTAAATGTAAATGATCATTTCATGGACAATAAAGTAATATGGTCCCATCAATTTATTATTCACAATGTGACAGAAGTTGGATTCTATATGTATTATTCACACAAAGGTGGAGACACTTAGGCCTTTTCTATGTCCATAAACAGTAGAAATGGAACAACAAGGGTTTGATAAAACTGTTTCGTTTCACTTATTTTCATAAATAGAAATAGAAATTTCTACCTAATTATAGTTCAAGAAACAACCCAGGTGAAAAACTTGTTTCGCCGTTTCTAGAAACGACTCGTGGCCATTCTTTCATTGGTTTCTATCGACTTCCATAAACATGACTTATCAAACACCTTCAATTCCGTTTATGTTTCTATAACCAAAATTTATGTTTTTGTCGTTTTTTAAAACAGAAACGACAGAAATGTTATCAAACGAGCCTTCAATGTCCCAATAATACATTGTAAGATTTGGGAGAATGCTCTCTCGGAGAACTAGCACAGCCTCCACCAACACTCTCTACAATTTGTCTCTCTTATACTCATGTTGATCATTTTAAATAGGAGAAGAAAGATATAGACTGTGGCATAGGCTGAGCTCCCCCAAAAGAATACTCTCCAGATGTCCCCACTATTAGATGCCTCAATGCATTAGCTGACTACCTCGCTTCCAGTTGATTGTCTCAACGCATGCTCTTAGTGACCCTCATGTTGGAGTAGATTTTGCGATCAACGTTTTCTCTCTTATAACTATTAAAGGAGAATGTTAGCTGATCAGGCCGTAGCCTCTGCTGGCGTACCCTTTTGTTTTCTCTCTCTTTCGAATTACTTGTCGGCTGTCGCCTGTTAATTGAAATGATAAAGCTTGACAAAAAAGAAAATAAAGATAAAGGGCCCTCACTGGCTCTTGAGTCTTGAGTTGAGTCTTGAGTCTCGACTCTCGAGTCTCTTGACTACGAATGTAATATAAATATGAGTTTCGCATGAGGCACCTGACATGGAACAGTCAATATCAAAGAAATGGCGAGGCAAGGGACTCTTTATTGGACGAAAAAGAAAGATTCGCTTTTAAGAGAACCTCTGCCACGGCGTGACGTGATTGATCCATTCACTTAGGGGTGTCATTCGGGCAGGGTCGATCTCAATTGGGCCTTTGTTGCCAGGTCATGATTTACCTATTTAAGGAGCGAGTCGGTTTTGATTGGGTTTATGTTAAGTTCGATCGGGTTTGGGTTTTAATTGAATTTCTCGTAATCTAGCTAATCGAATTATAATCGGGTCTTAAAAGGGATGATGTACCAATAAAACCTTAAACGAGCCTTAAATAGTTTTTATTTTTCATAGATTTAAGATACTTTAATTTATTTTATTAAATTATCAACACTTTTGAAAAGATATTATACTTAATTACAGTCAATAATTGATAAAAATATCAATACATACCCTATTCTATCAAAAAAAAAAAATCAAAATACCTATATAAACGGTCGGGTTTGTAAACAGGTCGGGGCCGATCGGGAGGCCCATCGGGCCCCTTGCACCGTGTACTACCTATTTATAAATAGGCCAGGCTTAAATCCAACAGGTTTATTAATTTGGCCGGTCTAAGTCGGGCCTATCGATGCGGGCTTGGAATTGACACCCCTACTGATTCACTATCTAGAAATGGGCTAATAAAACCCAACTTACTTCTGGGAGATTGCGGCATATTTTTTTTTAAACCTAGTGTCCGAGATCAAGTGCTTTGATACTACTGACACGGACCTGGAAGAATTCAACCCTATAAACCAGCTTACAAAACCAACTTACAAGATGAGGGGATTCAAGACCATACCAATCCACATCAATTCTCTTTAGAAAACGATATGGGATCAGCCCCCCTTATACTGATATAGGACGGTAACAATGTGATTCACTTTCGTTTTCTTTTGCAAATCAATCTTATATTGCATTGTTAATTCATAACATGGATGACCTTGAATTTGACAAGGGATAGCAAGGTTTGAGTAACCGGAATCGATCGCTGCTGATTTCAATCCGGTTCCAACCCGAATTGACATGAATCAGGTTGAATCAGCCAGAAAAATCCAAAAATCGGTTTAAAAAAAAAAAAATCATCATGAATTGGTCTCAATTAATCACCGTTGATTCCAATTTGAATGGAGTCAAATTGGCCAAAGAACTTCATTACAGATCGGCCAGAATCGGAATCAGTCATGGCATATTCCAGTCCACATCGGCCGAATGATACAAGGGCCCTGGACCCTTCATTGGCACCAGGCCCATTTTCCGTCAATCCCAACCCAATTCCTCGAACCATCGTTAACAGTTTCAAGCTGAGGGTCGTTGTCATTTTGAATGTCTCTCTCTCTCTCTTTCCTTTGTGACCCACTCATTGGTGGTTTGACCATTGGTTTAAACAAGAACCAATTTTGGGAGGGCAAGAGAGGATCTCTCTCTCTCTTTCTTGTGACTCACTCATTGTTGGGTTTCCCACTGGTATAAGCAAGAACCAATTTTGATAGGGCAAGAGAGGATCTATCTCTTTCTCTCTCTCCTCTCTTACTTTCCTACGACCCACCCCTCGGTGGGCTGCCCATTGGTGTGAGCAAGAACCAAGTTTGAGAGGTCTCATCCTTGACCCACTCCTTGGTGGGCTGCCCTTTCGTGTAAGCAAGAACCATTTTTTTTTCGGTAAGAAGGCAAAACCAATTTTGATAGGTTAAGAGAGGGTGAAAAAAAAAATGAAAATAAGCATTTAAGTCTAAATTCGGTGAACAAAACATGGAAAAAGATAACCACAAAAATCAAGAAGCCCACGGAGGGCAAATTCCTGATAATGCGACCAATATATGTAAGTCCTGTTTTGACTATCAAGCAATATGTGTATGCCAAAAGCGACTAACATCATTTATCAAAAAATGGAATAGTTCCAAAAGTATAAAAAACAGAAAGTGAAGACAGAAAGATACATAGTTTTGATTTGAAAAACAGAAAAAGTGGTTTTTTTTCAACCACGTGGAGGGATGATTTAGAAATTTATGTATATATATAGTTTCAATCTTTGGGAGTGGGCTTCGAAGAACAACACGACCCATTTCAATAAATGGTTTCATTGCCTTTCCATTAATTTTTTTCTCAAGATTTAGAACGAAAATGATTTGATTGCAAAATAATCAAAACTTAAAATGGTTTGGACAATGCCTTTTTTGCTATCATTTTTCTTCATAAAACGGTTTTAGTTGCATTTGATATCATTTATAAAGCTTGTTTCTATTTCTTAAAATGATAAAACATAAAATCGCAATAAAATTGGCCATTGACTAGAATCGGTCAAAATCTAGATCGGTATCATCCAATTTCAATTCTACCAATCCACTCCTCATTCATAAAACCATAGTTACATAATCATGTTAATATTAAAAAGACAAGAGATCACTATCTAGTTGCATAGGGAGTTGAATGGTAATTTCATGCCCTTGTGTCTAAGGCCTTTGGACGTAAAGGCCATGCAACCAGACAAAATTTTTGCCTTTATAAAATTAAGAGAAATTTATCGCACCATCCCCTGGAAAATGCCACAATGATAAGACCACCCATTCTGTTTCACCAAATTATTCTCTGACCCCCCTACCGTCAGTCAATATTAAGTGTGGAGTTAAAATGACCATTATACCCTTACCATTGATAAAATTGGCGACCTTAAGCAAGCGGTGTAAACAGAGTCGAGACAATGGAATAGCAAATAATTGAATTTATATAAAATTTGAATTTATTTTTCGTTTTTTTAACACCCAACAATGTGGTAAGGGGTGATCCTCCTCTTTTACTTTTTCAAGATTTTTCTTTAGTTTTTCTGTTCGTTTGATCCATTTTCTTCCTCGGCAATGGCCTCTGCAGATGTTGAGTTCAGATGCTTCGTTGGTGGCCTTGTGTAGGTAACCGATGACCAAGCTCTCGAGAGGGCTTTTGGTCTCTTTTTTTTTTTTTTTTTGGGTAGAAAGGGGGCTTTTAGTCAATACGGTGAGATTATTGAATCAAAGGTCCGTTATTACGAGGAATCGTCTTTGCAGATGCGTAGATCGGATTGTATCAGAACGGATCGATTCGACCTTATTGCTCTTTTTACTGTTCCTGTTCTCTGATATTAGATGGCTTTCTTGCTCTTTTTCCTGTACTACCTGATTCTCTGTTCTCTAATAGATCACCGGAAAATGGTATGTTTTTTTCTTTGTCTTTCAGGAGACGTGGATCAATCGGTTTGAGTTCAGATCATGTATTAATCGCCCTTTCTCTCAAGGTTGTTGTTCCTCACTGATGCCGCTGCTATGAACGATCGCCGGTGGTCCAACAACGGCGATTTGGGAGAAAGATGAAATAAGTCTTGAAATGGGCTATCGATTTGGGTAAAGAAATGTTAACCTATGGTAGGGGTATTTTTGGTACTTCCTATTTCATAAGGGCATTTTGGTATTTAAAATAAAATATAGTTGCTGACATCAGCAATTATAGTATATTCCTTGACAGTGATTGACGGTAGGGGGTCAGAATAATTTGGTGAAATAAAGGGGGTTGTCTTATCATTGTGGCATTCTCCAGGGGTGGCACGGTAAATTTCCCTAAAATTAAAATCCCCCCTTCACTGATGCCCATGCACGTCCTCTCACTAGCCTTGCATTAGTACAGGTGCCACACCACCAGGCAGCGGTCTCCTTTCCTAATAACAATATAAAAGGAAGAAGGTAATCTATAGCAGTGTATGCTAAGACTTTTGTGTCTATCTCTTCCCTCATATGAAATGACATTGTTGCCCTCCTATTTATACCTTTTTATCGCATCCCATTAATGTGTTTCATATACTACAAGTTCGAAGTACGCAATGACCTCTTTCCCTTAATGATAATAAAAGTTTGGAAAAATGTTTTTTGCCAAGGAGTGTGGCCTGGATAAAATGACCGATCCATCCCCCTGAATGAGAAAATGGCTCTCCTATGAATTCTTCTTCATCCACTCTCATTGGCTCTCGCGCGGTTAAGATAGTATTGAGACTTGAGAGGGGGTCATGCAAGGATAGGGGTATTATTGACTTTGTCCTATGGGTTGGTGTCGTATTTATTTATTGATTTATTTTGTTAAACAAGTGTTGTCCATCTCATTTCTCCATAATAATTCCCCTAAAAAATTCAGTTTTATTTCACTTGTAAATGGCTGGATCCATCGGGTCCCACGACCCACGTACTACCACCCGTCTGAGACATTGAACCCTACCAACCACCCGTCTCTATCCCTTCTCCGGGGCTTTTCGTTGATCGTCATATTTCCAAAGCGCACCAGCTTTTAGTTCGAGACCTGAGGTCATCCGGACTTCAAGGCTTCCACCTTGTTACTTTGTATATAAACCCCCCCCTCCCCCCCTCTCTTTCTCTCTCTAACCAAGTACAGTGTCTGAAGACGCCGTCTTCTCCTTTCTTCTCAACTCCAGCAATGGCGACGGCAGCTTCTCCTCACGCCCTTCTCGTCCAAAACCCTAACCTTACTTCAAAATCATGTTTTTTGAAAAACCCAATCACCAGCTACACCTTCCCTTCCAACAAGACCCACTTCACCACCTCGATGCACTCAAACAAGTCTCTCTCGATTACCTGTGTTGCGCAGGTTCAAGATCGCTCTACCCAAACGGTCCAATCCCAAGAGCGCGTCTTCAACTTTGCCGCCGGCCCTGCGATTCTTCCTGAGAAAGTCCTGAAGAAGGCCGAAGCTGAAATCTATAATTGGCGTGGTTCTGGTATGAGCGTTATGGAGATGAGTCATAGAGGTAAAGAATTTCTTTCCATAATCCAAAAAGCGGAAGCGGATCTGCGTCAGCTTCTGAATATTTCTTCCGATTACGAGGTTTTGTTCTTGCAAGGCGGTGCCACTACCCAATTTGCAGCGATCCCTTTGAATCTCTGCAATCCCGAAGATCCGGTTGATTATTTGGTTACTGGGTCTTGGGGAGATAAGGCTTTTAAGGAAGCCCAGAAGTTCTGTAAACCTAAGGTAATCTGGTCTGGGAAGTCCGACAAGTATACAAAGATCCCATCTTTCGATGAGTTGGAGCAAAACCGAGATGCCAAGTATTTGCATATATGCGCCAATGAAACCATTCACGGTGTCGAGTTCAAGAACCATCCGACCCCGAAGAACAATGGCAAACTCTTGATTGCAGATATGTCTTCTAATTTCTGCTCGAAGCCCGTCGATGTTTCGAAATTTGGTCTCATCTATGCTGGAGCGCAGAAGAACGTGGGTCCATCTGGTGTCACAATAGTGATCGTCAGAAAAGATCTGATCGGAAATGCCCAGCCGATTACACCCGTGATGCTTGATTACAAGATCCACGCCGACAACAAATCTCTCTACAACACCCCACCTTGTTATGGTATCTACATGTGTGGACTAGTCTTTGAAGATCTGTTGGATCAGGGAGGTCTGGAGGAGGTTCATAAGAAGAATTTGAAGAAGGCAGATATTCTCTACAATACGATTGATGCAAGTGGAGGATTCTACAGATGCCCAGTTGAGAAATCAGTGAGGTCGCTCATGAACGTGCCTTTCACTCTCGAGAGATCGGATCTGGAAGCAGAGTTCATCAAGGAAGCTGCCAAAGAGAAGATGGTTCAGCTTAAGGGTCACAGATCGGTTGGTGGGATGCGAGCTTCTATCTATAATGCTATGCCTTTGGCAGGGGTTGAGAAATTGGTTGCTTTCATGAAGGATTTCCAGGCAAGGCATGCTTGATCCAGGCATATCTACCCCTGTACTCTGCTCTACTGTATCTTGTTTCGGATTTTGTTTCTCTAGACTTAATAGTTTTTCTGTTCACCCTTTGGTTTGTTACATTTTGGTTGTAATTTCTGCCGCATTTAAATCAAAATTTTGAATACGATACTATTGTAATGGGCAGATTTGAATACTTGAGTGTTATGAATCACACCATGAAATTTCATCTGAGAGTTACTAATCTTCTTCATATTCTCTGTTTCAATCACCAACTCCTTACTCATTATGCTTTGAGTTAATTGCACTGTACTGAGGCAGTTTTGGTCTTTGGAAAACAGAATGTTAGCAGAAATAAATTCTAAAAGTACAGAAATGAAGAGCAAACACAGGCGCCTGGAAGTGTGCAGTCCCTGTATGCAGCTTAAATTAGTCCATGGTTTCACACAGAGAAATTAGGTGAAGGTTTGTTTACCATTGAAACTAGTTGCTCCATGACGTTAACCTGCGAGCTGCTGCTACCATTCCAAGTGGAAAGCTTCAGTCGCCAAAATTGACAGATTTCTCTCTCAAAATTGGGCTTAGGCCCAAGGTAGATTCCTTCATCTGTTGTCTGTAATAAAAATAGGGTATTATTTTCCATTGTTGGGTCCAACCACCACACCAAGACAACTTTACCCACCTCGGTTGAACGTCTTTTCAATTGGGTATTTTGACTAACAAAGGAATCACGTTCGTTGTTTCATATGGAATGGAGTTTTGTGTCTCATCTGCCTCTGAGATGGTGACCACTTATTGCATGCTAAGCAAGTAAGCATTACCCATCAAAATAAGGGAAAAGACCTCTCAAAATAAGGGAAAAGTCCTCTGAGCTGCCATTAGAATCTATTCTAGGAGTGTTACCAGCCCTTAAATGGAATCTTCCTTATTTATAAGGTGTGTCATTTCGTTGGTACTTTCCCATGTGGGTGAGGTACCCATGTGGATGTGGGTAGAGAGTCCAGACTTGAGGGGTTTAATCTTGATTTACCGAAAAAAACGAAGGGGTTTTGAGGAGGGTGTTCCATGTATGATGACTGCAAAGAGGAGACTCCGGGTAGTGTTGCTAGTGCAAGGCATTGTCCCTATTTGTCTTGCTTTTTATTAGTGCGGTTGCTGTAATCAATCTGAGTCATTGTGACCATTTTTGTTTGTATTGAGATTCGCAATCTCAACCTTTTTGACTGAATATTTTAATCTGTTTGGCGAATCAATGAAGTTAGGCGTATGTAGGATTGCCAAATGGAATAATGGTTATAGTTTATAAACAACAATTGCCTAATGCAGTTGATTAGCAAAAAATCCATATTCGTCTCAATGTTGAACCTCTTAGTTGTTATTTAGTTCCTCTCCCTACCTATCTAAAGAAAATGAAAAGATAAGGTTATGGCTTACAAGTTCAAACAACCTTCCTCATTGAAGATGTAGCATGCTTCAAATAATCAGACCGTTATCAATAGAATCATAATCGACTAACCATGATTTTGGTTATGAATACATTTAGATTTTCCATTTTGATACATTTTTCTCTTCAACAAGATTTTTAAATAAAATGCTCTAGAAACTCAGAAGATTTTTGCTCATCCCTGATTCTTTCTAGGGTTTTGATCTATTTCGATCAAAATCAATATGGAAGGCAGAAGTAGCAAGCCGGAAGCTGGAAGCCAGAAGCCAAAGTCCTATGTCTGAATCGGGTTTTCAGACCTTGAGATGTATGTCCTCCAATGTGCCTTCCCATTTGTGTTTTGGTAAACAGATGCTATTAAAAGGAAGAAATTAGATATCCTCATAGGCCAAAAGGCCAAGAAGCCGAGGGCTAGAACAGGGCCAGAAAAGGTCGAGCTCTCCATCAAAACAGACAGTATGGCTAGAGAGTGAGCTTCTGAGTAAACTACTTATTGTTCGGTGGATTCTGGACCAAGCAAATAAAATTAAATACTCCTCTAGGTGATTCCCGCGAGAAAGGGAGTGCGGATCAAGTTTGTTCCGAGGAAGATTCCTCTCTACTGCAGGTAACCACCCCACCTCAAACCTCAAGGGATAGCTCAGTCGATAAAAACCAACACTTTCACAATCAAGAGGTAATGAGTTCAACTATTTTTGGAGTCTACCTATCCAAAAAGAAAAAAACCCACCCCACCCAAAATCACATCATCCATGGAGTGGGGGATCTGGACTTAATCCTTCCGGTGCCCCATCCTCTCTTGAGTCCTCATACCCCATTCCCACTAAGCACACAACTAACATGGTCAAATTTCTTCTAAAATTAGAATAGTAACTGCCACTCAGGTTAATGGTCATTCACATCCATTAAATTGAAAGAAAAATAAAATTATTTCTCATATCCAAGCAATGAGATTAGTAGTATATTAAACTAATCCTTCAAATTTGATCATGATTATCCATGAATAGTTGGAGAAAAAATTCATGAAAAATGATGGGACTTTTTCATATTCTAAGAGAAAATTTAGAACATTAAAAAGAATTTATCAGAAATTATTTGTGTAATTTAAGTCTCAATTTTCCCCTCTAGTTTTATGTGAGACAGATCTATTACTTAAGGATGTTTAATTGCTAGAAAATTTTGTTTCAATCTATGAGCATAAGAGAGATGAGAAAAACAAACTATTACCACCGCCCCACCCCCACCAGAAAAAAAAAAAAAAAAGAAGAAGAAGAAGAGAATTTAAATAAGAATACTATTTCTGGTGAAGTATCTCTTCCTCACCCTCTTCCTCCTGTGAAAGCCTGGAGAGCTGGAGAGGGTCAAAGCTATGAGAAGATGGCGCAGTCTCAACTGCAATTTCGAAATTTGACGATAAGCTACTGAGGTTGACAAGGTTGTTGGAGGCCGATGAATTATTAGAGTAAGCCGGCTGAAGCACTGCAAAATTCGGCAGCTGATGAAGCTGATTCTGTTGATTCTGTATGCTCTGAAGAGCATTTGCCATGGCTAACCTACAGCTCATCAGCTGGCTTTGCACAGAAGAGAGCTCTGCTTCCAATGAAGCCACCTGAAAAAAATTAACATGAAAGACTTACTTCCCCTGCAAGTTGTAAATTCTGCCTTCGCTGCAACCTTAGCTCTGATACCATTTGTTAAGAACTTGGATAAAACTCATGAAATAATAGATTCTAACCTGTTGCTGTAATGCGTGTATAGTGGAGACGCATCCATAAACAGGATCAGACAACCTAGCTTGAGCCTCATAAGATATGGTGACGACAGCATCATGTCGTCGGTTGGGTGGTACACGTAACAAAAGCTTAGATACATTACTTGCGCCAAACACCTTGTGGACGGCTGCGAAGCGAGCTGCACCTTGGTCTGATCCAAAATATGGTGCAAAGATACATCCACTAATGCATTTCCTCCTTAAGAACTTGCATGCACCACAAGGTGGAGCTGTTGTTGATGTAGTTGCCAGAGTAACAGCAGTTCGCTTTCCAATGCCACTACTACGGTGACCATCGCAAGAGGACTCCTGATCCATGTCAAAGAAGGTGGTGGTGCCGAGGGAGATGGTGAGCCAAGAAAGGAGGAGGTGGTGGTAGTGTTAATATATATTTGATAGACTCAGGAGAGGGCACGTTAGTCTCGTGAGGGGGTTGGCGAGGTGAATGAGGTGGGAGACGTTACTGCTCTCTCTGCTGATGAGAGAGAGACAGATGAATTGTGGTTTCATTTTGTACCATGTAGAGAGAGAGAAAGAGAGAGTGCAAAGGGAGTGTTAATTCTGTTTGTTTGTTGATGTGGGTAAGTAAAGTTTAAGTGTAAAATATTAGTAAAAGAAATTGTTGGTCGTGTGGGGGGAGCACACAAGATTTGTGCTGCTCCGTCGCGTGTGGAATGGTGAGCGTTAGTAGTACACGTCCACGGGATTCACAGTACTATGGGGGCTTCAATCTTCTACGGATGGCTCTCTATGTCACATTCAAATGTGATCAGGCTCTAATGGGGAGGGGGTTTCAACTTTGAACTTGAACGCGAATTCAGTTCCTCTACATATACATTCACTTTCAAGTTTCAAGTTTCAACCTTAAATGTATGAGTCAAAGTCCAACACCTGTTCCTTTTACATCCAATTTCACCATGTGACAGATAAATGTACATACATGATGATGATCCATTCTCTCGAGGATGGACTGTTCTGGTCGTCAAGAATTTGAAAAATAAAGTCATGAATCCTGAATAGTTGGGGGAGGGGAAGGGCAGGGGAAAGAAAACTACTTTTATTCCTTCAAGTTTGAGCATGTCAAGATTGTTTTTGCATTGGACACAACAATCTTGATCAAACAAAGTGTAGCAAATTGTGACGGTCTTCCTGTGCCCACGGTGACACAAGGCTTGTGATGCACATGGGGGATATCAGGAGGGTATTTTGGAAAAGTACAAGTTCATCAAATAACTCACGCTTCTGTGTGTTTCTTAAAGAGGCAACTTTGATGAGATCAGGGTAGTTTCCTCTAATAAAGTATGTTCAAGCCTTCATTTTGCAATATTTTCTTCTTCTTTGAGCTGAAACTTTCTTCCTAATAATAAAATAAACGGAAATAAATAATATTTTTTGCTATAATCTCTATATTATATTCATAAATGATACACCCCATAACACTGATCAGTAAACTTGGAGAGCACAAGAATTCCACTGGTTAACCAACCCCCAACTTGCTTCAATCATAGAACCATGAAGTAATGATCCAACAATCTGATGGTTAAAGATAGATATAACAGTTGCACTAAAGATTGCTTGTTGATTGACAAATGAGATATATCAGATTAGCCACAGGAAGGCATCAACAGAAACATACACTAAAATGGAGCAAAGGAAATCTAAAACCGAGGAAGACATCATGTCTGTTCTGAAGGAAGAACTCCAAAGCAACCAGAGCTACTACAAAAACATTGTAAGCCATTAGGCCTGAGTCTAACATCTCCATAACTAAATGTAAGCTCTTCACCTTCTTGTATGTCTCTGGAAGAAAAGAAACAAAGACGAGGTAGCAACAAGCCTGAGTTTCTCACCAAGACTGTTGAAAGATTGCCACCATCACAAGAATGATTAACAAAGCGTGCAACATTTCCAACTCTTGTGGCATCAATGTTCACCCTCAAACATGCTTTTCTGGAAGGTAGATGCTCTCGCACAACCAAAAGGGCAGAAGAAAATTGACTAATTGAAGCAAGTTCATCGTACTTCTGCTGCCGCCTTCTAGCTTCTTCAGTTGTCAATACTTCACCTAAGCAGCACAGTTTCACACATGTGACATTAATGCAAGATTCAACAGAAATTATAGAATGTAACCAAATAAATAACCCGAACGCCCATCAGGGACCAATGAAGAGGGTTAGTTTGGAGATGAACCATTAAATGAATCTCAATGGTGGGTTGGATTACTTTTTTTGAAATTAACCAATGCTAGTGTGGACCTTTTCAGCTTACATTTGCAAACCATTGTTATAAATTGCAATCATCCAGGAACCAGTTCTCTAGCAAATATGGTTGGAAGGGCAGGTGATGGGACAGAAAAAAAGGGGTGAATGCTCACTACGGACGGGAAACAACAGGGAGAAATTTGACAACAAAAATAGAAAACAGAAGAAAAGATTAGAGATAGTCTATTAACAAGATTCCATGATAAAGTCTTTAGAGATTGGCTTAAGCTTAATGAAGTGCAATATATTTTTAGTGTTTATTTCAAATGTAGAAATGCCATAATGCATCCTATGAGAAATCCATATTATATGGGCTGATTTGCTATTTGACATTAATATTATATTTTAAAGTTCAAAGAAGCCAATATAAGGGAAAATTGCCTTTACATGGTCCTTGGAACGGCTTACTAATGGAATGGTCCACCATTTTGAGCCACATGGACAGATAATGGGGCAATTCTAACAGTTGGACAGAGAGGACATGGTCTGGAGTAGCCACGTCTTAAAGTTTAAGCCTAATTAATTCAAATACCCTCTTGTGTATTGGTATGCAACCCCATGTATGCCCAAACATGCCTAATTATTTAATTTTATTGGTACTGGGGTCTTTTTGAGCTTACAATAAAGTCCAATTTTGGAGGGAATTTCCACAGACAAAAACAAAATATTTCTGTTCTTGTTCTCAGTGTGAGAAGAAAGATTACAAAAGAGAAGAGAACCAAAAGAAATTTTCTTTTCTCTCCTTTTTTTT
>NC_056564.1:12718680-12757177 GCF_013358625.1 Macadamia integrifolia | reverse complement strand
GGGGGTGGTGGGTGTGGAGAAAAGATTGCTTCTGTGTGCCTCTTTTGCCTTGTTTATATATCTGCATGAATGTCGGAAGAGTTGCTTAGTGTTTTGTGCCTGTGATTAATCTGTATTTAATGCTTGTTGGAAGAGAAAGTTAAACAGGTGAGATTTTTGTGAAAAATGATTCACTGAGTTGATTTTATTTAAAAAGGAAAATTTTTAAGTACAATAAAGAATCTCTATTCACAAACACAGGGAAAGATATGACGTGGTGAAAATTCAAATAGAGATAATTGTGGTTATTTACTGGCTACTGCGTAGGGTAGAAAACAGGTTTAGGAGGCATGGGAGTGATGTTGATTGAAGCATGAAGAAGAAAAAATACAAAAAGTAATGTTCAAAACACTGTTCATTGAACACTGTTCACGGAAGCAGTGTACCACAATTCACGTGTTACAGTTCATGTGAACAATGTCGTGGTACTGTTCATGCTTCATTTGTGAGCCTAGGTATCAGTTATAATGAAGCCCGTTGGTCCAGCTTTGTTCTGTCCAAATTAGCCATAGAACAGCATTACTTTAAGAAGATATTTGACAGCTTGGGTGAGAAAAACTGATGGAAATTTTCCAGAATTCTGTAAGGCCCATGCCAGCTTGCAAGGGAGAGTGGTTGCTGAGATTTTCTAGACACTATCTACTTTCAATTTTGATTAGTTTCTATTTTCCTTGTTCTTATTCATGTCATAGCAATAGTTAGATTTAGTTTCTATTTCCAATTCTCAGTTTTAGAAAGTAGAGTTTCTATTATATTGGGTTTGTATTTCTTTTTTCCTTGTCCAGCAAGTTGTCTTTGATAGAGTTTCTTTCTATTTTATTATGCGACTTTATTTTTGGTACTCTCCAATAGCATAAAGAGTTACCATTTTCTTGTAATTGGTTTAATTATAAATAAAAGCAGGAGGCTGCACACAACACAGCCAACAAGTTGAGCAAAGTAAAAGAAATTGATCTACTAATCATGAAAGCTGTGAGATGCAGTGGCTGTAAGCCGTACTGGTGAGAGACCTTGGACTGAGATAGCTCCCTATCCCCTTCTTCTCTATTTGCTATTTTATTTTTCTTATTTGTTACTTGAATCTGAGATTTATTGTTGTGGTTAAGATCATGCCTGGGCTTAAGTCGTGACTTGGCCTTACATTGGGAAGACAATCCAGGAGAGAGAGAAAATGAGAATAAAAGTTTGGAAATAGGTGGCCAAGTAAGATTTTTCAACAATTCTAGGCCTCTTCAATTTTAAATTTGTTTCCTTACTCCAGAGTTCCAACACTTCTCTTTTGTTTGCCATATAACACAACCACACACACAGCAGCACCATACCAATAATTATCTCATTACATTACTAAAAAGATTGGCATTGAATGGTATATCTCAAAAAACTAAAGGCTTTGCTAATTACCATGATGATACAACTTCCCTTAACACCACAGCATAAGCATAAGAGCTTAATATAAACACCATCAGAAAATTTACGACTATAAATCAAACTCTTTCGCTATCTATATTTATCATGTTAACTCATTCAAAGACCCACCCATTCCCTTTTATTCATTTTCTTTCCTAACTTAAAATTTCAGTGATTATCCCATGCTATGTATTTAATAATATTATTAGAACAAATCCATTATATACAGTAGTATTAAATTAGATGTCCAAGTCCTCTAATAGAAGTAAAGGTTTGGCATAACCTAGCAAACACAAACCATAATGAACTGAAGCAGCACTCTGTAAAAACAGAACTAATAGAAATGGAGAGAGTAATTCCAATATAAAACATACCGGCGTACTCGCAGATGAATTCCCCACGCCCAATGAACTGAGCGGCGTGCAAGCCCCAACCTTTCCTCCGATCCTTAACAATTGCCAGTCGAATGGAAATTTCTCGCAGAGTCGATCGGTACTCGCATTCCAACCCGCAAGCACAACTCGGTCCACACTCCATCATCACCATCTCCGCGTCCGGACTCGAACCCAAAAGCTCGGGCTGGATAGTCGAACATGGGCAGCATTCTGATTCCCCAACTTCGTTCACTTTATAAGATTGAGAACAGCTCTTACAGTCACAACCACAATCAAGTTCGAACGTTCTTGAGAAGGAACACATCGGGTTCAGATCGAAACTTGTATCTGAAGATGGCTTGGAGTACGGTCTGTTGCGATTAGTAGGGTTAGGGATGAATCCCCATGGTTGTTGAGATAAGGGAAGCGAGTCAGGGAGACCCAGAATTTGTGACCGAGTGTAGATGAAATACCAGTAGGGTTGATCATCGACGGAATTAAGGAAAGGGATGGGATTCATTTCGAAGCTTCTCGCGGCATCTGAAGCTCTCCTGGTGGTGATGATTCGGGATATCCGGTGGAGGGTTTTGCAGGTCGAAGATACGGAAGCAAGGTCGGACGGTGGGAGCCATGGAAGTATCAACTCCGCGCATTCAAAGAGGAGTTCTGCTTCGATTTCAGTTCGAGAACACTCACAAATCCTTTTCCCCTCCTGGAGCATCGGAAGAAGAAGGCGGGAGTTGGGAACAGTAATTGCAAATGGTTCTCCATTTGCGGTTTACTTCAAATAATCGTCGGGACCGGGCTGGTACTTGGTTGGACCGATATTTTCGTCATTTTGGTTGGCTCGAATTCAGGTCCGACCAAAGTATAAAATGCAAAAGGTCACCCTGCGGTTTATTTCTAATAATCCCAGAAGGCTGAGTGTTGGTTTCTACACAGGGTTTCAAAAATTGGTGAATTGGACCAGAAATTGGCTGAGACTAACCTCAATTTCTGTCGTTTCAAATCAGAATAAGCCAAAATTCTCCTGAATCAATGGGTTTTCAAACTAAATGGCCGATTTTAGGATTTTTGAGACCAACTTCAATCCAATCTAAATCAGAATCGGCAGAGAACGATCGAGTCCTTGATTCCTATTTTTAAAACATTATTTCCACAAGCATATGTTTTGATTCTCTTATATGGAAGAATAATGTGACAATTCGACCATTTGATGCTTGTGGAATGATGTAGATTAACCATATATTAAATTTGATATCAATATTTAATATACCATCCCGTTTCTCATATATAGATATGCATTTCTGTGTATGTCCATGAGCCTATACTGCAGTCCTATACTCTATGCCCCATTTTGGTAGTCCCCTTTTTTTTTTTTTTTTTTTTATTTCTGATTTTGTCACTTCATAAATTCTTATTAATCTAAAATTTAATTCATGTCCACTTGGCCATAGTACATGGATTAATCTATATGATATGCATCTCATTGGAACAATCTCAATGATCAATTATTAGGTAATAAAGGTTTCAAAAAATGTAACATAAAATTGGGTATTCTAAGGATTTGTATGCCTATGGGAAAATTATACATCAAAATGTGTTTATGAGACCTATACCAAGTTCCTCAGCAAGTTCATCCCACAAAGGAAGTAGTGTCAACACAACAAGAAGTATTGCAACAATCAATGCTGTTCTCCTCCATGTTCCTACCTCAGACACATCATTTAAGCATGGTTTCTCCGGGGTTCTCTGAATATTTGATTTGCAGAAAAATCAGCAGACAAAAGTAAATAAAAAAAAACTAGAATATGGTAGTACTTTTGGAGTAGACTTTTTCTCATCCCCTGAATCCAGATCTTCTGCGGTGAGCGGTGAGTGGCAGTGAGCATCCAACGGCTGGGAGGCCCCGACATGCACCCCCAGCCGTTGGATGCTCACTGCCTCACTGCAGATGATCCAGGCACCCCTCAGAGTCATTATCTACATACCTGACATATCAGTACGTAAAGCCCCCAAGGAAGTGATAAAGGTCCACCAAGCTGCACAAAAATACAAATTAGATGCCCATCATGTATATAGTATTCATGGAAGAAATCAAACCAAGAATAAATCTAACACCCTTTTTTAAAAAGAACACTTGCTCCAGTCTTGGACAAAATGAAAGCCATGCTTCCTTTTGTGCTATTCACATTAAGGGTAATTTTCTACACATACTTTGTAGCAACCATAAATCCCAGCTAGGGACAACAAGAGAGGGACTCTCAAACTTTAGAGAGAGAGAGAGAGGGGAGATTCGTGATTAGGCCAGAGAAATTTTCTGGATTGTTTTGTTTTTCCAGTAAGCCAGCATACGACTAATCTACACAACTGCACAACATTCCTAGAAATGAACAGAAATTTTCAACCTACTTTTAGAAGTTCCGTCTGGCAAAAGAGTGATCTTGGGCAAATGCAGAGATACAGATTTACTTTTGAAAACCAAAATTCAAGCATTCTCACCACGCTACTAAAAGCATTTTCAAAATCCACTCAATTACGTAAACAAATGAATCTGGCATTTTCTTCATCACAAGAGACGAGAAATAAACTAGAAACAAACTATACCAAACTTCAATGTTGAATGTTATTGAGTTTTATTGACAAAAGAACAAAGCAGTGAAGGATAGAGGTGTATACCACTCCCAGTCCAAGCAATGTGTAAGTTGTCAGACCAAAGCCAATTAGAGCATTCTTTCCAAAAGCACCCTGCTAAAACAACAACAAATAATAACCGAAGGGCTAAATATTGAATGTCTGCCAAAATATGCCAACATATTCCTATTTCCCCCAAAACCAACATGAAATCCTAATGAAATATAATGATGACACAATATTTTGGCAAAAATTTGACATATGCCATAACCTTTTGAGTCCACAGAAAATGGTTCACTATTTCGGTTCATATAACATGTTGTAACATGTTGAGTTTAGCGCTAATTACCAGAACCAATAGGGGCATTTCTGTCCTATCAATTCTGGTAATTATGTTAGGGTTTCCGCCGTATGGTTTGGAGGTATTTCTGTACTTCTTTTAATTTGGGTTTTTAATATATAAAAATAGAGACTAACCTGCGATCAATCCATTCTGGACAGATCGCAGGTTACTCCTTCTTTTGGGAGACTTTCGGTCCTTTCTCTCTCTCTCTTTTATCTTCTTTTCTTCTTCTCTTCTTTTCTCTTTTCTCTGGTTTGTTTACAGGTATCTGGGATTGTAACATGGTATCAGAGCCTCTGTAATCAAATCAAGCTTTTCAAAACACTCCTAGCTGATCTCGTTTTTGCGCTAAAATCTTATGGTGTGCAGCCACCTGTCACTGCCTCTACTATGTATTAAATCACATGGAGCGATTTATTTGGCGTATGGATCGTGCTCTATTGGTACTATGCTGAAGATTTGAAGACCTTGGACCGCAGCCATCTCCTTCTTTTTTTATGGAACCAGGGTCTCCTAGGTGAAAGTCAGATATCTCCTTTGACCCAATTAATTCCTGCAAGGGCTCTAGCACCAGTCGTCGTGGTTTAGGTGTGGTTTGCTAATTTTTTTGGTATTTTTATGACTCTATTTGTCTACTTTATTTTTGGTTCTCATGGCTGAGACCAAGTCTACTATCTCTGTGACTACTGCATCTGCCTCGAACAATATCAATGTCCAAATTACTTCTATTAAGCTCAAGGGAAGCTCGAATTACCTACTTTGAGCTCAATTTATGAAGGTTTATCTTATGGCCAAGGATAAACTTAAGTATACTACTTCTGATTCTCCTTCGCCATCTGATAAGGGTTATGATGAACGGATGAAGGAGAATGCTTTGATTTTAATCTGGTTGTGGAATAGTATGGAACTAGATGTCATTGCCAATGTCATGTTTCACTCCACTGCAAAGGGAGTATGGGACGATTTGAAGGAAACTTACTCTCAAGAAAAGAACATGACCCGCATCTATAATATTTATGAGAAGTTGTTCCAGTTTTGCCAATCTGATAGATCTCTTTCAGAGTATTATAATAATTTCAGGGAAATGGTTGAAGAACTTAATGTTTTCCAGCCCTTGACCACAGACATTGACAAATTGAAGGCTCAACGGAATGAATTTTTTGTTTCTAAATTTTTGGCTAGTTTGAATAATGATTTGAAGGTAATGAAGGGCCATTTACTTGCAGGCAATACTATCCCTTCTCTGAATGACACTTATTCGAGACTGCAGTGTATCACTTCATCAACTAAATCTGATCAGTCTGCCAAAGACAATTCTGCCTTCCTTGCCAACCGTGGACGTGGTCTCAGTTGTGGGGGGGTCGTGGATCCACTGGTAGAGGTTCTAGCGGACAGCCTTCTAATTGTGTAGCCCGCCTGTGCACTCATTGTGGGAAGCCCAACCATACTACAAAGACTTGCTGGGCAAAGCATCGCAAGCCAGAGTGGGTAACCCAGTTAGCCAATCATACAGTGTTAGATGATGGTACTGACACAGTGTCTCCCGTTGATGCTAAATCGAGACCTTCTTCAGGCGACTCATTTACCAGTCTGCGCAATGACATCAATCAGTTGCTCCGACGCTTGCACACTCTCGAGGCATCCTCTAATACATCCAATAGTGGGTCTACATCCGCTGCCACCTTAGCTCATACAGGTACCTCAGCCCTTCTTACCACCACTTCTACCCCATGGATTATTGATTCAGGTGCCTCTGCTCATATAACTAGTAAGTCATCACTTTTTAAGAATTTTTCCTCTAGTACCAGTTCTACATCTGTTATTCTAGCCAACGGTGCTTCCACACCAGTTCTAGGCCATAGTACTATCTCTCCTACCCCCTCTCCGAATTTATCTTCTGTGTTACATGTTCCACAATTTCCATTAAGTCTTTTTTCTATGAGCCAAATAACTAGTTCATTAAATTGCTCAATAACCTTTTTTTCCTCTTATTGTGTTTTTCAGGATCTTCACACGAGAAAGACGATTGGTGGAAGGTGTGAAAAGGATGGTTTATATTATCTCAACTGTGGCTCTCCTACTTCTTCTGCTGCTGCTACTGTTGTTGGGGATGTGACCCATTTTTAATGGCACTATCGTTTAGGACATTTATCTTTGTCTAGGTTGAAACTTTTTGTTAAGATATGTACAACGATATGGGGAGTGTCCTTATCATGGATGAGTTTTACTTTTTTGCTTTAGTTTATTTCTTTCCCTAGTTAGGATAGATCTCTACTTACTAATTAGGATAGACTTCCTATTTTATCTTGCTTGTGGCACAAGGACTTAGTTTCCTAGTTTGATTGTACTACTTTGGACGTTAATAAATATTGATGGTATGGGGAACTGGAAAACATACTCGGCTGCTCCCCTCTTACAGTCTTCCTTCTCTCTCTTCTCTTCTTCTCTCTTAATCTCTTTCTCTTTTCTCTTACTCTCTCAAGTTACTGGTTACAGATCTTGGTTTTGTAACATGGTATCCGAGCAGAAACCAGTAGCTGTTTTGAGAGTCCTTCTAAGTTCTCTTGCTACTAGTGAAACCCTAGTTCATAGAAGAAAAAAGAAGAACTAGGGTTTCATATGGTTTCGATGAAGATTTTGTATGATGAAGCATAACTGCTGCTACTGCTACGATTTACTGCTGGAGTTCTCGGTTTGCAGCTTGACACTTCTAAGCCATTCGATACTTTGTTGTTATAGTTTGCCGTGATTAGGATTTGCTGCTCCGCTGAACTAGTTTTCTCTATTGGATTTGCTCTCAAACTGGAAATCGCTGCTGTCATATGTTGCTGTCTGACGTCAATAACTCTGCTGATTTGCTACCTGCATTTGTTGATTTTCTAGTTTGCATTGATTCGTGGGTTTCAACGATTTTCTGGTTGATGCTGCTATGGGCTATGGTTCTTTGATCTGAAGTTGAATCAATTGCTACTTGGTTGCTGCTCTATCGATTTGCAGCTTCAATTTTCAGCAACAATGTACTGCCGTTTGCGTGTCGAGTTGTTGATCCCACAATCAAACTACTGGTGGCAGATTTTCCGCCATGTTTTTGGCTGGAGGCAAGGGACGATTGACCTGCCCCACAATTTGTGCTTCTTTAAATCCTATTTCCCATATTTCCTTTACTACCCCTCTCTTTTATCTATAATCCCTCCTGTCCCATTAATTTGTTTTGCTTACTAGGTTACCCTTTGGCCATACGTTCTCCCGTTACTTGGCTTTCTTATTTTATCTCTTTAATTTCTAGTATTGCCCCTCCCTTTGTCTCTTATTCCTTCATGCCCATTAATTAACCTTCTTTCCTAGTTTATCCCCAAACAATAATTCCAATTCCCTTGTTGTCCATTGGCTCTTCAACTACCAAATTGACCCCTTGAAAATTCTGATTATTTACCAGAATGCCATTACTCCATTAACTGGTTATTGCACTCTTGGCTGGGCCCATAATTGGGTTCAAAACTGAGATTGCATGAATTAATTACAGATTTGTCATTTTTGAGCACATAGCACCCAATTTAGGGTCTTGGACCCCTAGATTGCATCAGTTTGGGTTACAATTTTTTGGAAAATTGGTGCTTGCATGAAAATAATTTGCTACAGTGCGAGGGAGATTGGAAATTATCGTTTTGCTCTTAACTATGAGGTCATATGTACTGCTCATTCTTTGAGATGCTAATTATTGGACATTGTATGTCCACGTGTAATGCTACACGTGAGGGGGAGATTAGAGTTATTATTTACTCAATTGTAGTTCTTATATTATCTGCTTTATTCTGGTACTTGCTTACATTGGCACCTGATGCTACTACTACTTGCCTAACTCGGCAGCCAATGCTGCTACTTGCTTACTTCGGCACCTGATGCTGCTACTTGCTTACCCCAGCACCCCGATGCTGCTACTTGCTTACTTCAGCACTTGATACTGCTACTTGCTTACCCCCGGCAACCAATGCTGCTACTTGTTATCTCGAGCACCCGATGCTGCTACTTGCTTACCCCGGCATCCTGATGCTGCTACTTGCTTACTTCAGCACCTGATGTTGCTACTTGGTCCCTGACAACCTGATGTCGATATATGCTTACCCCGCAACCTGTTGTTGCTACTTTCTACCTACTACCTACCTTCCTTGGGAAGCGCCTTTGATGCTACTAACTTTATGGTGTGGATGATTGGAGTTCTCTGTGCTCTCTAGCATCTACCATTACTACTCAAGACTGGAGTTATGCTTAATTTTCTATTCTTGTTGGTCCAAGCTGGAAGTTTTCTTTTGATATATGTATACTCCAGCTTGAGGGGGAGTGTTAAGATATGTACAACGATATGGGGAGTGTCCCTATCGTGGATGAGTTTTACTTCCTTGCTTTAGTGTATTTCTTTCCCTAGTTAGGATAGATCTCTACTTACTAATTAGGATAGACTTCCTATTTTATCTTGCTTATGGCACAAGGACTTAGTTTCCTAGTTTGATTGTACTACTTTGGGTGTTAATAAATATTGATGGTAGGGGGGATTGGAAAACATACTCGGCTACTCCCCTCTTGCAGTCTCTCTTCTCTCTCTTCTCTCTCTTCTCTCTCTTCTCTTCTTCTCTCTTAATCTCTTTCTCTCTTCTCTTACTCTCTCAAGTTACTGGTTACAGATCTTGGTTTTGTAACACTTTTATTTCCCAATTTTAAGTCTGTTCTTGGGTTAGAATGTGAGGCATGTTAGTTGGGCAAACATCATCGTGTGTCCTTCCTATCTCGCTCTATGTCTTGTAGTCCATCTTTATTTTCTTTAATCCATTCTCTACTCTTTAAGCTTCAATGAGTGTAGGAATGGAGATCCTCAAGTAAAAGCTCCAAAATCTTTGCTCCTTAGTGTTTTTTCTTCAAAAAAGTACGGAGAGAGGCGAGATCTTGGTGAGATAGAGGTGAGATCTCGAGATCTCGGTCGAGTTCTTGTACAATTATAATTAGCCATACATCTCGTCTCAGCTTTTTGAAAAATAGAGATATTAGTGAGATCTCGCCGAGATCTTAAACATGTATGTGAATGGCCCCAAGGAAGTAAGAGGAGTCGAACTCAGAATCACAAGCTTCCTGAGGTGAAGATCCCTTGCCAACTCAGGTACCCCTTTAGTAAGATGAGACCTGACCAACTTGCTACAATGTTATAATAAACATCAAAGAATGATCAATGTTATTGACGATGATAGTATTGTTAAAACTAGACAGTCAATAAGGTTCAAAGAGAAATTATGACATGGAAAACACATGAGTAAGCTAAATTCTGGTGACTAGTCTTACTCAAATTCTTAATTAATGCCAATGAACCTAGCTTAACAGATTGAAATTGGAATATTCGGGATTTTATGGTGAGACGCAGAAGGAAATGATCCCTTGCATCTCAGACACTACATCACAATGTATAATATAATTGGGTTCAAGCCAAAAACTGCCATTCTGTGTTCATTATGCTCTCTGATTTCTATCCATGCTTCTACAATACTTCTCTAGTTCAAACATTGGAAAGAAAGAGAAAAGGCAACCTGCACAGCTCTTCCACCATCAAGGCATCCAACAGGAAGCATATTAAAAGCTGAAGACGTTAAACCACACCTGCAAGTAAAAACACATGACACAAGAATTTGACATGTAGCCCAATCAACAGGGATGAAGATAAGAAAAGAGAAAAAGAAGAATACACCACCAGCCTGCAATCACAAGAGGGTGGATCGCGATAGTGGCCGCATGCATGGGCCTGCATATATACATTGGAAAAAGTTAAACACAACTAGGGGAAGAAAATTAAAGCAAACTAAGTCCAAATTATTAAGCACAATAAACAAGAGAATCTTAAATTAGAAGAAAACTGAATGTCATTTCTCAAGCTGGACTTCCAAAAAGAAATTACCTTCACTGACAACAACAAAAATTTGGTTTAAAGTTCTAACAAGAAGAAAATCTTGATTACCGATCCATGAGACAGTAAAAATGATCTCCTAGTACTAGCAAAAAGCCACATATATAATGCACTTGCCAACAGGTATGGACCCATGGTGTCAAGTATCAATACAATATGGACAAGTAAGAGATTGGCCATGTCAATACGATAAATAAGAATTTACGTACAGAATCAATACAAATTGATATTGTACCGACATGGTCCGATATAAACTTAACGCACAGTCTACCATGTTTTGCATGTATCATAAGCATATGCATGCATACAAAGTGTATATCGTAAGCGTATCTAGCATCTCTCTGTTACGTCTCTGAGACATCTCTTAAAACCAACTTTCTGATACATTGGCCGATGCTTGACATCTTGACTATGGAGGAGACATAAACTGGAGTTTTACTACCATCAGCTAGTGTATCGTGTGTGCAGCATAATGTAGGAATGGATTTGACAATCAAACCAGACCCAAGACTGATGGAAAGTTAAACCAAAGAACAACCAATAACCCCCAATAGTAGACAGCAACAACAGTCCAACTTAAACCAGTCAACAGTTCTTGAAAAACCAGAATTATCAGATCCAGAATCTAGAATTTCATGTAGCAGAGTTTGCACCAACAAATAGAATTTCAGCAACAGAAATAGAGTATTTGAATAAGGTCCAATTAGAATCAAAATATCACAGGAATAGATAACCAAATCAGAACTTGATTCTGACAGCAGGTTCTGAGATCTGGCAGTAATTTATGGAACTTCAGTAGAGTATTATTAAGGAACTAATAACAAATCTAATTATTGATTAAAGGTCCAGTTCAATGGGGAATAAAAGCAGCAGTCAACTTCAACACAGATTAAAAAAAAACAGAAATCAATTTTGGGCAGAGAACACTATCGGCCAGAGTTGAAGGAAACTCAGAACCAGACAAACCCCTGGTCTGATTGGTCCCAAATTAAGGTCGAGCCTCCCTCTTAATAAACCCAACAATTGATCAAAAAGGGAGGGCCATCGGCTGGTTGGATCTTCCAGAATAGAGTAGGGGCAATAAGAAGAAATCTGGAGATTTCCAGAACCAGAATTCAATCACAGTTTCAGATCTCTTACCTGATTTGAAGAACCTTGCAATTAACTTTGAAAAGAAAGAAATAATAGTTGAAGAGACCTCTTGGACTTCACGCTGCAAAGAGTCAATTGGATCAAACACCAATTCCTTCAGCCTTGATCAAACACAAGACAACTCTTCATAAAGAAGACAATAGCAATAACCATTATTTTTTTATCATAATCATTCTAGGCTTTTAGGAGCCTTCTCTTCTTTATTTATAATGTTAATGGGGGAGGGAATTACAAAATAGAAGGTTCCTCAAAAAGGAAACCAAATATTCTCCTGATACAATAGTTACTAAAAACTGAAATTAGAAACTAGTTGAAAAAGAAAACTAACTAATAATGACTTGACTCAATTAACAACTTGACTCCTAAGGAAACAAATATAACTCAAATCAAACCCAAAAAGGGAAACTAATGGAAAAAGGAAACTAACTAGTAGTCCCGTACTCAATCTTAGACCCATAAAAGTGATCTATTACACTCAAAATTCATGGGATCAAAGGCCCAACATGTATGGAACCCAACCCTAGGCTTATTCCTAATAAAACAAGCCTATTTTGGTAATTAATCTGCATCAACTCTCCCCATCTTGAAAAAATTCATCCTCAAATTTTGCAGTGATAAGGGAGAAACAACATTTGCGTAACAGCTTTAACCATTCCAAAACAAAATTCTGGTTGCTTGAAGACTTTTGGAAGGTAGTCTTCAAGGTGTGGAGCTTTCTCTTCAAAGAACCATGATGGCATAACAAACTCTATATGCTCAACCTCTGAATCAATACCATCTGTGAATGTTATGTCTATAGAGTTGTCAATGTTGGTAACCTTCTCATCAAGGATTGGAACAAACTCTTCCATTTCATTATGAATCTCAAAGACTTGTGGAGTTCTTTCAATCACTACCTCATCTTCCACATCTTTAGTCTTGTCTACTATGCTCTCTTCAATGTAGAATCCTTCAGCGGAGTCTTCTTCCATGGTTTCAGTCTTGTCTACTATGCTCTCTTTAATGTAGAACTCTTCAGTTGAATCTTCTATCTCTTGACCTTCTATCTTTGAAGCTTCAAGAACTATCTCTTCAATGTGAACCTTGACTTCAAGTTCTTTTGGTTTTAATAGAGGTATCTTCACTTCATATAGAGGAGTTGTGGCTCTTGGGGGTGCTGAAGTGCTAGGTTTAGTGGCTGAAAAAAAAAATTTGACCTCCCCAGCTTGAAAACCAAACCTTCCACCTGACTGTGCCATAAGTTCCTCTGCTCGAAGAGCCTTGTCAAAGCAATCTCTCACTGTATACACATCAGCAACACCAATTCCCTTATTAATTTGAACTCGTAATCCCAGTCGAAACTGAGAAAGTAATTGCCTCTCATTCTTCCTAATGCCTGTGCGAGAATAAAGTGCATCAAACTTATTCATATACTCCACCACAGTCATATTTCCCTAACGATGAGAGTTCAACTGGTCTTGTATACAAGCTCTGAAATTACATGGCAATTACTTATCAGACAGTTCAAGTTTCATCTCCTCCCAAGTAGTAGGCTCTCTACCATGGTCTTCCAACTCTTGCTCATAGGTTCTCCACCAATCACGAGCGGCCTCAACTAGCTTAGTACGAGCTAGTTTCATCTTCCGTTCCTCAGGTAGGTCATAGTAGTCAAAATAATCATCCAAAGCAGCTACCCAATCATAAAACAATTGGGGGTCATGTCTACCATCAAACTCCTTCAGATCAAGCTTGACCTTCTGTGAATCTCTAGAGTACCTCTGATATGTGGGACGTTCTGTCTCAAAGTTACCCCTTACATGTTCTTCTAAAGTAGGTTTCTCTACAAGAATCCTTTGTGCTGCTCTCAGATTAGGGATAGGTCTCCTATTAGCCGACTGAGTAGTTACATTCAATGATGTTTCTTCCACTTCGGGTATTGTATGTGAATCACAGATAGGTTTTTGTGGTTGGTTTTCCATAGCCAACAACCCTGCATTCAGATCAGTCAGCAAAGCTTGCAGTTCAGCCTTCAATTCAGTTCTCCATTTCTGTAGAAACTCCATAATAGAAGCTAGGGTGGGGGTGTTGTTCTCAGCCATGCTCTGATACCACTTAATGTAGACTAGAGTAGGGGTCTAGCTAAGTCTCAATCTATAGGAACTTTTGAAATAAAGAACAACCAAAACCAACCCCAACCCCAACCCCAACCATGTATCAAAAATTAAATTCATAAACAACCCAGAAACAATACCGAACCCATAGAATAGCAACACAAGGATTAAACAAACCAGTAGCAGTTTAGAACTAAATCCAGAGACTATTAAAGTGCTAACAGTCTTCAAAAATCTGAACAGATATTCAGCAGTACAGCAGGTTATCGATCTCAAGAGAATAACAGCAAAGTCCAATCCAACAATGATTCTTAGGACTAAACCAGGAACAGATGGGAGTCCGTTCAGATTTAAGTTAACAGAATATTAAGAATATCAATCCAGAAAACACTATTCAAACCAGCAGAACCAGAATCCAGAAAATAGAAACTTCAGTTCACTAAAATACGAAAATCTGGAGATTTCTAATATCTCATCAATGGCTGAGCAGAATCAGCCAATATTTGGGCCGATCCTCACTGGTATGGGGAGGAACCTTCGATCAAAAAACTGGACCAATCAGATACTCATATCTGGTCATTCCAGCAGGGGCGGATGCTCTATTTTGCAGAATTTTTTGGGTAGCAGAGTGATAGATTACATACCTGGTTTTGCAGCCCTAATAAGTCTTGAAAGAGATATAAAAACTTAAGAGAATAATACTTGAAGTTGACAGCAACAACAGTCCAACTTAAACCAATCAACAGTTCTTGAAAAACCAGAATTATCAGATCCAGAATCTAGAATTTCAGGTAGCAGAGTTTGCACCAACAAATAGAATTTCAGCAACAGAAATAGAGTATTTGAATAAGGTCCAATTAGAATCAAAATATCACAGGAATAGATAACCAAATCAGAATTTGACTCTGACAACAGGTTCTGAGATCTGGCAGTAATTTCTTGAACTTCAGTAGAGTATTATTAAGGAACTAATAACAAATCTAATTACTGATTAAAGGTTTAGTTCAATGGAGAATAAAAGCAACAGTCAACTTCAACACAGATTAAAAAAAAGCAGAAATCAATTCTGGGCAGAGAACACTATCGGCCAGAATTGAAGGAAACTCAGAACCAGACAAACCCCTGGTCTGATTGGTCCCAAATTAAGGTCGAGCCTCCCTCTTAATAAACCCAACACTTGATCAAAAGGGGAGGGCCATCGGCTGGTTGGATCTTCCAGAATAGAGTAGGGGCAGTAGGAAGAAATCTGGAGATTTCCAGAACCAGAATTCAATCACAGTTTTAGATCTCTTACCTGATTTGAAGAACCTTGCAATTAACTTTGAAAAGAAATAAATAATAGTTGAAGAGACGTCTTGGACTTCACACCGCAAAGAATCAATTGGATCAAACAGCAATTCCTTCAACCTTAATCAAACACAAGACAACTCTTCATGAAGAAGACAATAGCAACAACCATTATTTTTTTTATCAAAATCATTCTAGGCTTTTAGGAGCCTCCTCTTCTTTATTTATAATGTTAATGGGGGAGAGAATTACAAAATAGAAGGTTCCTCGAAAAAGAAACCAAATATTCTCCTAATATAATAGTTACTAAAAACTAAAATTAGAAACTAACTGAAATTAGAAACTAGTTGAAAAAGGAAACTAACTAGTAATGACTTGACTCAATTAACAACTTGACTCCTAAGGAAACAAACATAACTCAAATCAAACCCAAAAAAGGAAACTAATGGAAAAAGGAAACTAACTAGTAATCCAGTACTCAATCTTAGAGCCCCCCTTTTAAACTCATAAAAGTGGTCTATTACACTCAAGATACATGGGATAAAAGGCCCAACATGTATGGAACCCAACCCTAGGCTTATTCCTAATAAAAAAAAATAAGCCTATTTTGGTAATTAATCTACATCACAGCAATCCCAACTTTTGACCATATTAACAGAACAACAGTCCATGAGCTGGATAGATTTTTATTTCACCTGTCTCCCGATCAAAACACTAGATTGAACTAAATGAGCTGAAATTCGCTAACCATTTGAAAAACAGGATATAAAGGAAAGAGATGGCAGATCCCTTATTAGGAAATAATTTAAATAAAAGGGAGACATACGCATAACCAAGAGTGGCTCTGCTGATGAGTCCAAGAAGCAAGGAACCTTGGAACAGCATGCTAGGCACCTGTACTAGATCTCCTGCAGCACCTGGATTTGATGAGAGCAGCAGGCCAACGCAGAACATTGGAAAAGAAAGTGCAGCACCAGCAAATGGACCCGCAAGGGAGATATCAACCTTTGTCCTTCGATCAGGAAGAATTGATTTGAACTAAGCAGTAAATAGTAAAAAAATGAGCAATACAATAGAAAAAATATGGGCATGCCCTAAAATTTGACAACCAATAGCATCCACACCAGTAAATGAAATAACAAGTAAGATTCTTTATCCAGGGATGCCATCAGCAATAGAACATAATATCCGAAATAGTTTAGTGCTAAACAGTAAGCACTTGTAATATTATTTTAAATGAATGCAGTGACAGGTCAACCCTATATATGAAACACGTTAGAGCCATCACTGCAGAACTGATTCCTGCCCCTACCGCTGAAATTCTTAGAATACGAAGATCAATGCCTCTGGTTTCCAACAAAAGGAACGCTTGACATTCAAACCCATCAACCTGTCCTTGGGAATATACGTGGTGGATATAGAAGCTTGAAACCTCCCCATTCAATAAATTCCCATCGAGAAGACCTTATGCATCAGAAGTTGAACCAATCAAATGATCATAAACATTAATCCATTAGTTTTTCAGGATAGTAAGAAAAAAATCATAAAAAAGATAAGCAGTGGACGAACATAATGTCTAGTGGATCCTATGGTAAGCCCTGTGGAATGGCAAGTCCCAACTCCTCAGTTTGTTTGTCACATGTGTAGCACAAATCAGCCTTAGAGGCCTCCTGTACCCCACTTCAGTAATAATACAACATCACGCCAAGGGAAACAAAAAGTAAGAAAAAAATTCTATTTGCATGTCATTCATTCTCATCCAAATGATTTAACCCGAGCAACCAACTATGAAAATTGTACCATTTAGGTAGAAATATCACTTCTATAGAATAACCAATACCTCTATAATTTCTACTTGATAAATTAATTGATATTACAGTAGTAATCATTCATCATGTGAAAATATACAAAGTTAGTGAAATCACCTGGGTGATTGCACCAAAGCTGCCAAGTGTAATGTTAGGAATGAAGTACGGGATACTCAATTTTACTTTCTTAGGGAAAGCAGCTAGAAAATGTCCCACCTCCTGTATGTCAAAAAGAGGGGGTGTGAGTAAGTAAAGATGTATGGAAAACTGAAAAATCGCCACTCTATATGAGCATGAGAAAAGATGACAGATAAGAATAAATGAAATTCGGCCAGGAAAATAGTACCAAACGGACTAATACAACATCATCAATAAGACATCCACGGAGAAAAAAATAAATAAATAAATAAAATCATAAAATCAATCTATAATAAAAGCAAAATGTATAGATTGATTATTGAATGTTTGGAATGGTTGCAATATTTCTATCCTTGACAGTATTGTATAAAATCATCTTCCGTAAAATTCATCCACTCTTTCGTAGCAGAAGCTAAAGCAGAATATTTTTTGCATGGGGTGCAGATTGTGAGCCAAGATAGATAAAATTCTTTATGTTTTTGCTTATGATCCAAGCACAAATATGCAATTAAAAACCAATTTGGAGTAAGAAGTCAGTATTACATGAAATAGCTGAACTCCCAACACACCATATGCCAGTGGCAAAGCAGACTCAACAAATGGGAGCAGCAGCTGCATATCAGGTGGGTCAGTAGCATTTGGATCCGTGAAGTATTTCACAACCTCTGGTGGAAGTCTATTTATCTGTAACCAAAATAGACAAAACTTAACAAAATGATCAATAAATCTAATTGCAATGGTTTTTAGGTAATATTTAGTTATAAGAAAGATGGAGGAACAAACAACTGGAAGCAGTGACTAAGTGCCCTAAAATATTAGCAAACCTGAGATGCGATTCCTAATTCCACACAGGAGCCAATGGTAAGAACAAATAGCAGTAGTGCAATCACGTATTGCCAAAGTGTAGTCGGCCCTGGTTCTGAAACCTCTTTCCGCAGCAAACCAAAGCTTACTCGAGGCCCACCACGCGGGTCTGGTCCCTCCGAATTGGGTTCCTCCACCATAAACAGGTTGTACTTGTCACCAGTGACTTCAGCCAGCTGACGCTGGAGTTTTGCAAAAACTTCTTCCTTCTTACCTCTTAAATTTCCAAGAAAAAGTATGCCCTCACCAAGGTCTCCAAATGGTTCTTCCCTGGTCACCCAGAAAGTAGAGTAACCAAAAAGCTTTTCCTTAATCAACTTCACATCGGTAGGATCAACCTTCTCAGGTCCAAGGAGTTCCATCAGTTTGAAAGAATCGATCTGGAAGTTATCATACGCTGGTCCCATAGGAGACATATTTGGTGACTGAAAACGAGAATGTACAATTTATATGTCACTGAAAGTTGCAATTAGATTAATGAGCACCATATTTACTGCCTCAAATTAAGTCCAGAGGCAGTGCCTCCGATGCTCTTTCAAGGTGAAGGTCGGAGAGGCTTCTGTTTACAATTATTAATCTAAAATGCAAGAATTTCAACCAAGAGAATTTGAAGAAGAAATTACACAGACAGCTTAGACATAAGAGAAATTATGGATATTTTATGAGACATTTAACGAATCCATTTTTTCAGCTCCTTACATGCGAACCAACCTTTGCTAAAATTAAAACCTAAATCTAATTATAACTGAGCCTAAACAACGTCATAATTGAATTTAGAGAAGAAAAAAAAAAAAAAACAGAGAGGAGCAACTGCTATACCCTGGAAGAAACCGATGCAGGCGCCTGTTCCGACTTTAGTTCATCATTGTTCCTCTCTTCTTCCTCCTCGGGAGACGTCGTCGTCAAGTTGGAACCACTAGATTTATTATCCTCTCCCTCATTCCCATTTCTACTAAAACAAGTGAACCTATCGAAACGCCTCCCCAAAATTTCCCTCTTCGATCTTTCTTTACACAATAAGCAGATGTTCTTCAAGCTTTTATGCTCCAATTGTCGAATTCTCTCACTGAAAGCTCCCCTTGTATGACAAACACGGAATCTGAAGTTCAAAGTAGTGAGGGAACAGCTTGTGAGCGTTCCCATCGCTCGAAGAAACCCAAGATGTCCCTCAAACGAGGATTCAAGAACGCTTCATTTGCAACCAGCTATAATGGATTGAGTCTGAGAATGAAACTAAAGCGAAAAGAAAAGAAAAAAATAAAAAATCTCTGAAAAAGATAACGGGAATTTGGATAAATCTTAGTTTTTTTTTTTTTTTTTTTTCGGGTGTGGGGGATGGGGTGGTGGGGTGGGTAGAAATCTTAGTTCAAAACTTGGAAATGGAGAGGGTTAAAAGTCCGTCGACCGTTTTATAGCGTTCGGCTGTGGCAGGAGACTGCCGACTAGTGATTGGGGACAGGGGATAGGGGATAGGGGATAGGGGATAGGGGGTGTCAAACGATAGGTTTGGTTCGGATTTGGGTCGGGAATTGCTATTGGGTCGGATCTGATCGAATATGATCGGGCCAGAGGTATCAAATCGAAACTAGGGTAAAAGGCCGATTTTGATCCACATTTTTTCAATCTATTATGGTTTAGTCTCACTTTTTCATGTATGAAAAAGGTATAACAAGAATTTTAATGATTTGTTTTTTTGGATGATGCTAGGTATGCCGTAGACATACGTTGAGCTATTAATGGGAGGATTGGGATCAAAGAGAATTTTAATGATTTGCTTTTATGGATGATGTTAGGTATGCCATAGACATACGTTCAGCTATTAATGGGAGGATTGGGATGAGAGAAGCATAAAATAATGTTTTTTCCATGTGGATGAGGTGAGAGATAGCCATGAACAGGATAGCCTAGTGGTGGTAGTTTCAGCTTGTGATTAGGATCACGATTCCTCATCTATGCATATGTAATTTAAGTGAAAATCATGGTGGTGGATTGCTGTACTAATCTCCTCGATGATTAATAGAGATGCACGTAAGCTGGCCCAAACACATTGGTTAACAAAAAAGAAAAAAAAAAAAAAAAATGTGAGAGATAGCTAGACACATATCTATATATGCAGGCAATATATCCAACCTTATCATTTTTTTTCCCCCTATTCGATTTTGAATGATCATTTTGATTTATTGGTTTTTTTTTCCTTTATTCGATTTTCAATGATCATTTCAATTTATTGGTCAGTCTATTTATTTCCAGCAAATCAAGAGCAATAAATAATTTATTTGATTTTTCAAAGTTTAAAGTGTGATGGATGAAGTGGAGAGGTATGGAGCATTGTGTGACAGCTGTATCTTTTAAAAGCTTAAGGAAAAAATTGATAGGATTGTTGTATGTCTAGCCATGATGTATAGAGTGGAATATTCGGCAGTTAAGAAATGTCATGCAAATAAGACGCGCATAACATAGATGAAGATGTCAAAAATGATGTATGACAAAAATATGAAGGATAAAATAAAGAATTAGCGTATTATAGTGGATTTGGGAGTTGTTTCGATCAATGACAAGCTCCAAGAAAGCCGTTTGATGTGGTATGATCATGTCCAACGAAGGCCTAACAATGCCCCACTAAGGATGAGTGATAGGATTCATATTGAATAGACTACAAGAGTTAGAGGCAATCATTAACTGACAATGGGAGAAGTTGTGAGAAGTGACATATGTGGTTTAAGCCTTATACCAAGCATGATCTTAGATATAGCATATTAGATATCATAAATTCATGTGCCCATCTTTATTTAGTTGATATTCTCTTATCTTACATGGTTGTATTATCTGTCATTTTACTATGCTACTTTCATCTTTCACCTCACTTTCATATCGTATTTATTGTATTTTTTCATTGTTCTGTTGGCATGTCCCATTATTAACATGTTTGGATTCATGTATCCGACCTCATTAAGTTTGGATAAAGCTTAGTTTGTTGTTTCTTATAATTAGTGGTGGTCACTCTAGTGTTTTTGAAATCAATATCAAACCCGTAAAGAATTTATCCAAATTGAGGAAAAGAATACAGATCGCTTTCTATACTAAAAAATACCAGAAAGAGAAGGGCTTCTATCAAAGGACGTGACAGATAAGAAAAGCCTTTTATTTTTCTTAATTTTCAAAAAATGCGATATGGTACGAAGGTTGAATAATAGGAGATGGACACGTGGCAAGTTTATTTCCACGTGACGAAAACCACTGGTGGCGTCCACCGTCACAGGCCGTCCTCCTCCCAGCGGTAGCTTTCGAAATTTGAAAAGCTCCGTTTCACTACACAAGTTCGAAGTTCGAACTACAAAGTACACGAAGCCGCTGCAAGAAGCCAAAGTTCTTCCTTTCTTCTTTGAAGGGTAGAGCGATGGGCCCCTCGACGACCTCCATGCTTCTGTTTGCTTTCTCGCTGTCATCGTTTTCCTTCCATTCTTCCTCTGAATCAACGAATTACAAAGGTATTCATTTTCATCTCCTTCTTCTATTTACAAAGTCTTAATAGTGTCAAGAAGCTCATTCATCGTTATTTATTTATTTTTTTTGTTTGCATTACAGAGATTCACCTAGGGGATCCAGAGCTGCACCTCAGACCATCCCTTCTCGATGGATATCCATATACTGTTGGGGCGAAACATATGGTTTCATGTGATCGTGCGCGAGTTGCTAGTCTTTCAAGGTGGAAAATCTGGAGTTATGCCAATTCTGTTCGGGTTAATTTGACTCCTTCAGTGCTTATTCCTGAAAGGGTTCATAGCAAATCAGAGGTTTGTTTCCACCGGTAAGTGTAATGTCCTGATTTTTGTAACCCTTTTCATGCTTCTTTTGCGATATCTGCAAACCAATATGGTGGGTTTGCAAATGTTGAATCTTATTGTACCTTTAGAGAATCATTTCTCATTCTAGAAGTGTATGTAGGAATTCTTCTCTTGGATTATGCCAATGTATGAAGGATGAATGGCAATCCATCCACAAGGGGTTATGGAGTGCTTCTATGTCACCGTATGACGATAGAGATGTTGATGTGAAGTTTAATGGTGAAGTTACAGGTTCCATTACAGTTTCTATTGTAGAAGGTTAGTTCCTAATCACAGGATGCGCTCATGGGTTTCTTATCTTTTTTCCACTTATATCAACTTTTCTCAACAAATTATGTAAGTATTAACTATTTGTGCAGAGTTCCATCAATGGCGTCTTATATTTCTTGTTTTCGGGTTTATCTTACTGCTGTTGGCATCGGTAGTCAGTAATTGGGTGCCATTCTATTATATCAGCTCAATGGCAATTGGAGTCTTCCTTGTTATCTTGATCCTTTTGTTTCAGGTAAATTGTACTCTTCGTTGGCTCTATGACGCGCCCTAAAAAGCACTCCAAAGTTTTCCCTTCCATGGTTTAGTTTGGATCTTGAGAATCCAATATGCTGGGACTTGGTCCAGTTTTTTGTTGAATCAGGTGAAGATGACCAGCATCATGGCAATTGCATGCATATATCTCTCACGACCATACTGAAACCTCACCTCAATATGGATAATGCTTACTATGAAATGTTGGGATTATACCTATCGCAGTTGGAATTGAAGGGCTGTTTTGGCAACTTCTTACAGGACAAGTTTTTAAT
Source organism: Macadamia integrifolia (assembly GCF_013358625.1). Classification (NCBI taxonomy): domain Eukaryota; kingdom Viridiplantae; phylum Streptophyta; class Magnoliopsida; order Proteales; family Proteaceae; genus Macadamia; species Macadamia integrifolia. Next base: position 12,734,452 of record NC_056564.1, on the reverse strand, counting down.
ATTCTTGGTCGAGGAACTGCTAGAAAAGAGGAGTAGGATTTTAGTGAACCTTCTTTTTTTGTCTCCACTAAATTTATGGAGAGGACCAAATAAATTGATTGGTGTCCATCTTCCGAGCTTGAATGGGAAAGGGAGATAAGGGCTATATTCTATGTGTTCCATACCATTAATCAAGTGTTAAGATTTCTTTGGTTTTGTGGTCTAAATCTAGTAGTAGACTGTATTTATATTTTTTTCTAAAGAATTTAATCCTGCTGTAGCACTAGTGAACTATTCTTTATGATTTATATGACAGAATGGGTCTGATACCAGTTTGAAATATTTTTTCAAAGTAGCAAAATTGCCAATTACACGTTGAGAATCCGTTGCAAAACTAATTTGGGGAGATGTTCAATAAGATATTAATTACTCAGGTAGGGATGTGGATGTTAATAATAGATGGGTTGGAATTGTCTTCAGGTATAGTTTTAGGGGAAAGGGAAAAATTTGCTGTATTTTTTCCGTTCCTGGACAGAATAATCATTATTTTGTTAGCGAGCTGTTGTTGCATGCATCCGTAACTAATGAAATATGAGTAGGTATATTTGCTTAATTCAGTGCATATGTGAACTGGTATGAACACTGCAATGAAACTTTTAAAGGCCGAGGTCTCATGTTTGAGTTTCCTGGGGGGTGTATCCTGGGGGTGTATCCTGGTGGTGTTAGATGTAGTTCTATTATGTGCATTTTGTCCCATCACCGGTTTGCCTCCTCACCTTGGGGAATTCAGACCATTCAGAGATCCCTCGAGAGGGCCAATCAGAGAAGAAAAAGAAAGATAATTGAATATATTTTGGCATTTTTGTCCATTGCAATGTCGTGGTTCTCTGATACACTTGTTTCATCCAGCCATTCTTTTTGCATTATTACATGTCATTTGATCTCATTAATACATCTCATCGGCATTGCCTTTGCATTGTTTTATAGGGCATGAATTTTTACTTGATAGTTCTAGAGCGTTACTTAAGATCTCATTTGGTGTCATGCATAATTTACAGCTTTATGACCTTACACTCCACTGATGTTTTCAGCTCAGTCTTGGAACTTTTCTTGTGCACTACTTCTCAATGGTGGTCAATTCCATTCTCATGAGTTTGGGGCTTAGTGAAAATATGCATAACCCTGTAAGTCCTTTATCCACCATTGTTGAGTTGCAAGTTACAACCTCCCATTCTTTTGTTGATTTCAGCTCAACCATACCGCTAATTACTTTATTACTTTTTCATTGTGGTTTCGATGACAGGTCGCTATAGCGGTATTGGTATCAATTGTCCTTGCAGGAGCAGGACTAGGTTATTGGATTGTGTGGAAATTTGTCATTTCAGAAGATGGGACTGTTGATGTTGGTGTAGCTGAATTTGTGAAGAGGGCATTGCGTGTTATGGCAATGACATTTATTTTAAAGGTAGAGTATCTCTTTAAATTCGTACTTGTTGAGAGTGATTATTTATGTTTAAAATTTATAAAGGTTATATACCATTGCATTGAATGTGTGGGTGATAGAGAAAATTGACTATTGCAATAGCGTTTTATGGTTTTATTGTCCAAGAGACGCATATAGAACAGCATATGGCTTCTTTTGGGTGGAGATCGGAAATAAAACAATGTGCAGTCTTACTTGTTCGACTCCCCAAAAGGAATTTGTTATTTTTTTCTGGTACTAAGGGATTTGTGGAATTAAATTGTCTAGATTGGGAAACATTTACTGCATGGGTTGTGTGGTGGTCTGGTATGAGACCTGAAGTCTATTGTTGTACTTTTTTTTGCTTGGTAGTCTCATCATTTTTCATCCTTTGGTTGGTCTTTTATGTGCATAGGTACAACAATGGGAAAACTTGTTAGGCTCACAGTAATATTTGAAAGTCTGAGAAGTTATGAAAATCTGCTAATTATAAGACTTGGGACCTACAAATAAGCATTGCCTTGAGGCCCATCACCAACATCTAGTGTCCTAGTTGTTGACTTTTTTTATGTTTTGGTACCTGACCATGTTTTGGGGCCTTCCAGTGCAAGCCCAACCTGAAGTTGCAGTGCCTATCTAGCCCCAATTAGAATGTCAAATTAGTTGGGAAAATAACACATGTTGAATGATAGGTTGGTTGGTTGGTTGGCTACTATACCTGTCTCTGTCCCTAAGAATTGCTAATGTAATAAGGGGGTTTCTTCTGTAGGCATACATGGTTATGATGTTTGCTGTAAAGAAAATTTTGGCGATTTGAAGATTCTGATCTTGTCTTCTTTATCAGTGCACATTTGATACACCTTTAGCGATGGTTGCACTGGCTTCTTCTTGGGCTGTCTGCTTTCTTATATATTCTTTCAAGTGGCGAGGCTCAACATCAATGTAAGTACATTATGACTAACATTTCTATTGCCAGATTTCCTTTTTCTTTAATCAAGTTATACTGAATATTCTTACATAATATATGTGACCCACTTGCTGCTTGGCAGGCTATCCAATAGAGGCTTGTGGTCAAGAAGGGCTAAACACACACCTCCAAGTCACAGTCGGACTGAATGTTTTAGCCTGAAGAGACCATTTGCTTTGTCTGACTCAACCGCCAAAGGTACACTTTTCTAATTCCTGTAAATGTGCTTCTATCTCTTCTGCTTTTTCTTAATTTTCTGACATATTTATTTTGGCACACATGAGGCTTTAAGGTGGACTTGAGGATAGGCTTCAATATATTGATTGGTCAATCAGAAAATCATTTTGAAGAGAATTGTTATGGATGGCATGGATGACTTGAGGATAGGCTTCAATATATTGATTGGTCAATCAGAAAATCATTCTGAAGAGAATTGTCATGGATGGCATGGGAGTTTAAGGATTGTCTAAAGGGGGAGGGGGGATGGATAAGTGTAGACCCCTTTAATGGATACATGAGCATTGATTATTGATTAAATATATTATGAGTACTTATTTTAATGTAATAAATTAACAAAAGTGCTTGAGCAACATTTCTTGATAACTACATTTAAGTCATAAAAGGGGGGTGGGTCGCTGGTATGCCACCCCTGTTCTAAAAATCTGGCTGCAAGTCTGTAAATCATAAAAATTGCTTGAAAATGTCATTAAATCACCTGAAACCATGACACCAGAAACCATTGAATCTTAAAGTGTAAACCTGAAGCCTAAAACCATCAAAGCCCTTGAAATCTGTTACTCAATACCCAAGAAATCAAAGAAAGCTAGGGGAAAATGCTGTGGACCAAGGAGGGAACTAGTAAGAAAGGAAACCAAAATGAACATTCACATTGAGCGGCATCATCCCATAATTTATAGGTACCAATAGATGAAGTACTTACTTGATAGTTCAGGAACTCTGTTAATATGTTTTTTTTTTTTTATATGGGCTGAATGTCAGATACCTACTAGGAGAGAGGGATGTGGGCCTAGCGGAATGGATGTAGAGTACAATTATGGCACCTACATTTTTGCCACATGGAGTGCCGACTGGGCAAATCAAATCGTTGAATAGAAGAGGCACCATGTATTGGTCATATGTAATGCAATTGTGTTGCCTACATTGAATTGCATACTTTCACCCATATTTTTGAAGGTCCAGAATCATTCAAAATTTTGTTTTTTTTCCACTACTTTTTGTGGACAATCAATCTTAGATAGTCCTGCTAGATGTTTTTCTAACTTCAACTGTGTAATCATATCGACACCAACTAATCGGTGTCTTGTTTATTCAGCTTCGTAGTTATACATATCTGGAACTAGTATCACTGTTGGTTCGTCCCACTTGGCATCCCCAAAGAATCCATTCTTTGTACCTTTTTTTTTAATAACTAGATATGTTGTATTAAGGAAAGGAAAACAAAAGTACATAAAATGGCAGCCACTATCATCCTCCTTTAGACATGCCTTAAAGGAAGGACTCCAAGCAAGCAGGGACAGACTCCACGCATTACTTGTACCTTTTAGTTTTACTCTAGTGTTGTCTTTGCTCCTGCAGTGAGGATTCTCATCCTTAGTTTTTTTCTTGGTTTTCATTTTTTGTTGCAGGTTTGGTTTTATCACCCTGTGTAAAGGAACCATCATGCCAGCAGGAACAGGACTACTATTCAACTTTCCACAAGGTGCCAAATCGTAAGAAGTTCTCAAAAAATGAGTACGAGGATTTTACAAGTAAATCAACTAGGGATGCCATTGTGGAGTTGGCATCCTCGGATGACTTCACTGATTGGATCATTAAAAATGCTAGCCGGATACAACTCCTTCCCGATGACAGTTCAGATGACAGCATGGAGAGTGATTCAGGGTCTTCAGAAGAGGCTGTTAGTTGTAAAAGGTGGTGGTGGACTTAAAATTTTCAAGTGGTTCTAACCCAAGGGTAACTTTTTTGTTGGCATCAGTTGGCCAGTTGCCTTTTCATGTTGTACGCGAATCAGGGACAACCAATGTTTTCGGGTGACATAGGTATATCTTGGTTAGTATACATTGATCTTTTCAGTTTCTTAGGTGAGGGACAATTTGTCATGCACTAACAGTGGGTATCATCCTGCAATTTTGTAAAGTAAGAGGGATTGAATTGGAAGGGGCTTCCTGATGTAAATTTTTCCATCCTTTATTGGATGATCTCTAGGTCATGCTTGCAGTTACTGAAGACTAGCTTGGCAATCTGTGTTGGAGGATGGAACTAATGAAAGGCTCCCTTTAGTGGGAAAATTATATAGTTTGTAATCTGTATAGCCATAGACAGTTTAGTTTGTCTCAAATCTAACATGTGAATAACCCATGGAGGGGGATCGCTTTCTGGTCGTGTGGCTTTTACGCCAGCACGTGGACCAATGAGAGTGTGGGGAGCTTCAACCATAGGGGCAGGGTGGTCTTGTTATGCAGCATTGTGTCTGCGCGTGCAGGCGTGCAACCGGGTAGTGTTTTTTTCCTAATTCCAAATACAAAGTAGTGTGTAAATAATTTGAAGTTTAAAGCCTATTGAGAAGGGTAAACAAAAGCAAACTGAAATCAAGTAAGTTTAAAGATATATTGTTACCAAAAAAAAAAGTTTAAAGATACACCCTTCTTATGCATTCCGATATTGATACGATATCGATACATAAGGGTGTCAATTGGTTCGGTTTTGGTTTTTATGATTCACTCAAAATACAATGTATACAAACTTAAATAAAATAGATTTAAAAATGTAAAATCCAAATTGAATCAATTTGATTATTATTCGGTTTTACTTAATTCCCATTCGGTTCTTTTGTGATTTTTTCGGGTCAGGTTTGATTTATTTGATTTGAGTTAAATTCGATTGGATTCGAATTTTAATTAAACCGAAACTGAACCAAAATCAAATCGATTTGAAACGATCTGTTTCAATTTGTTCAAAATTAATACCTACACAAGTGAATTAAAATTTAAATCCTTGCTCCACTTGGCTTTTGGCTAGAATCAAGTATTAAAGAAAAAAGAAAAAAAAATCTAAAAATCTAGGTTTTTGAAACTGGAAGGTCCCGTACTCTCGTCTCACCTTTATACACCACGGGAAGATTCGCGAACACTGATAGTAGGTCCGTACTACACACTCAGCATTTCCTCTCTTAATTTCCATTTTAAACCTAAACAGCTTACATTTTCTTGTTCCGTTTCCGAAACTATTTCTCTTTCCTCTTTCGTGTAAACGGAAGCTCTCAATTTAAATACAGAGACAATCAAGAACTAAACGGAGGATAGGAAGTCGAATCAAAATCTCATCACATCTGCGCATTCTTCTACCGGCGGATTTTCTCAGTCCGGTTTCGTTCATATTCTTCGTGAAGCTTCGACGATCGGCGACTTCATCAACCTAGGGTTTTTTTTTTCTTTGAGATGCTTTGGTATCTTCCATGAAATTAACGGTTATAGGGTTCAAAGATGCCGGAGAGTGTGACTTTGGATAACGGCGTTTCGGTATCTCCGACGAGCTCTCGGTCTGTGACCGAGACCGTTAATGGCTCCCATAAGTTTGTGATCCAAGGCTACTCCCTTGCGAAAGGGATGGGGATCGGTAAGCACATTGCGAGCGATAATTTTAACGTCGGAGGATATCAGTGGGCGATATATTTCTATCCAGATGGGAAGAATCCTGAGGATAATTCGACCTATGTTTCTGTTTTCATTGCGCTGGCGAGTGAGGGGACGGACGTTCGAGCACTCTTTGAACTGACGCTTGTTGATCAGAGCGGGAAGGGAAAGCATAAGGTTCATAGCCATTTTGATCGCTCTTTGGAGAGCGGGCCGTATACCTTGAAGTATCGAGGGAGTATGTGGTGAGCTTCATTAATCACTCATTTCCCCTCTCTCTCGTGTTGGAAACTGAATTTCAGAAAATTTGGGTCTTCGGTTATTCATTGTTAGGGTTGATCTTGTATATAAAATTCTTTGGTTATTCGTGGTGAAATTGTTTCTTGATTTTGTTTCTTGCGCTGCTTCATTGTTAGGGTTGTTCTTGCATATAAAATTCCTTGGTTATTCGTGGTGAAATTGTTTCTTGCGCTGCTTCGTTGTTGGTGTTATTCTTGTATATAAAATTCCTTGGCTATTCGTGGTGAAATTGTTTCTTGGTTTTGGGGTTGTTCTTGTATATAAAATAAAGCAATTGTTTTGCATGACCTCATCGGAACATTGAAATGTGAACTAAAAAAAAGAAAGAAAGTTATTTCTTATCTGATCCAAGATTGAGGTCGTTCAGGACAACCTCAATTGGAGGCTCCCCTTTGGTTTTGCCGTGGAGCACGGTTAGCATATGCTCTTTTCTAGTTTTCTATCAATATGCATCCCCTGTCAGAACTCATGAGAAATATTTGCATGGCTGTGACTTTTCAAAAACTCTAACATGCAATAGATTTTTGCTACTTGATCCAAAAAGTAATGAGAAGCAAGGAATGGTTCACCCGAATTTCCCAAGGCATTCAAATTGAACTTTCCTTTTTTTTTTTTTTTGATAGATAAATTGAACTTTTCCCCTCTATTTATTCTGCTGTAATATTGCAATAGTTATTGATCTCCATCTCTATATATTTGATGATGATATTTTCTTTCTTTCTTTTTGGCTGTTTCTTTTGGCTCCACCTCTTCATTTAATTTTCATGAAATAGTTTTGTTCTGGTTAAGCATATTATATCCACCCTGTTAACGATGGAAGTAGAATTAGGTGGAATTTAATTTAGATATATTTTTTTTTGATTTGGAGTACACATCTGAAATATATAACTTATTAGTTTTTATTCATTTGTTTCCTAATCCTTTGTAGACTTGTGGTTCTCTGATGTATTCGTAGACTAGAAGAAGTAGAGTTCAGTTTGTTTCTTCTTCTTCTTTTTTGTTCTCATCTCTCCACCCTCATTTTCTCCCTTACTTTTTGCGGTGGGTCTTTCATTTTCTACTCAAACATAATTGCTACTTTTTCCAGTTTCTCAATCACACTGAATCCTAGAAGTTTTCTTGGTGCTATTTGTATCCCAAGCTCTTCTTAACATAGAGATCATTGGAATTATCCTTTTCTAGTATATTTACTGATAGCCTAGGTGTCCAGGCAACTTGTTTGCCTAGGCGGGCGCCTTTGGACACCTTGGTTGCTAGGTGGATGCCTTGGATGCTTCGGTTGCTTGCATCTGGACCTCCTTCAATGTCTTAGGTCACTTAGATGCTGTGACAACTGTGATTGACAGTTCCTTTCTAAATTGGGTTTCCATAAAGTTTGAACTGTCCATGGATGTGGGTCATAACTTTCTTCTTCTTCTTCCTTCTTTTTTTTTATTTGTTATTTTATTTATTTATTTATTTTGTAAGGATTTGTTGTCTTTGGAGAAAGTTCTCAGCATCTCTTTGCTAGACTATGTTTTCTATATGCACATGCTTTCACTGGAATATTGGAAGGTAATGGTTATTTACTAATTAGATGTGCTAATATTGTTACGATTTTAGGACAAGGTTGAAACTACAAGCAATATCGAATTGCATCTCTTACATTTGATTTTGTTGATTTGGTGAGAAACAGAAAATGGGCCACTCCAACTATATATTTTTAGGAAAAACCCTATATACATGAATGCACAAAGAATAGTGAGAATGTGTTTCTTGGGAATTCTTTCCTGATGTGAGTCTTTTCAGTGTTTTCCTTTAGCTTTTTCCATTCATATTTGTTTCTTGTTGCTGTGGTCTCTGTGGATTCTTACCATTCTTTATCCCTTTCAATAAAATTTGTTGCTTATAATAATGACACTGTTATTATTATTATTATTATTATTATTATTATTATTGTTATTATTATAATAGTTATATAATAATTGGGGAAAAAGAAAACTGAGAGGCAGTGTGGCCCCTGTATCAGACACGGAGAGGGGTGAAATGACCGCCCCGCTCCTCATGAAAGGTGTAAATCCTACCCCTGTTAATGATTCTGCAGGTGCTCCCATTGGCCCCCTGCTGGCGTAGGGGCCACGCAGTCTTTCAGGGAACCCTCTCCCATAAATAATAGTAATAATTATTATCATCTTTTTGAATTCTTTTAGAATGGTTGCTTGGTATAGAAGAAATATATCCAAAATTCCTATTCTTCTAATTTGACTGCAGTTCATGTTCAAATAATCTCCTATTTTCTGTCCTGATGATGAAATATATTGTGACTTCATATTTTCACTTGTAGAAAGTTAATATGTTCTTATATGTCATTTAGGGGTTACAAGCGCTTCTTCAGAAGAGCTATGCTTGAAACATCTGATTTCCTCAAGGATGATTGCTTGAAAATTAATTGCACTGTTGGTGTTGTGGTTTCGGCGATAGATTGTTCAAGATTACACTCAATACATGTCCCTGATTCTGATATTGGAGCACATTTTGGTACACTACTGGAGAATCAGGAAGGCTCGGATGTAATTTTTGATGTTGCTGGGAAAAAATTTCAGGCTCACAAATTGGTGTTGGCTGCTAGATCCCCTATATTCCGAGCTCAATTTTATGATGGTTTAGAGGAGGACAAGCATGAAATTTTCATTACAGATTTGGAACCTAAGGTCTTTAAGGTGAATAATGCCATTATTCTTTGCTTGGGGTTCGACTACAGATATTCAGGTTTATTTTGGTGGGATTCCTACTTTCCTTGTTATTTCTGTTCCTTTTGTCTGAACCTATCCCTCCTATGTATTGGCAGGCTATGCTACACTTTATCTACATGGATACTCTAATAATAGAAGACGAGGAAATGGTCTCACCAACTTCATCTTGTGACTCTTGTGTGTCTGAAACACTAGCTGGAAAGTTGCTAGCGGCAGCTGACAAGTATAGTTTGACAAGACTTAGACTGATATGCGAGTCTTATTTGTGCAAGGACATCTCTGTGAACTCTGTTGCCAACACTCTTGCTTTGGCTGACCGTTATCATGCCATGGAGCTAAAAGCCGTGTGTCTGAAATTTGCTGCTGAAAATCTTGGAGGTATGCTTTTGATCCTCCAGTTAGGAACTCTTTTTTAGCCTAACAATGCCACTATTACTTGCACTCTATAGAGGGTACTGCCTTTCTGTCCCTCCCACACATGCGCATGCGTGCACAGGCACACGCAGACAGATATTTGTTCCCACTATGTGATCTTTATCATTAAGCTAGCATTTGAGAACCCTTGCTTCTTCCCATCAAGAAGATGTTCTTATCTTATTTTTATTGAGTTAAATTGTGGTTTAGAATTTTTCTATCTGTAATTAAACTAACAAAATTTATTTTGAAATGGACTAAAATTTTGATGTTGGATGATTTTTTACTCTCACTCTTGTGGAGTTATTGGTCCAAATAAACAAACATTGCCCTATTGATCGACCGATATGTCCACGAACTTGGCATTTATCACACCCTTTGTGACTAGGGTTGATCCTAAGGTTTAAGGGGAATTTTTTAATAGAAATGGAATATGTTAGAGAGAAAAGGTAAATTTCAAATAGGATTGCAAATTTATATGAGAAAGAAATGGGGTCTAAAATAAATTTTAGATTCTGGTCAAGCATAGCAATAAGTGGTGACAGCAAGGAAATAAAAGGGAGCACAAATTTTTACAAGAAGGTTAAAAGTATACTAATAATGTGAAAGAACTTACCAGGAATTTGTGCTGGGGATTTGTCCTGTCAAAGCTGAGTAGAAGACTTTTGAGGACAGTTTTCTTTTTATAGTGACCTCTGATCTTTAAAATAAAACAGAGAGAGTGAGGCAGTGGACAGGGAACCTGGGTTTCCAATGCGCCATACTTGGCCGCTGTAGAGGGATCATGAAATGCCACATGTGGCCCTCCCTGGCAGTATTACAGCTGCTACACCATGTTCTCTGGTACTTGGAGCTTTTTTTTTTTTTGGGGTACTTGGAACTTGTGCGAGAAGATATTGGAATTCCAGGAGGCCATGTGTGTCGTCTGCCTGTGACATTCAAACTAGGATTTTTGAATGAACAGTTATGATTCAAGGATAACTCTGCGACTCTCAGTAGACAGTCGCCTCTACAGACATTTCAGAAAAAGAAGTTCCAAGTGGATCTGATGGGAAGTTTGACTAGTTGGCCGAGGGGCGTGGAGAAATAAACTAGCGGACATAACTGATGAATAGCTAGAATGTGTTTTTCCCCCCCTTTTCTTTTAGAATGATTAGTTTTCGAGAGATTTTCTCAAAGATATTGAATTGATATATAGAGGGGGAAAGAATATCATTGACATAGTGGGGCCATTCCTGCGAGATCATCGGCAATGGTGGTTGAGATAAGGAGGTTCTCCCAATGCTTGATGCCATTGAGTGGTTAATTGACTAATGACTTGGGGAAGAGTTAAAAGGCGTGGCTTTAAGGACAAGGCCATTAGTATTGTCCTTTGCTGCTTGTGATTCGGTGCATGTGTTTTACCTCTTTTTTTTTCCTTTTGATAAAAGAAGTAACGCTGCTGACAATAAATTGGTATATAAGGGAATGTTGAAGAGTACAATTAATTAGTTGAGATCTACCTAGCCTAGCTAAGCAGTGACAAGTGCTAAAAAAGTCAAATTGCATTTCAGTGGTATTTCTGTAAATGCAGCAATTGTCAAGGGAAAGAAACCATAATTTAGAAGTCAAAATAACATATATATATATATATATATATTTTTGGGGGGGAAGGGGGTGTTTGAAGGGCCATACATCAAACTTGTCTGGTTTACCATGATGCTCTCTAAGACCATGTGGAAGAAGTCTTAAATGTCCTGCAGTTCTGTTGGATAGCCATGCAAGCACCAGACCCTGCCTTTGCAATAAAAGGGATGCAAACTTCGTACCACTTCTGCACTCTGTTAGAATGATCCTTAGTGTGGCCCCTCTCTCATGCATGCATACTCATCCGATTCACATTTGAATTCTCTGTGAAGCATATTTGGGCTCTGATCTGGTCGATTGCTCTGCGAAGCATGATTCTTCTCGCTGCATGAACCCGCTGTATCTCTCTCGCCTCTACTGTTATGTCCACATCTCCATGCATATCCTCATCACTATCCTATTCTTCCTGTGATGCTAGTTGTTTCTCTGGCCTTGCTTCATCAAACTAATCCCTCGTCTTCTTCTTTATCAACCTCCTCTAGATATTACCCCTCATGAGGGCAACTATGGTTTTTTGCATCTCACTGGGACCCTAGAGCACATCCCACATCCCTGAATCCACTAGGCACTAGCCAGATGCCACTTCAGTCTTGTGGCCCCACCACATGGTGTTCTCTTCCCACGATAATTATATATTATCTTTTGCTTGCCATTACTAATGGGTTTGCCATGCCTCCATGCAATATCCCCTCCCTCCCTCGATGATTATGCAACCTTCTCACATTGTTGCGTCAAGATTGCAGACACTATTAACTTTTCTACATCACTTAACGCTTCTAAAACAACACGAAAACGATTTGTTAATTTCCTCTTAGGCTTATATTTTTTTTTTTAAAAGTGAAACTATTAAAAAATAAAATAAAATAATAATTACCTAATTTAAAATTTATGAAACAACACAATAATCGCTTTTAGTTTAAAACAAAACAACATTTATTTCACAAATTTTCATGATTTTTAAACCAAAACAGAACATGTTTCCTTATTTTTCGTTATTTTTTTTTTTAAATCTAAGAAAATAAAAAATATATTTTCAGGCAAAAAATTCAAGCTGATTTGATAAAGTTGTTGTTTGAGCCAACGTTATCTACAACAACAAATTCAGCCTTCTCCCAACTTAATGGAGTCAGCTACATGGATCCATGCAAAACAAAGTAGAGAAAACTAAGGTCTGAACAAAAATGGGGGGAAATGAAGGGAGATGCAGAAATGAGAGAAGGGATGAAATGAGAAATGAAAAAGAAAAAAAAAAAAAGATGAAAGTAAGAGGAAAGAGGCACAACCTAGCAAGTCGGGAGAATCTTATGTAGATGGGGCCGGCTACATAAATCCTTGCCTCCCAATAGGCTTTGTCCGAGGTCATAATTGGGACAAGACCTAGACTATGCATGTCATTCCTCACAACCTCTTCCATTTTAGGCCTGCTCCTAGACCTTTTAGCTCCTTCAAGCTGAATCAGATCACTCCTCCTTAATGATGCGCCCTTATGCCTTCGTTGAACATGACCAAACCACCTCAAATGACTTTCTCGAAGCTTGGCATTGATCAGGACCAAATTAGCTCTAATACATTAATTTCTTACTTTATCTTTCCTAGCTTTGCTGCACATCCATCTGAACATCCTCGATCAGCCACGATATATACTTATAATATGCTATTTTTTAAAAATTAGCTTCAAGAAAATCAAATTTTCATATCATTAAATTAAAAACAAAAATAATTAAATAGACTTGTGAATTTGTAGATCAGCCTTTAAATTTGAAATTTGCCTAAATGTTGCTCAAATCCACCAAAGGATTGGAGTGGATGCTTGATGCAGATAGGTCACTTAAGGGGTTTATTTTATTTAAAATAAGGCTTGGGTTGGTTATTTAGGTGTTGGGTCTTTGATCCCATGGATTTTCTTTGTAATAGGCTACTTTAATTGGCCTAAAATATAATTAGAAAGTAGAAAAACGAGATTTATTTCATTAGCTTAGTTAAAGTACTGTTTCGAGTCTATTTTCTTTGTTATTTCAGTTTCTTGGTCAGTTAGGTTTTCCAATTATTTAAGGAATGTATTGGGGCTTTCCTTTTTAGTGTTTGAGTCTGTTTTGAGTCATCTATATAAGTTTGTAAGGGGCTACAACATTGTACACGAATTTTATGGAATGAAATATTTTCTTGTTGTTTGCAAAGATTTGCCTGAGATAGGTTGTGTTCATCAAGAATAAAAATTTCAGCTTCATGGAGTAAGGTCTGCTCTGTTTGTCTACAACACCTACTGTTCTTGATCTCTGCCTGATGGTTCTGTAAATTCCTTTCTTCTGTAGTGGTGTACAGACATGCTTATACAGTGGCCTTCGATAATGTATACTCCAAGCCATCAGTTTTTCTTTTCCCTCTTATTTTTGGGTTAAAAAATAGAGGGAAATAAAATAAACAGAATTGATTTTAAATGGCTTGTTAAATCCTTATATATGAAAAAAGATCTTCCAAAAGTTTTTTATTTTTTCCTTGGAAAATTCAGGTGTTTTATAGTTGTATTACGGTCTATCAACTGTAAAATTCCTTAAAAATATGAAATGGACCGAAAATTACCAACTGCTGCCTGGTTTCAAAATCTTTCCCTTCGGGGTGTTTCAAAGTAAACAACCCTTTTCTTATGGTGCTAAAAACCATTACCCTTCGTCTAATGAAAAACCATTTCCCCTTGCAATGGAAAATAATCAAATGAAAAGGTGGAAGCTAGCTTCATCAAAACCTAGCTCGAACCGATAAAACCAGACGAAACCGATCGATAAAACCCGAACCGAACCAAACCGATCCTTATAGGATTGGTTTTGGACTGAGGTATGTTGGGATCGGCTGAAAACCGGTCCAAACCGAACTGACAAATAACCAAACCGAATGAAACCGATAAAAAAAATGATTATGAGATTATAAATTGGTGAATTGACTATCCATTTTTTACAATATTAGTGAGAAATTTTTTTATTGTAAGGGGAATTGGTTCAAATCATTGAATATTAGGTTATGGATAGAGAAATTGATTTGTAAATTGTAATAGGCTTCCATTGATTTCCTTGTTCACTATACAAAACTAGCTAGTTGGATAGTTATATGAATGATTGGATAATAGAGTTCATTTTGTGATTTCAATATTAATTATGTTCCTAGTAATTATCCATTGGTTTCAATATTAGTTATCTTTCCCTCACAACGATAAACCATGATTTAATCATAAATTTAAAGTGTTTTTTTTCGTTAAATCTTGTCACGATAAGTAATGAATGTAAGACTTCATTATGGTTCAAGCCCAATAATAAACCGATCTAAACCGGTATTAACCCGATAATGAAAAACCGGACCGAAACCGAAATCGAAACCGACCGAAAGCCGAAGTTCCTTAACGGATTGGTTTTGGTCTCGATTCAACCTGACCGAAACCAAACCGAACCGACCAATTGACACCCCTCAGTAAGATGTGATGAATGCGTAGATTGAGAGAATCTCTAATCTGGGTTTGGCAGTCCTCACTCAGTAAAATGTGCAATGCACTATGGAGGGAAATGTGATCCTTTTGTAAAGATAATAAATTTTTTGTCGTAGAAACTAACAGTTCTAGCCATTTGAGTTATTTAACCATATTCCTCTAATATTTCTCCTGATGTAGGTTTGTTAGTGATTTTGCAGTGTGTGGCTCCCAGCACTTCTGGGTTGTGGATTTTTATTTTTATCCCTTGCTAGGTTGTTGCTCCTGAAACCGAACCTGCTATGCTGCAATACCCTTCTTTCACTCGGCATCGGAAGCTTAGGATACATATCATAGAGCCTGTTGATGAGAGAAATCCCAGTGTTCAACAATCACAGAGTTCTTTCATATTAATCCCGTCTTAAGTTCTCATTGCTTGTCCCACCCAAAAAATAAAACCACTAAATTGTCATCATTGAAAAACTTGATTACAGCGGAGAGGCTTACCATGAACTCTGTCTCTTTTCAGTTCTTTGAGCTGGTCAACTCCCTGTTTTGGGAGAAGTCGCCCATCTCCCCACTTTGCTGAAGATTCTAAATTAAAATATGTTATTGGGTTTTTTAAAGTAAGAGATCCAGTGGGCTCCTATTGCGTAATTGGAATTCTGTTATTTGTTGTCTGCAACTTGAGAAGGATGACTTTGACATTTCCCATGTAAAACTTTAGTAAATTTAATTCAGGTTAAAAAAATAAAAGAGAGATGCAGTTTGGATACATATCTTGAATTTTGAGGCAGCCAGTGGGAAAAAACTTTGAAACCAGCCAATCCCGAGTAATTTTTCTGAAATGAATGAAGAAAACAAGTTTGGGGTGTATGGGTCCCGTTGTTGATCATCCTTGTATAATATCTATCAATTGATTGCTTGTTGGTAATTGTTCAACATCTTGAAACTCCTTTGTAGAGCCTTGTCCCTGTCTCATCATTTATTCTCCAGTCATTGCCATAGTTGTGGGGCTATTTCCAACTTTATCATCGAAAATGCCATCTTTCATTGGCAATTTTCTCTTGTATCTTTAGCCTTCAAGTTTTTTGGATTTAAATGCTTAAAAAAATTACTGTTTAATTGATTTTGAAAGCTTTATTCCAATTGGGTTTAATCTTTAATTTTTTTTGGGGTGGGGGT